>NC_090340.1:56334643-56637293 GCF_035084215.1 Heptranchias perlo | reverse complement strand
TGATGCCATGAGATTTCATGGGGTCCAGAGTCAATGTTGAGGACTCCCAGGGCCACTCCCTCCTGACTGTATATCACTGTACCGCCACCTCTGGTGGGTCTGTCCTGCCGGTGGGACAGGACATACCCAGGGATGGTGATGGAAGAGTCTGGGACGTTGGCTGAAAGATATGATTCTGTGAATATGGCTATGTCAGGCTGTTGCTTGACTAGTCTGTGGGACAGCTCTCCCAATTTTGGCACAAGTCCCCAGATGTTAGTAAGGAGGACCTTGCAGGGTCGACTGGGCTTGGTGTTTTGCCGTTGTCGTGTCCGGTGCCTAGTGGTCCGATGCCGGGTGGTCCGTCCGGTTTTATTCTTATTATGACTTTTCGTAGCGAGATTTTACAACTGTGTGGCTTGCTAGGCCATTTCAGAGGGCAATTAAGAATCAACCACATTGCTGTGGGTCTGGAGTCACATATAGGCCAGACCGGGTAAGGACGGCAGGTTTCCTTCCCTAAAGGACATTAGTGAACCAGATGGGTTTTTACGACAATCCGGTAGTTTCATGGCCATCATCACTGATACTAGTATTTTAATTCCATATTTTTATTTAATTAATTGAATTTAATTAATTAATTGAATTTAAATTCGCCATTATTAGAATGATACCAGGGATGAGGAACTTCAGTTATGTGGAGAAGCTGGGGTTGTTTTCCTTGGAACAAGGAAGGTTAAGGGGAAATTTGATAGAGGTGTTCAAGGTATACTTTGCATCTATCCTTACCAAGGAAGAAGATGCTGCCACAGTCACAGTAAAAGAGAAGGTATTTGAGAAACTGGATAGACTAAAAATTGAAAGAGGAGTTACTAGATAGGCTGGCTGTACTTAAAGTAAATAAGTCACCGGGTCCAAATGGGGTGCATCCTAGGTTGCTGAGGGAAGTAAGGGTGGAAATTGCAGAGGTGCTGGCGATAATCTTCCAATCATCCTTGGATATGGTGGTATTGCTAGAGGACTGGAGAATTGCAAATGTTACACCCTTGTTCAAAAAAGGGTGCAAGGATAAACCCAGCAACTACAAGCCAGTCAGTTTAACCTCACTAGTGGGAGAATTTTTAGAAACGATAATCCAGGACAAAATTCACAGTCACTTGGATGCGTGTGGATTAATTGAGGAAATCCAGCACGGATTTTTTCAAGGCAAATCGTGTTTAACTAACTTGATAGAGTTTTTTGATGAGGTAACAGAGAGGGTGGATGAGGGCAATGCGGTTGATGTGGTGTATATGGACTTCCAAAAGGCGTTTAATAAAATGCTACATAATAGGCTTGTCATCAAAGTTGAAGTACATGGAATAAAACGGTCAATGGCAGCATGGATACAAAATTGGCTAAGTGACAGGAAACAGAGAGTAGTGGTGAACGGTTGTTTTTCGGACTGGAGGGAGGTAGCAGTGGTGTTCCCCAGGGGTCGGTACTGGGACCATTGCTTTTCTTGATGTATATTAGTGACTTGGACTTGGGTGTACAGGGCACAATTTCAACATTTGCAGATGACACAAAACTTGGAAGGGTAGTGAACAGTGAGGAGGATAGTAATAAACTTCAAGAGGACAAAGACAGGCTGGTGGAATAGGTGGACATGTAGCAGATGAAATTTAACGCAGAAAAGTGTGAAGAGATATATTTTGGTAGGCAGAACGAGGAGAGGCAATATAAACTAAAGGGTACAATTCTAAAAGGGGTGCAGGAACAGAGATATCTGGGGGTACATGTACACAAATCATTGAAGGTGGCAGGGCAGGCTGAGAAAGTGGTTAAGAAAGCATACGGGATCCTGGGCTTTATAAATAGAGGCATAGAGTATAAAAGCAAGGAGGTTATGATGAACCTTTATAAAACACTGGTTCAGCCACAACTGAAGTGTTGTGTCCAGTTCTGGGCACCGCACTTTAGGAAGTATATGAAGGCCTTAGAGAGGGTGCAGAAGAGATTTACTGGAATGATTCCAGGAATGAGGGACTTCATTATGTGGATAGACCGGAGAAGCTGGGGTTGTTCTCTGAGCAGAGAAGGTTGTGAGGAGATTTGATAGAGGCATTCAAAATCATGAAGGGTCTGGATAGAGAGAAACTGTTCCCATTGATGGAAGGGTCAAGAACCAGAGGAGATAGATTTAACGTGATTGGCAAAAGAACCAAAGGCGACATGAGGAAAACTTTTTTTTACACAGCGAGTGGTTATGATCTGGAATGCACTGCCTGAGGGGACGGTGGAGGCAGATTCAATCGTGGCTTTCAAAAGGGAATTGGATGAGTACTTGAAGGGAAAAATTTGCAGGGCTAAGGAGATAGGGCGGGGGGGGGAGTGGGACTAGCTGGATTGCTCTTGCAGAGAGCCGGCACCGACTCGATGGGCTGAATGGCCTTCTTCCTTGCTGTAACCTTTCTACATTTCTAAGATTGTGAACGATTTTGATAGAGTATGTAAGGAGGAACTGTTTCCAGGGACAGAAGGCTTTTTTTTTTAAACGCAGCGAGTTATAATGGTCTGGAATTCACTGCCTGAAAGGGTGGTGGAAGCAGATTCAATAGTAACTTTCAAAAGGGAATTAGATATATACTTGAAGGGAAAACAATTACAGGGCTATGGGGAAAGAGCAGGGGAATGGGATTATTTGGATAGCTCTTTCAAAGAGCCGTCACAGGCATGATGGACCAAATGGCCTCTTCCTGTGCTGTACCTACTATGATACTGCACTGTGTCTTATTTCCATTTTTCCCTAATCATCTACATGACCTCTTTGATTGGGATTACCAATTTGGTGCAATAGTGTTCAATTTTGGGCAGTTTTGCCATGTGGGTTCAAACTTAATAGGAACTGGATTGACCCTGCCCCAAACTAGAATGGTGATGTAAAACATCGCACGACCCAATTCTTTTCTTTTCCCTCCATATATTTCTCCCCTCTTCTCTTCGGCTACATTTTCACAGATACCAGGCACTAGGTAGCACTTTACCCAATTTTTCGTATGTGGACAGTTGGTGGGCTATTTGACTGTGGATGGCATCACACCTGAGCCAATCCTGTACTCCTGTTCTCCCTCCAAATTAATAAGAAGTGAATCAACTGATTAATAATGGCTAAAGTTGGAGGAAGTCACATTGCTGGTCTAGATTTTGTGATAGCCTCATTTTACACGATCTGCCGTACTAAAATATATCATTGATATTTGGTTGAAAGGAATAAAATGAAAGTGCGGGTTTTATTCCCAAGTGTGTAACGTGTACTTTCCAGCTTGGGTCACTGAATAAAAATCATAAATGTCACTCCAGAGACTTGAGCACATAATCCAGACTGACACTTCAGTGCAGCACTGAGGGAGTGTTGTACTACCAGAGGTGCCGTCTTTCGGATCAGACGTTAAACTGAGACCCCTGTCTGCCCCCTCAGGTGGACCTAAAAGATCCCATGGCACTATTTGAAGAAGAGTAGGGGAGTTCTCCCCTGTGTCCTGGCCAATATTTATCCCTTATCTAGCATCACTAAAACAGACTATCTGGTCATTATCTCGTTGCTGTTTGTGGCACCTTGCAGTACATAAATTGGCTGCCGCGTTTGCTACATTACAACAGTGACTACACTTAAAAAAAAATATATCATTGGCTGTAAGATGCTTTGGGACGTCCTGAGGTCATGAAAGGCATAATATAAATGCAAGTTCTTTCTTTTTTGGGCATCCTGGAAGTCTGAGGCCATTTTCTGTCCCAATTGAGGTCAACAAACCTGGGACCTTCTGATCTCTTTTTACCTGGTTGTACACTGAATGTTGTCTTTACCCTGGAAGAAGCTCAGTTGTTTTATAATTTAGGGAAGAAATACAGCTAGAAAGGGTTAAACACATTTCCTGTTGTATTCTCAAATGTTGAGTTGGCAGAAGACCATCATTACATTTTTCTTACACTAAATACGCATTGCACAAAGCAATGTTTTACAAGGGAGTGAGATGTGGTATTATCCTTCACAAATGCCAGTTCAATGGACTTAATTAAAATATACTTCATTCTTTGTTCAGTTTATGTGGGCCAGTCAATGGGATTAAGTGATTAAAAGTTAAGGCTTCATTTGTGGAAGACTCCTCACCAACACAGCTTGACTGCCCAGTTGTAAGTTTCAGCTTGTTGCTCCCCTACAATAATAAGGAATGAATGAATGAACTGATCCGTAGTGGATGAAGCCAGAGGAAGTCATGCTACCGGTCTAGATTTAGGGTTCTCCTCATTTTGTGCTAACTATAACACTGCACTATTATATGTATATTGGCTTAAAAACAATAAAATGGAAGGCTGGCCATTGCCCTCAAGTGTATAACCATTTCAAATGGAAAATAACCTAATATTTTTACACAACAGCAGGACTAATTAGGTAAGTTAGACTGGAGATCGTATTGCTGTGGAAATTGCTGTATTTAGTAGAACTAGTTCATCTTGATGTACTTTAGGGAGACTGTGCTCTTTGCAATTTAAATCTATATTGATTTTCTAAATAGTACATACAGGAGGACATCAGGGATAACACAAGGAAGCCTATTGAGCATTGAACTGGACGAATGTTGGTTTGTTTTATATTTTTCTATTTATGTCTTGTTTGTGATAAAAAGTTAATTGATTTTATAGTTTTTTGCTGTGATTTATCATTTTCCTTTTCCATGAGTTTGTGAGGAACACAGGATTGTGGAGGGGGTGACTGGTGCGTGTGATGTCTTTGATCTGGTCGTGTCACAGATGCTGGAGAGAAAGGTGTCTCCATGCTGGGCATCCATTGGGGTGTAGGTCTATTGGGAAGTGGGCCATTTCCAGGGACAGCTGTTTGGATTGAGGCTGAGAGCTGATTTTGCAGTGTTGCTACTGAATATTGAAGCTGGGATGGTCCATGGAGGGAGATTGAAGGCTGCTGGTTTAATATTGGTTCTGATTGGGAAGCTGGTCAGGTTCTGAGGAGCGTTGCTCTAAAGGGAGGTTGGGGTTGTTTGCAAAGTTATTTTGTGTGGTTCCTATGGTTTTTGTTAGGGAGCGGCTGAAGGTAATACTGGGTGCAATCAAGGATTAATCAAGCCTATACTTAGCAGATTCATCGCTAAATGTAAAATTAAGCCCCTCGACCCTGTTCTGCCATTTAATTTGATCATGGCTGATCTGTAACTCAACTCTATTTACCCGCCTTTGATCCATATCCCTTGATAGAATAGGATGCAAAGAGGCTTCAAGGCGATTTAGACAAGTTGAGTGAGTGGGCAAATACACGGCAGATGCAGTATCATGTGGATAAATGTGAAGTTATCCATTTCGGAAGGAAAAACAGAAAGGCAGAGTATTATTTAAATGTTGATAGATTGGGAAATGTTGATGTACAAAGGGACCTGGGTGTCCTTGTACACCAGTCACTGAAAGCAAACATGCAGGTTCAGCAAGCAGTTAGGAAGGCAAATGGTATGTTGGCCTTCACTGCAGGAGGATTTGAGTACAGGAGCAAGGATGTCTTACTGCACTTATACAGGGCCTTGGTGAGACCACACCTGGAGTATTGTGTGCAGTTTTGGTCTCCTTACCTAAGAAAGGATATACTTGCCATAGAGGGAGTGCAGCGAAGGTTCACCACACTGATTCCTGGGATAGCAGGACTGTCGTATGAGGAGAGATTGGGTCGACTCGGCCAGTATTCACTTGAGTTTAGAAGAATGAGAGGGGATCTCATTGAAACATATAAAATTATGACAGGGCAAGACAGACTGGATGCAGGGAGGATGTTTCCCCTGGCTGGGGGGTACAGAAGATTTCCACTGCCCTTTGTGTGAAAAAGTGTTTCCTGACATCACTGCTGAATGACCTTGCTCTAATTTTAAGATTGCTCCCCCCTTGTTCTGGATTCCCCCACCAGAAGAAATAGCTTCTCTAACTGCCCTATCGAATCCTTTTATCATTTTAAACATCTCAATTAGGTCACTCCTCAACTTTCTAAACTCAAGGGAATACAAGCCAAGTTTATGAAACCTGTCCTCATAGTTTAACCCTTCAAGCTCTGGTATCATTCTGGTGAATTTGCACTGCACCCCCTCCAAAGCCAAAAATCCCTCCTGAGGCGCGGAGCCCAAAACTGAACACAATACTCCAGATAGGGTCTGACCAAGGCTCTGTACAACTGAAGCATAATTTCCTCCCCTTTATATTTCAGCCCCCTTGAGATAAAAGCCAACATTCCATTAGCCTTTGATTGTGTACATGGATACCCAAATCGCTTTGCACCTCCACAGTTCCTGGTCTTCCGTTTGTAAGAAATTATTCCTAATTGTGTTTTATGAATCCAAAGTAAATGACTTCACACTTCCCTCCCCCCCCCCCCCCCCCCCACAATTGAATTGCATCTGCCACAGTTTTGCCCACTCATTTAATCTGTCTATGTCCCTTTGTAACTTCCTGCTCCCATCTACACAATTTACTGTGCCTCCTAACCTAGCGTCACCTGCAAACCTGGACATACAACACTCTATTCCTTCATCCAACTCATTGATATGTCCGGTCAAAAGCTGAGACCCCAGTGCATATCCTTGGGAACAGACCAGGCATGACGTTTCTCTATCTCTGTCGTATCTGGTCTGATATATCCTCCATTGGCCTCATTTGGAGTTTTCCCATGGTTGCCGTTGACCAATTCCAGTCCATTACCCGTGCCTCTGCTCTCACGCCCTCTCCTGCCCCTCACAGCAATGCCAATAGGTGTCCATACTGCAGCTCTGGCACCACATGTAGCCCTGAGCACTGGCAATCTGCCCTCAAAGCCCAGGATACTCGATCCGATTTGCATGTATATTTCTTCTTTCCTGAGTTGTTAGAATCTTGAGCCTGGAGATTAGGAAAAGGCTGTTCTTAGTGTTGCTGCTTCATTGGTGAATGAATCCTAAATCAAAACATTAAGATCTGTTGGGATAGGCAACTTTTGATATATGCAAATTAATGGGAACATGAATTTAAACATTTACCTGTGGCCCCTGAGCCTCTATGGTATGTATCTGTGTCCTACAGCCACAAAAAGCTTTGGACACTCTTGCTCTAAATTACAAGAGTGACTTGTCCACAAGCGCAACATAATTGTTATTTTTAAACCAAAAACCACATCTTTAAAACAGAGAACATTGAATTGAAAATACATGAAAGAGACAGACTAGTGAAGTCAGTTAACCCTCCAGCCTTTCACCTCTGGAGTGGAATTCAAATCTAGCTTACCATGTAGAAATGAAAGCCTCTTCTCTCTCCCAACCGTAGTGGTCCTACTCGAGAAGAGGTTGGTCAGTTTGGCCAGTCCTAGTTGCTTCGGTCCTGCTGCACAAGATTGCCCATAATTCAGCATGGGTTGGTGCCACATTTGCAGTCTCACTCCGAGAGGTCATAAAGATGAATGGTGCAGGAAATCCGAAAAATACAGATGCGGTTGGGGCAGAGTAAAGTGAGCTTTGCTCCGCGTCTGGTTTTGACATGTTTGACTTGGGGGCACTTGATGCTGACACCTGTTGACGAAAGTTGAAAGATTCTTTCAATGCCCTTCCACTTGGAGTGATGACAGAACGGATCCTCGTCTTCTCAGAAAGTACCCACCATCTCTACTGCGCTGTCGCCATCATACCAGGAGTAGTGGTTAGTTAAAAATAAAAACAGACGGAAATTGGGATGTGGAATCTGTGCAGTGAGCTGACAATCCCCTTTAAGAAGTTTAACACTATAATTATACACACTTGGAGTGGGACCAATACAGGAACAGATGTTGAGAGCAGTACGAAAGCCAGATAGATAGCGGTTCATGTGTTTTTAATTTGAATTGATTTTTTTGTATGGAAAAATATCCAGAACAGGACAAAGATCAATGACATCCCCTCTGTTTATGGATACTTGCAAATAGATCGGGACAGGTCTGATAGAAAAACATTGGAAAATTAAAATTGTTTACTATGTAATTAGAGTGTTAATGCAGTAGGACACTTCATAATGTAATCTAACTAGCAAGTTGTAAGAAACAGTTTTTATGGTTTTGAGAATTTATTTCTGTCTATAATTCACATTTGGCATATATAAAGCAGCAGCGACTATGTCTAATGGAGGAAGCATAGAGCCACACAGTGTATTGCATCAGGATACACCATAGAATGTGAGTTATCACTCGTGTTCCATTCTGTATTTCCTCCAGCTAAACTTTGGGAAGTCCAAAGCCATTGTCTTTGGCCCCTATCACAAACTCCTCGCCACTGACTCTGCCCCCCCCTCCCCAGCCACTGCCTCAAGCTGAAGTAGACTGTTTGCATTCTATTTGACCCCATGTCCTCCCCATCGCAAAGATCGCCTACTTGCACCACCGCTCGCCTCCACCCCTACCTTAGCCTTCTGCTGCTGGTAAAAAAAAAAAAACCTCACCAAGACAGATTCAACTATTCCAATGTTACTTAAGAAAAGACATACTTGCTCTCGAGGCAGTACGAAGAAGGTTCACTCGGTTAATCCCGGGGATGAGGGGGCGGACATATGAAGAGAGGTTGAGTAGATTGGGACTCTACTCATTGGAGTTCAGAAGAATGAGAGGCGATCTTATTGAAACATATAAGATTGTGAAGGGGCTTGATCGGGTGGATGCGGTGAGGATGTTCCCAAGGATGGGTGAAACTAGAACGAGGGGGCATAATCTTAGAATAAGGGGCTGCTCCTTCAAAACTGAGATGAGGAGAAACTTCTTCACTCAGAGGGTAGTAGGTCTGTGGAATTTGCTGCACCAGGAAGCTGTGGAAGCTATATCATTGAATAAATTCAAAACAGAAATAGACAGTTTCCTAGAAGTGAAGGGAATTAGGGGTTACGGGGAGCGGGCAGGAAATTGGACATGAATTTAGATTTGAGGTTAGGATCAGATCAGCCATGATCTTATTAAATGATGGAGCAGGCTCGAGGGGCCGATTGGCCTACTCCTGCTCCTATTTCTTATGTTCTTATGTTAATGTTCTGCCAGCCAGCCTCCATCCTACGCCCTTCATAAACTTCAGCTTATCATAGAATCATAGAATCATAGAAGTTTACAACATGGAAACAGGCCCTTCAGCCCAACATGTCCATGTCGCCCAGTTTATACCACTAAGCTAGTCCCAATTGCCTGCACTTGGCCCATATCCCTCTCTACCCATCTTACCCATGTAACTGTCCAAATGCTTTTTAAAAGACAAAATTGTACCCGCCTCTACTACTGCCTCTGGCAGCTCGTTCCAGACACTCACCACCCTTTGAGTGAAAAAATTTCCCCTCTGGACCCTTTTGTACCTCTCCCCTATCACCTTAAATCTATGCCCCCTTGTTATAGACTCCCCTACCTTTGGGAAAAGATTTTGACTATCTACCTCATAGATATTTTGACTATGCCCCTCATTTATCCAACACTTTGCTGCCTGTATTCTATCCTGCTCCATCCTGTTCACCCATATTCCTGTCCTTGCTGACCTACTTTGGCTCTCGGTGCCCCAAGCCCTCAAATTTAATAATTTCATCCTTGTGATTAATTTCCTCCATGGCCTTACTCTTCCCTATTTCTGTAATGTCTTTGAGCACTCCACACCACCTCCCACCCCCACCTCCTCTGACTGTCGCCTTTTATGTATCTCTCCCTCTCTTTCCCCCCACCCCCACTCGCCATTGACTTCAGTCATGCCACTTTGGCCCCATGCTCTGGTATTACACCCTTTAACCGCTCTGCCTATCCACCTCCATTGTCTCCTTTAAGAGTCTTCTTAAAACAAACTTTTTGATCACCCCTCCTAAGAGCTGCTTCTCAACGTCCATTCTTTTTTTGATTATGCCTCCGCGAAACACTTTCAATCACACTTCTGTGAAGCACTATACAAATGCAAGTTGTTGTTGCGTGGCTTGTTACCAGTGACTTTTTACTTTATCTAACAATGAACCCTGATGTTTTGAAAAACAAACCTTAAAATAGCAGGTGATAGTCATATGACTGGTAAATGTCACATTCCCAGCTGATCTTGTTTGTCCCTTTCAGTAAGTTGACAATCCTGTCACTCTTGTTTGCTTCTGCAGTCACTCAGGGTCAGGTATAGTGAGGAATGCAGCGATGATCCTATCACATCAGTCCCGACAGTGTGCAACGTCAGGGAAATGGGAATTGGCTGCAGGGAATAGCAACGTGCTTGTTGCTCCCTGATCTGGCACAGCTCCAAAGTGACAAAATATTGGGCCACCAACTTTTCTTCACTGTTTTATTAAAAGAGCTTTTTGAAAAAGTAGATTTTTTTTTTGCAGAATTATTGATAATAAAATCTGGCTGGGTTTGGGGGAGTGAGGGGGAGGGAAGAGAGTTCAATTCTTGACACATAAAGCTGTCCTCCAGTTGATGTTGGCGAGAGAGCAGTTATTGATAGTGTTTCGATATCTGCTGTCCTCAATCATTATTCCAACCAAACAATAACAACAACTTGTATTTACATAGTGCCTTAAAAGAGGAGAGAAAGGCAGAGAGGTAGTGAACTGGAGTATAGTGGATCACTAGCATAACGCGCTGTACTGCGGATGTTGATGGACTGGCTGCCATGGTTGTACAGCATAGCTCATTGATGTAGCACCTTTCATGATTTCAGGATGTCCCAAAGTGCTTTACAGCCAATTCAGTACTTTTGAAGTGTAGTCACTGTTGCAATGCAGGAATCACGGCAGCCAATTTGTGCACAGCAAGATCCCACAAACAGCAACATGGTAATGACTAGATATTCCGTTTTTAGTGATGTTGGTTGAGGGATAAATGTTCCTGTTCCTCTTCGAAATAATGCCATGAGATCTTTTACGTCCACCCGAGAGGACAAACGGGGTCTCAGTTTAATGTCTCATCCAAAAGACGGTAGCTCTGACAGTGCAGCACTCCCTCAGTATTGCACTGGATCATCAGGCTGGATTTTTATGCTCGAATCTCTGGAGTGGGACTTGAACCCATGACCTATCTGACTCAGAGGCGAGGTTGATGCCCACTGAGCCATGGCTGACTCCATGTTATTTCAGGAGTGATGTTAGTGACTATTCAAAGTGTGGTATCAATGCACACAATGTGCAAAGGAAGAATCTGGGAGAATTACCCTACTAAATCTCACCTACAAACCTCTGATACCCCAACATAAAATGAAGGCTCGCTAAATCTGTTGAGTTTAAAAAAAAACTCATCTTTTCTCTCCCAGCAAGCAAGCACATACACTGGAGATAAAAATAAACAATTGTAAATACTGGAAATCTGAAACAGAAACAGAAAATGCTGGAAACACAAAGCGGGTCCTGCAGCTTCTGAGAAGAGAAAAGATGAGTAAAATGTTTTCAGTATGGGCCTGTTCCAGCAAAAGATCTACACCCGAAACATTAGTCACATGCTCTGTACTGGAAGCAGATATTTTGTGAGTGATTAGCCTTCATACCCAATTCTGTTTCACGATAGCACGTAATAAAAAAATAGCAGGCCCATTCAATCATGTCAGCAACCTGCTAAACATGCTGATATATTTTAATGTTTTTTTTTTGTGTCTGCTCCAGTAGCATTCATTATCTTATTTTCTCTCCCTCCCCCTTGGTCCACTGATACTCACCGTCTAAGCTTGGGCATTGAGATGGTCGTTTGGGTATGGTACAGGAGGGCTTTTGGCACCAGGAGACCCATACCCCAGCGTGAATAAGTGCCTCACAATAGGAGAGGAGAAAGATGAAGGGGAAGCATAATTTGCCTCTGGGATGCGTTGCCGGCTGGTATGGTGGGCGCTGACTCTCTACAGGCCATCAAGAGGGGGCTGGACCAGTTCTTGACTGGGGCAGAGATCGCGTCATGTAGAAGGTATGTGGATTAACAGATAACGTACGCATGGCCAATGTTTTCACCTGGACTGGTTTCGATCGCCTGAGGGAGTCGGAGAGGAATTTGCCACGGTATTTTTTTGCCTTCTTCCCTAAAATCTTTTGTAAACGTATAAAAAGTAAAAAGGAATGGTGGGGCCGATTCGGGACAAAACAGGAAATCTTCATGTGGAGACAGAGGGCGTAACTGAGGCACTGAATGAGTACTTTGCATCTGTCTTCACAAAAGAAGAGGATGAAGTTAATGTCACAGTAGAGGGGGGGGAGAGTAGAGATAGTGGATAGGATAAAAATAGATAGAAAAGAGGTGCTAATTAGGTTGGCATCACTTAAAGTTAACATGTTACCCAGTCTAGACGGGATGCATCCTAGGTTGCTGAAGGAAGCTAGGGTGGAGATAGCAGAAGCTCTGACCACAATCTTTCAATCCTCCTTGGATATGGGAATGGTGCCAGAGGACTGGAGGATCAAATGTTATACCCCTCTTCAAAAAAAGGGGAAGAGGGATAAACCTGGTAAGTACAGGCCAATCAGTCTAATGTCAGTGGTGGGAAAACTACTAGAGACCATTGTCCAGGACAAAATTAATTCTCACTTGGAGAAGCATGGGTTAATAAGGGACAGCCAGCACGGATTTTTTAAAGGCAAATCATGTCTAGAAGTAAAGGGAATTAGGGGTTACGGGGAGCGGGCAGGAAATTGGACATGAATTTAGATTTGAGGTTAGGATCAGATCAGCCATGATCTTGTTGAATGGCGGAGCAGGCTCGAGGGGCCGATTGGCCTACTCCTGCTCCTATTTCTTATGTTCTTATGTAATCTGATTAAGTTCTTTGATGAAGTAACAAAGAAGGTCGAAGGTAATGCAGTAGATGTCGTATACATGCACTTTCAAAAGGCATTTGATGAAGTATCACATAACAGGCTTATTCGGAAAATAGAAGCACGTGGGATTAAAGGGTACATAACTTGGGTACATAATTGACTACGGGATAGGAGGCAGAGAGTAGTGGCAAACGGTTGTTTTTCTAACTGAAGAGAAATATGCAGTGAGGCTCCCTAGGGGTCGGTATTAGGACCATTGCTTTTCTTATATATAAATGATCTGGACTTGGGTATAGGGAGTATAATTTTGAAATTTGCAGATGATACTAAATTTGGCAATGTAGTAAATAGTGAGGGGGATAGTAGCAGACTTCAGGAGGGCATAGACAGTCTAGTGAAATGGGCAGACACGTGGCAGATGCAATTTAATGCAGATAGGTGTGAAGTAATGCATTTTGGGAGGAACAACATGGAAGGGCAGTATAATCTAAATGGTACTATTTTGAGGGAGGTGCAAGAGCAGAGGGACCTGGGGGTGCATATTCACAAATCTTTGAAGGTGGCAGGGCAAGTTGATAAGGCGATTAAGAAAGCGTATGGGATACTTGGCTTTGTAAATAGGGACATTGAATACAAAAACAAGGCAGTAATGCTAAACCTTTACAAATCACTGGCTAGGCCTCAATTCTGGGCACCACACTTTAGGAAGGATGTCAAGGCCTTGGAGAGGGTACAGAGGAGGTTTACCAGGATGATACCAGGGATGAGGGACTTCAGTTATGTGGAGAGATTGGAGAAGTTGGGATTGTTCTCCTTAGAGCAGTGATGGTTAAGGGGAGACGTAATAGAGGCATTCAAAATTATGAGGGGTTTTGATCGAGCAAGTAGGGAGAAACTGTTTCCACTGGCAAAATAATTGGCAAAAGAACTAGAGGGAAAATGAGGAGACATTTTTTTCACACAGAGGGTTGTTAAGATCTTGAACGCACTATCTGAAAGAGTGGTGGAAGCAGATTCCATAGGAACCTTCAAAAGGCAATTGGACATGTACTTGAATTTGCAGGGTTATGGGGGAAAAGCTGGGAAAAATTGGACAGCTCTTTCAAAGAGCCGGCACAGGCACAACGGGCCGAATGGTCTCCTTCTGTGCTGAGAGATTCTATGATTATTGGCCCTGGCTTCTTTTCTGGGTATTTTTTTGCCTCCCCCAGGAGATTACAAGGCTGCGGGAGGGTAGGAAGTGTCTAGTCACGTTGCTCCAGGCATCATGAGCGTGGGGCAGGCTTGATGTCACTGTATTCACCACAAGGAATGTTTACGGTGTAACATGAACTTGGACACAAGTGATATCATCGCGTCGCAGATCACATCACTGTGTGCGAATCCCACTAAACAGCTTTCCGTACCGCTTTTCAGTCGTGATACTGTCCCTTTAACTATACCCAACTCTTTAGCTGTGATTTTATGCATTCATTTTGTCTAAATATTACTCTTAACTGTAGAAACTCTGCACATACAATAAGTGCCACGTGAAATGTGTCATTAATCTTGGGTTTGTCTAATAAATGGCTTTCACTCTGTAAAATAACACAGCGCAGGGAATTACCTCACCTCGCTCTCATTTCAAAGTATATCTAAGAGTAATTAAAAGTGCCTACCGTTAGACAATTTAATGCCTAATTTTATAATCACAAATATTTTAACACTAATGATTACAATCTGTCACTGTCGTCCCAAGGTAATAAAAACACGCATAATGCCCTATTAAATGTGACAGCCATTGCTGGTCACAGATTTAGTGTTCAATGGCAGAATGTGTTATTGCGATATATGTGCTGTGCTGTGAAGTGCCTGGTAAACGACTGCAAAAAGGCACTCTTGCAAAATCCTTCTCTACCTGTTTCCTGGTAGCCTAATTCCCAAGTACAAAGGGTAGTACAGTAATACACTTCTATCTGTCATGTGACAATCAAATGCCACAACATAAAAAGAACACATGTTCCTGGTCATCATGATGACATCAATACTCAGGGGAAAATAACATTTGTTTCCGATTTTTGCATCGACTGTTCCCAAAGTACGGGCTCAATGCAGGTAAAGCTCCCTCTATACAGCCCCAACCATGTGCTTCAACTGCATTCTCGTGAGCACCCCATGGTGCACTGGTGTGAAAAGATACAGCCTGCTTTACGACTGGTAGCAATTGGAGGCGAGTCAGTCCCAGCACTTGAGAGGGAATTAGATGAAGAGGAGAGATATTGAAGCATATGAGGAAAGAACAGACAATGGGATTTGAGTCAATAGTTCGGGTAGGGGGGAGTTAACACCAGTACAGTTATGAAGGGGCATTAGGTTTCTCCTGCACTGAAATTTCTATGATTGTATGGCAGTTCTTTTTCCCATCCTCGCCATCCATGTGCTCCCTTTGATCTGCTGGTGCTGTCTATCATTCCCACCCACCAGGTGACTGTCTCTGTTAAAACCAGTCTGAAATGGGCCGCTAAGATGCGCATGAGGACAGCTGACCCTCCCTCTGATTTTCCTTCCCTCTTTGTGGAGATGCACCTGGGCACTTCCTTATTGCAGCACAGTTGAGATCACTCACTCGCTATGTGCAGAGGATTAAGAGTGCATACCCACATCTGGTTGTTCTGTGGCACTGCGCCAGCTCCTGTGCCCCTAACGTAGTTAAACTGCAAATCAAGGTCCACAAAAATACCAACAGATAGTTGGTAGCTGAATATCCACACAATTTAATGTAGCAGCTAAGTAGTTAACATGGAATGTGAGGAAAGGGAGGAAACTTAGAAAAGAAAAGACTTGCATTTCTAGAACAACTTTCACAACCTCAGGACGTCCCAAAGTGCTTTACAGCCAATGAAGTACTTTTGAAGTGTAGTCACTGTAGTAATGTAGGAAAATCAGCAGCCAGTTTGCACACAGCAAGGTTCCACAATCAACAATGCGATAATGACCAGATAATCTGTTTTAGTGATGTTGGTTGAGGGATAAATATTGGCCAGGACTCCCCCTGCTTTTCTTCGAAGTAGTGCCATGGGATCTTCTACCTGAGAGGGCCTCAGTTTAACATCTCATCTGAAAGACGGCACCTCCGACAGTGCAGCACTCCCTCAGTACTGCACTGGAGTGTTAGCCACGATTTTGTGCTCGAGTCTCTGAAGTGGGACCTGAACCCACGACTTTCTGATTCAGAGGCATGAGTGCCACCACTGAGCCACAGCTAACACCCCAATTAGCATTAAAAAGTTACAAAAGTCATGGCTCTAACAGAATGAAAAAGCAGGTTTGATGGATTGGAAATTTGGAAAGGGCCGTTCTTAGCTTTGTTGCCTCATTGGTGCATAAATCCTCAATCAGAACACCAAGATGTGGTAGTATTAGCAACTTGAGATCTATGCAAGTTAGAGGCAACATGGATTTAAACTGTATTTTTTAAAATTTGTTCATGGGATGTGAGCGTCGCTGGCGAGGCCGGCATTTATTGCCCATCCCTAATTGCCCTCGAGAAAGTGGTGGTGAGCCGCCGCCTTGAACCACTGCAGTCCGTGTGGTGAAGGTTCTCCCACAGTGCTGTTAGGAAGGGAGTTCCAGGATTTTGACCCAGCGACAATGAAGGAACGGCGATATATTTCCAAGTCGGGATGGTGTGTGACTTGGAGGGGAATGTGCAGGTGGTGTTGTTCCCATGTGCCTGCTGCCCTTGTCCTTCTAAGTGGTAGAGGTCGCGGGTTTGGGAGGTGCTGTCGAAGAAGCCTTGGCGAGTTGCTGCAGTGCATCCTGTGGATGGTACACACTGCAGCCACTGTGCACCGGTGGTGAGGGGAGTGAATGTTTAGGGTGGTGGATGGGGTGCCAATCTAGCGGGCTGCTTTATCTTGGATGGTGTCGAGCTTCTTGAGTGTTGTTGGAGCTGCACTCATCCAAGCAAGTGGAGAGTATTCCATCACACTCCTGACTTGTGCCTTGTAGATGGTGGAAAGGCTTTGGGGAGTCAGGAGGTGAGTCACTCGCCACAGAATACCCAGCCTCTGACCTGTTCTCGTAGCCACAGTATTTATATGGCTGGTCCAGTTAAGTTTCTGGTCAATGGTGACCCCCAGGATGTTGATGTTGGGGGATTTGGCGATAGTAATGCCGTTGAATGTCGAGGGGAGGTGGTTAGACTCTCTCTTGTTGGAGATGGTCATTGCCTGGCACTTATCTGGCGCGAATGTTACTTGCCACTTATCAGCCCAAGCCTGGATGTTGTCCAGGTCTTGCTGCATGAGGGGTCGGACTGCTTCATTATTTGAGGGGTTGCGAATGGAACTGAACACTGTGCAGTCATCAGCGAACATCCCCATTTCTGACCTTATGATGGAGGGAAGGTCATTGATGAAGCAGCTGAAGATGGTTGGGCCTCGGACACTGCCCTGAGGAACTCCTGCAGCAATGTTCTGGGGCTGAGATGATTGGCCTCCAACAACCACTACCATCTTCCTTTGCGCTAGATATGACTCCAGCCACTGGAGAGTTTTCCCCCTGATTCCCATTGACTTCAATTTTACTAGGGCTCCTTGGTGCCGCACTCGGTCAAATGCTGCCTTGATGTCAAGGGCAGTCAATCTCACCTCACCACTGGAATTCAGCTCTTTTGTCCATGTTTGGACCAAGGCTGTAATGAGGTATGGAGCCGAGTGGTCCTGGCGGTACCCAAACTGAGCATTGGTGAGCAGGTTATTGGTGAGTAAGTGCCGCTTGATAGCATTGTCGACGACACCTTCCATCACTTTGCTGACGATTGAGAGTAGACTGATGGGGCGGTAATTGGCTGGATTGGATTTGTCCTGCTTTCTGTGGACAGGACATACCTGGGCAATTTTCCACATTGTCGGGTAGATGCCCGTGTTGTAGCTGTACCGGAACAGCTTGGCTAGAGGCGCAGCTAGTTCTGGAGCACAAGTCTTCAGCGCTACAGCCGGGATGTTGTCGGGACCCATAGCCTTTCCTGTATCCAGTGCACTCAGCCGTTTCTTGATATCACGTGGAGTGAATCGAATTGGCTGAAGACTGGCTTCTGTGATGGTGGGGATATCGGGAGGAGGCCGAGATGGATCATCCACTCTGCACTTCTGGCTGAAGATGGTTGGAAACGCTTCAGCCTTGCCTTTTGCACTCACGTGCTGGACTCCGCCATCATTGAGGATGGGGATGTTTGCAGAGCCTCTTCCTCCCGTTAGTTGTTTAATTGTCCACCACCATTCACGACTGGATGTGGCAGGACTGCAGAGCTTTGATCTGATCCGTTGGTTGTGGAATCGCTTAGCTCTGTCTATAGTATATGCGTCTGTGTATGGAGACGAAAAGGGTATTTCAAGATGAGCAGCTGCATGTGGAGACAAAAGGCTTCCAATATTTGGAATGTATGTTTCAGCCTTTGCAAAGTTTGTTCTGTTGACAAAAGTGCCTGACAAAACCCAGTGACTGACATGGAGGCAGGAAACTGGGTATCCAAATGATGGAGTGGGACAACATGGGGTCGATGACTGAGTGCTATATTCCCTGAGTATAGGAGATTGAGAGGTGATCTGATCCAGGTGTTTAAAGTGTTAAAAAGGTTTTGACAGGGTAGATCAGAGCAACTATTTCCTCTGGTGTTGGGGGAATCAAGAACAAGGAGGGTATAATCTGAAAATTAGAACTAGGCCAACCAGGAGCCAAATCAGAAAGCACTTTTCCACACACGGGGTAGTGGGAATCTGGAACTCTCTTCCCTCAAAAGGCGATGGATGCTGGGACAATTGGAGCTTTCAAGAATTTCAACAGAGATTTTTGTTCGGTAAGGATATCAAGGGATATGGAGCAAAGGCGGGAAAATGGAGTTGAGGTGCAGATCAGCCATGATTTAATTGAATGGCAGAGCAGGCCCGAGGGGCTGAATGGCCTGCTCCTGTTCCTAACGTGCCTCTGTTCCTCGGCATGCGTATTAATGCCAAGGAAATGCACGGATATCTAAATAATGTGATCAGGAGCTAAGTTTAATACAATTAACTGTAAACTGGTGAGTGCTTCTGGCACCAATACAAAGCCTGACCATAAAAATGGACAGGGCACTAAATGGGCAGAAATTTTTCCAATTGATAAAGCTACCCAACGGAATCATGTGTGACACTGCAATCAGCATTGCAGACTTGAAAATAACCACATTTTGTAAATGTTTTGATTAGTTGGTAGCTGTAAAATCGCAGTAATGAGTTGGTTCTGGTGAAGGGTCTCACCTTGACATGACACTGATTGACAAGTTGTACATTTGCAGCATTTTCTATTTTTATTATTTTTTTGTTAGTCAGTTGGAAGCCTAACATTTTTGGAACTCCAACACTTTAAGTCCCAAACCAAGCTGCTAATAAATCCACAGATTTTCCGTTTTTCCAACATGGAGAGCATGATCTCCCCTTGTAGGGACGTGCCGGACTTACCTAAATTGAGGGAGCTTCAGTATAGGTTGGCAAGGGCACAGGCTTAGTGAGTGCAGGGCTCCTACTAGAGTTTAACCAGCAATCAGCAGAGAGCTCCGCCAAATTTCCTGCTACTTGCCCGGGATAGAATCATAGAAAGGTTACAGCACGGAAGGAGGCTGTTCAGCCCATCGAGTCCGTGCCGGCTCTTTGCAAGAGCAATCCAGCTAGTGCCGTTCCCCTGCTCTATCCCCATAACCCTGCAACTTCTTTCCTTTCAAGTACTTATCCAGTTCCCTCCATACCCAATGGCATGAAGTATTATCTGGAGCCAATTGGGGAGAATCCCAATCCCGAGTGATGGGTCTACCCCCAGGTTCCACTAATAAGCCAGGCTGGCTGGTCAACCATCATCAAAGCCCTGGGATATTGCATATCTGCCTAGCTCAGGTAATTTGCAAACAACAAGGTCCCACAAACAGCAATGAGATAAATGAACAGATAATGTGGGGTTTTTTTTTAGTGATATTGGTCCAGGGATAAATTTTGGTCAGGACACTGGGAGAATTCCTCTGCTCTTTGATTTCTTCTTTTCCGGCTCTCTCTCCTCCTTTAAGACGTTCCTTAAAACCTACCTCTTTGACCAAGCTGTTGGTCACCTGTCCTAATGTCTCCTCCTTTGGCTCGGTGGCAATTTTTGTCTGATTAAGCTCCTGTGAAGCACCATGGGAGGCTTTACTACGTTAAAGGCGCTATATAAATGCAAGTTGCTGTTGTTGTTTGTTACTGATTATGCTGCTGAAGGTTGTCTTGATATCGAACTTTCATCGCCAAGTGTTTCATCTTGCAGCCACCTCGATCCAAAGAGACGCAGCTCACCTTCTCTCCCTTGTTCCCCCCCCCCCCCGCCTTCAACGGAGGGCGATCAGTTTGTCATTTGACATGGCTTTGAGCCCTCGCTAGCTCGACCTCCTCACAAGCACCACAGAAATGTTTTTTTTAGTGGAATCTTGTGTGATTCATTGTATTGCATTTCTTGCTCATTAAATCAAACGTGTAAGAAAGAGTTAAATTATACTCGCATCATGGTGAATTCCTATTCCCACACTCGAGTAAAAATCAATTTAAATCAAATGATTTTCAATTGAATAGTATTGATGAATAAAACTGAGAGTGCATCAGAAAATAAAATGAATTCAATTAAAATTAGGTGCTGCAGAATAAACTGAGCCGTAATCAAATGGAGTAATGAACAGAAAGAGCAAGATCCCACCCTTTCCTCATAAATGATTGTAGCACAAGGTATATAATAAATACATAATCTCACGTCAGACACATCCTTCCCATGGGAGAATCTCAGGTGGATTCAAAGTCACTCGTACTGCCCGGGCTGGGGTGGGGAGGAAGAGAAGTGATTGAAACAAGATTAGCTGCAAAAAATTCATTTGGATTCTCTGTGCTCCCAGCTGCTGAGCCATCACGGGTGATAGTGTACACCGCATGTAATCTAACACAAACCGAACGACAGCTGGGCTTTTCTCCGTTTTATTTTTATCCTCTTATTTCTTCCTCTTTCATGCTCTGACAGAGGGAACTCATTTCTACGTATCCTCGTTCAATCAGGAAGCCCATTGGGTTCTGCACAATTTCTTCCGAAGATTATCTCAGGAACCGACACTTGTGTAGAGGCATGACCTCCTCCAGTATCCCTGTCAGACACTGACCAAATGCTCGTTTTAGCGCATTGATCCCATGGTAGAAACCCCTCTCCCCCTTGTCCCCCTCTCTCTCCTCTTTCACCTCTCCCTCCCTGACCCCTCTCTCCTCTCCCCTCTCTCCCCCCCTCCCTTCCCCCCCCCTCCCTCCCTCTCCCCCTTGTCCCCCTCTCTCTCCTCTTTCTCCTCTCCCTTTCACTCCCTCTACTCCATATCCTCCTTTCTCTCCTCTCCTTCACCTCTGTCTCCTATCCTCCCTCTCCCTGTCCCTCTCCCCACCCACCTCTGCCATAAGATTATATTTGACCTTAGTAGCCTGGCCCAGAGTGACAATGGCAGGGTGATTTGAATTACGACCAATCTCTGCGAATCTAAACCAACAAATGTTTTCTCCTTCATTTTTGCCAACATTTTCTTCTTTTTCCTGTTCACCTCCTGGAGGTGTTGATTCATTGCTGGGGTCCAGTTCCACAGATGCTGGGCACCCTCCTGTATCTCACCCTGGGGCACAGTTCCACAGATACTGGGCATCCTCCTGTATCTCATCCTGGGGCACAGTTCCACAGATGCTGGGCATCCTCCTGTATCTCATCCTGGGGCACAGTTCCACAGATGCTGGGCACCCTCCTGTATCTCACCCTGGGGCACAGTTCCACAGATACTGGGCATCCTCCTGTATCTCACCCTGGGGCACAGTTCCACAGATGCTGGGCATCCTCCTGTATCTCACCCTGGGGCACAGTTCCACAGATGCTGGGCATCCTCCTGTATCTCACCCTGGGGCACAGTTCCACAGATGCTGGGCATCCTCCTGTATCTCACCCTGGGGCACAGTTCCACAGATGCTGGGCATCCTCCTGTATCTCATCCTGGGGCACAGTTCCACAGATGCTGGGCATCCTCCTGTATCTCACCCTGGGGCACAGTTCCACAGATGCTGGGCATCCTCCTGTATCTCATCCTGGGGCACAGTTCCACAGATGCTGGGCATCCTCCTGTATCTCACCCTGGGGTTAAACCGAGGCCACGTCTGCCCTCTCAGGTGGACGTAACAGATCCCTTGGCACTATTTCAAAGAACAGCAGGGGAGTTCTCTCTGGTGTCCTGGCCAATATTTATCCCTTCACCAACATTAAAAACAGATTATCTGGTTACTATCACATTGATGTTTGCGGGACCTTGCTGTGCGCAAATTGGCTGCCACGTTTCCTACATTACAACAGTGACTACACTTCAAAGGTACTTCATTGACTGTGAGGAGCATTGGGATGTCCATGAAAGGTGCTATATAAATACAAGTTATTTCTTTATTGTCAGGAATTGAAGTCCTGTCAGCCAGGGACTCTCATTAAAAATAGTTCAGGACTATCAACGATTGTAACAGGAGTGCTATCGTCAACTACAAGGATATATCAACATACATATGCTTTGCTGTAAACTTTAAGACTGTTTAAAAACAGCAGTAGATCGCCATGCCAGCTGCCATCTTTGATTTCCCAGACTGGTGCTCCATGCACAGTGAGGGGTTTTCTGGTTTGCAAGCCAAAATCCCAGATGACATAGTCTGTTTGCGTGACCCATGAGCTAAATGTTTCACTTTGAATAATATGCCTGCGGCAGAACAGTAAACCATATTTAGATCCACACTGCTGTTCTCCTTTATCTGGGCTACTAATACAACTGTACATCCAATGGAGCCATTTAGCATATACCCAACTAACTAATAAGCATAAGCAACGTTTGAACATTTGCAATCCAAAGCCAACATCAAATAAACAGATGCAGTGGGCAGTGACAGGATTAAGGCCATCTCATGAATCCTGAAACCAGTATTGTTTTTTTTTCATGATGGGGTTGTTCTCAGAATAGACAGCATGAAGATTTTAATGTAAACACCTTCCAGATCTTTTAGGCCTTAATTTACAAAATGATCATTCTCTGTGGTCCTGTGCCCCCAGGCGCACTGATGTCTTGCATGCTCCGTCTACTTCTGGCTGTGTTTTTTTTTAAGAAACTTGGCACCATGTCAACTCTTTTTAATTCCATCCCAGCTCATTGTGTCTCTGAAGAAACTCGTATTCAAGTGCTAAGTTCTGGCTGGTGTGAAGCTCTCTTTGAATTGAGTTTTTTGTTTATTATTTTGACTGCTAATTTGACTTATAAATGGTTGGCAGTTCACTGAATTTGTGGATTAATGCCACGCTAGTGACACTGTTTGAAGTGAAGTGTATTGGTGCTGTGCCAGAAACTGTTCAAATGGTTGTGATATACCAATTAAGAGAGTAACGAATATTTAGGTATATACCCTGTGCCTGACACTGTTCGACGGATTGTGATGGACCAATTAAGATTCTAACCAATATATACCCTGTTCCAGACATTGTTGGAAGCAATTCTGGGGTGAGAAACAATTGAAAATAATGTACATCCTGGGGTCATTTGCAGTCCTCTGCCCATTTACCCAATGGCCATCAATAAACTTTCTGCTCCACGAATCCATGGTCAGCTCATGGGTTGTCGAGCAAGTTGGGATTGAATGCTATTTCTACTCCTTGGCCTAGAAATTCGGCCGTGCTCCCGAATTTCTGGGCCCCTTATCTTCCTCTCCAGCATAACAAAGGCAAGAAAATGCTTTTAGAATGTTGGGTTATCCCAGCTTCCACCCAGCAACTGAAAAGGTCTCTATCAAAAGTACAACCTGTTCTGACAGAGTGTTTCCATCTGCCCTTCTCTTTCAGATGCTGATGTGTATTCCCAGAATTTTCTGTTTACAATTATTGGTCCGTATATTCTTTTCCACTTTGCACCTGGCGTTTGTGCATTTCATTTGCCAACTGTCCAAGGCGGCGTGATTGAGATCAAGAGCACGCAGGAATAGTCCTATGTCCTATCATGCGATGCTGCACCATTCTGCAAACAGCCTTCGATCAAGGCAACGGGTGGGGTTCTGATCCTCCACAGAGAGTTAGTGAGTATCACTGAGGTTTATGAGTCAATACCACGCAAGAGTTACTTTTCAGAGACATGTATGTGTGTATACACACACACACACACACACACACTCTCTCTATCTCATTGCCAAACCATGAAACATAGAATTTATCCCACCAATGAGAGGATGAATTAATTCATGAGCCCCTCACTGTATTTCTTACTAGAGTAATAAATTCCACGTTTAACTATGGCACATTCTGTTTGCACCACTAACTGTGTAAAATATGATATTTATTTTAGTCTGAGCTGTTGTAAATGTGCTGTACCTTTATGTGAGAAGGTTTTCACTTCACCCCCCTAGAGGCATTTGTCTGTGATCTTGAAAACCTTGTCAGTGGGATTAAAGCTAGAAATTATAGCTCAGTCCTGTCCCAACAGCCATATATTTCAATAACTTATTGCAGAGTTGCTTTAAATTTCTAACTCTGACTTTTTGCCAGTCTAAATATTGAAAATGAGTATAACTAAATATCACCAGTCCTGGCATAAAGCCTTATCGCTCACTGCTAGTAATGAAGACACAACCCCCCCACCCCCCTTTGTCAGCTGTTTCCTAAATTGTCAATTTCAAAAATATGTCTAAAGTGCCAGTGAATCTCAAAGATAGAAATTTATCCTGCATTGTGACAAATTATTACAATAATCTATTTTTCTAATATGAACTGAAGAAGTGCAGGGTACTGAGTCGGAAATTACTTTTGCATAAATTAGGCAATTTGTGTTACTCAGCAGCCATGCCCTGCACAAAAAATGAGCTTTTTTATTCCCCATCAGTTTTCTCCCCTATCTCCTGAAGATGCTGACTTACACTGGGATACAGTTCCATGGTTTCCTTCTGTTCTCACCCAAGCAGTTATTCTTCATGTTTAGACCTAGGCAGCGGGAGTCCACAGGGACATGACAGCAAAGTCCAATCCTGTCCTCATCTAAAGTCTACTACGCTCGCTTTCCAGCACAGTCCACCGATCAGGAGCAAGGTTCACTGGTTAGGAGCAGGAATCAAGGCTGCCAAATCATGGGTGCCAAGGCCAATAACACTGCCCCAGTGTCTCCAGATAGCTCTGCACTGAACCCAGGGGCTTCCTGATCTGATTAACCCTTAGCAGTGCATTTAGCAACTGAGCCATGGGGGGCGCCTAGAAGTAATGTATAAGATTAATGTATGGGCCTGAAGGAAATCTTTTAGATGCCGCACAGTGTTCTACAAATGATAGGGATACATTCTCAGGACTAAAATTGCACATATGGTGAGTTCTTGATCTAAGGCATATTGTCATGGGGAGGTGCCAAGTGGAGCAGGAACTTTCCCACCGGCAGAGAGGAATGTCAAATCTGGAGGAAGGCCAAAACTAAGGGAGGTAGATATTGTTTTGAAACAGGTTTGATGGTTATAGAGATCGCCATAGATTGAGGTAATCAAATACTCTTTGATTACCCTTGGGGATCAGAGAATATTTCCATGGATCCTTCCCTCAGGAGATTAAATAGGGTGGATTGCATGTGGTCTATGGGTTTGACTTGGTCTTAATTCAGTCCCTTCCCAAGATACCTCAGGCCGATCTCATGTTCCTTTCAGCAGCACAGGATGTGGAGAATGGTAGACGAAGACCCAGTGAAAGCAAATGTGCGTAAACTCAACCTGTTGCCTTCCAAAAGAAATTTGAACTAATTTCTGACTGTATTGGGGCCAATTTTACAGCTGTTGTAAATGTGCTGTACCTTTATGTGAGAAGGTTTTCACTCCGTTCCCCCCCACCCACCCCAACCCAGAGGTGTTTGTCTGTGATCTTTCAATCAGTATTCAACTCTTCCAATCAGATGCTGCCTCTCACCCTCACACATTACCAATGTTGCAAGCTGTACACCCACAACTCACAGGTCACACACACTTGCAGCTATTCAACCATGACAGGCACATCACCCAAACATTCTGTAGGACACTCACTGACACATGTCCCACTTTTTTGTAGGAGAAGATGGCTTATAATAGGAGGCAGCGAGTGGCAGTGGCATTTAGCCCCTCGAGCCTGTTCCGCCATTCAATGAGATCATGGTTGGTCTGTGACCTAACTCTATATATCTGCCTTACCCTCATATGCCTTAATAGCCTTGGTTAACAGAAATCTATCAATCTCAGATTTAAAATTAACAATTGAGCTGGCTTCAACTGCCGTTTGCAGAAGAGCGTTCCAAACTTCTACCACCCTTTGCATGTAGAAGCGTTTCCTAACTTCACTCCTGCAAGTCCTGGCTCTAATTTTTAGGCTATGTCCTGCATGGGACATAGCCTAAATCCTGCATGGTCCCTTTAAATAGCACTGGTGGGGGAGTCCTCCAGGCTGCCTATGACATATTCAGCTGGTCGTGGTTAAGACAGTGCGTTGGCTGGAGCATTGAATGCCAAAATGGTATCTATCCCTTCAAATCACCGTTGCACAGTGATCGAATTCATATTCTCCCTACTTTACATGCTGCTGGCGTTCGTTATCTACGCCTGTGCGAACCCCTTTACCGAGATGCGTCCGGTGCACGTCACGCTAGAAGTGTGCGCGTGCATTCCGAACGCCACTTTGGGACCTCAGGTGGCTGCGCAGTGCCTGAAAAAACAGGCTCTACACGGCCGAATTTCTAGCCCTTTCTTTGTTTAGTTCAGTTTTCAAGCATTTTTTTTTCTTTTTATCTCACATCTGGCAAAGAATGATAAAAACTGAGACCCTCTTGATGAAATCCAAATGGTTGGTGTGCAGGTGAGTTCGAGGTCCATCTGCTGGCGTCAGGCGGCAAGCTGTGATAGATGACGCATTTACCTGACCTTTAAAAGTGATCTGGATCGCAGCTGGAATCACTTTGGAACCACGCTGGGTCTCTACACATTACCAATTAATTGAGCTGAGTAGTACACGTTCAGCTGCTGTGACTTGTTTCTAGACCTGAATCCTCCTTAGAAAATAAACACACCCCTCGTGTGTGGGAATAGACATTGACCAGTCAACCAGAGGCAAGTGACCTGACTCCAGCTAGATTCCAAAATAAGACACAATCTTATTAATTTGAATAAGTCAGAAGAATACTGCTGGATTTGGGAACGAAACACGTACATTTATGTAGTGCCATTATCACAATGAAGTGCCTCAAACTGCTTCACTATGAATTACGTTTAGAGTGCTATAAAACTACCCACAAAAAGCAATAAGATGAAAGACCAATTAATTTTATTTCTGATGGTGTTGGCTGAGGGAGGAATGTTGAACAGGACAATTCCCTGCTGTTTGTAAGAACATAGGAACAGGAATAAGCCATTCAACCCCTCGAGCCTGTTCCGCCATTCAATTAGATCATGGCTGATCTGTATCTTAACTCCATCTACCCGTCTTGGTTCCGTAACCCTTAATGCCCTTGCCTAACAAAAATCTATCAATCTCAGTTCTGAAATTTTCAATCGACTCCTAGCCTCACAACAGCTTTTTGGGGGAGAGAGTTCCAGATTTCCACTACCCCATGTGTGAAGAAGTGCTTCCTGACATCCTTGAATGGCCTGGCTCTAATTTTAAGGTTATACCCCCCCCCCTATTCTGGACTCCCCCACCAGAGGGTAGAGAGAGAAAATCTATTTCCTATCAACTGTACTTCAAAGAGTGTCATGGGATCTTTAACATCCACGTGAACATTCATACCGGACATTGGCTCAACATCTCATCTGAAGGACAGTGCTCCAATGATGCAGCACTCCCTTAAAACTGCAATGAGGATGGTCAACCTAAACAATGCACTGGGGTCCTAGTGGGGAGCTTGGACGCATGAATTTCTGAGCCAGAGCCAAGAGTGCTACCAAATGAGGCAAAATGACAGGTTGGAATGGGGACACAGAGCCTTACTTTAGAGAGTTAAATAAAGTAATGTTTAACTAAAATGTTTAACATTTGGTGAGGAAAAGGGGCATCAGCCTCAGCAGGAGGGTGAGAACAATGCCCTCTTCTGCACTCATGGACAAGGGACAGGGATAACATTGTCTCATGGTTCATTTCAGTCTCTGTAGTGCAAAGGGAACAGAGATAAATCTATTAATCACTGATATAGCAAAGAGCTGTAAATAGATCTTCATTGTATTTAACTGTATTTTAACTTCATATCATTTATAATGCCAACTGCAAAACTGCTAACATATCTTTACAAGTTTAGCCATGTAAATATATATGCTTTGGAAATCAATCATATTATCGATACAAATAGTAAGTAGTTTGGCAAAAATAGGGAGTCATATTAATCAAATAATCACCAAGTCTAGGGGTCACACAATGAGAGGCCCAGAAACACTTCATGTGTTCATATTAAGCTATTCTGTTCCCTGCCAGTCTTCTTTGCCCCTCTCCTCTCTTCCTCTTCCTTCTCCTTATCCTCTTCTCCTTCTCCCTCTCCTCTCCTGAAGACATTGACTCATTCCTGGGTATTGTTCCATTGGCAGTAACTGCTGTACAGTGTTGCTAAGTGTCCACAATTCACTCCAGAGTCTTGACAGTGAGTGTCGGACGGCCATTCTTCCAAAGGAGACATTACAACCAAGGCCTGTTCTGGCCTCATCTGATGAAGAATATGCAGGATGCTTTTCTCCTCCTTAATTTTGGTGTCTGTGCTACCTGGTTGAGATCCGCTAATTTTATTTTTTGTTCATGGGATGTGGGCGTCACTGGCGAGGCCAGCATTTATTGCCCATCTCTAATTGCCCTTGAGAAGGTGGTGGTGAGCCGCCTTCTTGAACCGCTGCAGTCCGTGTGGTGAATGTTCTCCCACAGTGCTGTTAGGAAGGGAGTTCCAGGATTTTAAGCCAGCGATGATGAAGGAAAGGCGATATATTTCCAAGTCGGGCTGGTGTGTGACTTGAAGGGGAACATGCAGGTGGTGGTGTTCCCATGTGCCTGCTGCTCTTGTTCTTCTAGGTGGTAGAGGTCGCAGGTTTGGGAGGTGCTGTCGAAGAAGCCTTGGCAAGTTGCTGCAGTACATCCTGTGGATGGTACACACTGCAGCCACTGTGCACCGGTGGTGAAGGGAGTGAATGTTTAGGGTGGTGGATGGGTTGCCAATCAAGTGGGCTGCTTTGTCCTGGATGGTGTCGAGCTTCTTGAGTATTGTTAGAGCTGCATTCATCCAGGCAGGTGGAGAGTATTCCATCAGACTCCTGACTTGTGCCTTGTAGATGGTGGAAAGGCTTTGGGGAGTCAGGAGATGAGTCACTCACTGCAGAATACCCAGCCTCTCCACTGCTCTTGTAGCCACGGCATTTATATGGCTGGTCCAATTAAGTTTCTGGTCAATGGTGACCTGCAGGATGTTGATGGTGGGGGATTCGGCGATGGTAATGCCATTGAATGTCAAGGGGGTGGTTAGACTCTCTCTTGTTGGAGATGGTCATTGCCTGGCACTTGTCTGGCGCGAATGTTACTTGCCACTTATCAGCCCAAGCCTAGATGCTGTCCAGGTCTTGCTGCATGCGGGCTCAGACTGCTTCATTATTTGATGGGTTGTGAATGGAACTGAACACAGTGCAATCATCAGCGAACATCCCCATTTCTGACCTTATGATGGAGGGAAGGTCATTGATGAAGCAGCTGAAGATGGTTGGGCCTCGGACACTGCCCTGAGGAACTCCTGCAGCAATGTTCTGGGGCTGAGATGATTGGCCTCCAACAACCACTGCCATTTTCCTTTGTGCTAGGTATGACTCCAGCCATTGGAGAGTTTTCCCCCTGATTCCCATTGGCTTCAATTTTTACTAGGGCTCCTTGGTGCCACACTCAGTCAAATGCTGCCTTGATGTCAAGGGCAGTCACTCTCACCTCACCTCTGGAATTCAGCTCTTTTGTCCATGTTTGGACCAAGGCTGTAATGAGGTCTGGAACTGAATGGTCCTGGCGGAACCCAAACTGAGCATCGGTGAGCAGGTTATTGGTGAGTAAGTGCCACTTGATAGCACTGTTGACGACACCTTCCATCACTTTGCTGATGATTGAGAGTAGACTGATGGGGCGATAATTGGCCGGATTGGATTTGTCCTGCTTTCTGTGGACAGGACATACCTGGGCAATTTTCCACATTGTCGGGTAGATGCCAGTGTTGTAGCTGTACTGGAACAGCTTGGCTAGAGGCACAGCTAGTTCTGGAGCACAAGTCTTCAGCACTACAGCTGGGATGTTGTCAGGGCCCATAGCCTTTGCTATATCCAGTGCACTCAGCCGTTTCTTGATATCACATGGAGTGAATCGAATTGGCTGAAGACTGGCTTCTGTGATGGTGGTGATATCGGGAGGAGGCCGAGATGGATCATCCACTCGGCACTTCTGGCTGAAAATGGTTGCAAACACTTCAGGCTTGTCTTTTGCACTCATGTGCTGGACTCCGCCATCATTGAGGATGGGGATGTTTACAGAGCCTCCTCCTCCCGTTAGTTGTTTAATTGTCCACCACCATTCACAACTGGATGTGACAGGACTGCAGAGCTTTGATCTGGTCCGTTGGTTATGGAATCGCTTAGCTCTGTCTATAGCATGTTGCTTCTGCTGTTTAGCATGCATGCATGTCCTGAGTTGTAGCTTCACCAGGTTGGCACCTCATTTTTAGGTATGCCTGGTGCTGCTCCTGGCATGCTCTTCTACACTCCTCATTGAACCAGGGTTGATCTCCTGGCTTATTGGTGATGGTAGAGTGAGGAATATGCCGGGCCATGAGGTTACAGATTGTGCTAGACTGACAATTCATCCTGGGACCTTGATGGTCAGTGTGGCTCATCTTCACACTTCGTAATTGGGAAGCTCACTTTAGGCTTTAAAGGGAGTTTTGTGTGACTTAATATTTAACAAACTTGAAAACCGCTGGTATCATGCAACACGTTGCACCAGAGATGGGTCGGAAAGGATTTCATTCACCATCTCTTTCTCTGATACATAATAAGTTCCTAATATTGGCCAAAGAAATCCAGGGAATAGGGAGAACCACTGAACGGAAGTTATGCACTTTTCCACGGGGAAGGAAAATGGTTACTAAGTCACCCTGGTTCCAGTTTTTGGAAGCCTCTCAAAGTCTGTTTACATTGTGGCAAAGTGTCACATCTGGCTCATGGAAAAGGCGACCAAAGCAGCTGGACGCGATATTTGCCATTTCGTGCTGGCCATGGGTAGGCAGAGCTCTTAACCCAGCCATACAGGCCAGCTGGAAAACTTTCACATTGCGGGCCTCTCCTCCCCTTACTCCCACCCACCCCTCCCCAAACCAACCACATCACAGAAAGGACCGCAGCTGGACTGTAAAGTTACAAACGCCAATGTCGGAGCAACTGCGTATTTGGAAAGGTGGCGAATGTTCAGTTGAGTTGGCCTTGCTTTGCGAGCGAGGCACATTGAGAACACCCGACAGCTCCAGCTCATCGCGGACTTGCCTTCATCTGGAGCGGCTCTGTGCTCTAAACCTGGCAATAATTAATTGCCAACCCAAGAGCAGCGCCGACAGAGGTCTGTGAGCAGAGTGCGAGGGAACGTAAAACAAGGAGAGAGAAGATTTAAAGTATCAAATTCAAAGACCCAAAAGCGCAGCTACTTGTATCCCCCTTTTTCCCCCTCCACGTCTTACTTCATTAAATGTTTCAGTATTTCTCCTTGGTTAAAATATTCACTGTCTGCAACAACTTTACAATCTAATTTGCGGCACGAAATCATTAATTGACTGGGAGACTTCATTCTGAAAGCCAGACACAGACCGTAGTCTGTTCGATGGTTTTAATTCATGTAACAGCAGGTTACTGCGAGAGAGAAAAAACAAGGCTGTCAAATTATCTACGGGGGCCTAAATTATTTAAATACTGTAAATTCTCCCGGAAAAAAAAACCTCCCAAGTCCATAATTAATTCTTCCCTCCCCCTCCTCCCCAAACACCTCACCACCAATACTGTCATTTACCACTGCCAGATCCCTGCAATGTATTAAAGCTGAGGGAGAAGCATTTTATAATGTGCGCTCTGAAAATTAATTACATTTCACTCCCCTTCAAACATATAAGATTTACAGTAAAATAAAACTTTTACTATTTGTTTTCTCTGCACGGAATATTTCAGCTCTAATTAATAATTCGTGTTTGTTCTATCTTTGGGCCCGCTCTATTATCCCATGGCTCGTAAATAACGACACCATAAACATTTATAGCATTTTTTAAATTGCTTACAATTTTTTTCCTCTCAAACCAGTTGCCGTTGTTCCAACAGATGTTACATGCACATTGCTTTAATAACCCTTGTGTTTCTTTACAGCTCCTTGGAAAAAAAATGTGTTGGTTTCCCTGCCTCCAATATTATTTTTCTCCTCTTTCCCCCCTCCCTGCTGCTGTTCCACAACAAGGAAACATAAGAAAGTGGAGCATCCCTAATTGCTGGGATTGGACCACAAACAGTAATCCAATTAAAGGATTCACGCGATTTCACAGTATCGCTTTCTGATTTTTCCCCTCATGTTCCTCCAAAGTTCCGAATACACCATCCGACAAACTCCTTCTCCTCGCTGCGCCCACATTTTTTTGAAATCAAAAATTCATCACACTATCCCCTAATTCACTCAATACCTCAAAACTATGGAGGTTCTCACCTTTTCCAAGTCTCACTTATCCTACAATCTACAATGTTGCCATCCCCTAACCACCCATCATTGATTGATCTTTCTCACTGTTGCCAACTTCGATGATGCTCTGCACTTTCAACTTTGGCCCTTCAGCTGGAGAACTTTTTCACTATTGTGAAGCCCCAGATTGGATTACTACCAGCAATAATGTGCCACACGCTCGCTGTTTTATAAGAGCTTTTGTTTGTTTGATGGGAAACTATGTTTACTGAGTTGTCATTTGAGGGTCTCAGGCCAGCTGAGCAATGATTGATGCAATCTCACAGACTATTGAAGGAGAGTGCAGAACCTCACTGGATGCCAGGTTGGAATGGAGGGAAAATTGCAATGACCCTATCTTGCTCTAACCATGTGTCACCAGTTTGTCTGCTGCAGCCACTATGTTGGTTGACATTGTCTCCATAGTGGATTGCAGTGTAGTCAATTGGTCCATCACATTATGAATGTTGCAGATTGAGATATTTATCTTTGAGAAGAATGTTTCCATCCTTCCTGGCCTCTTGTCCTTCATAGTGTGCATGATGACTGTGACATTGTGGGATACCTTGTTCGTCTTTCAACATTATGACTTTGAAAGCAGCTCACTCACAGCAACAACAATTTAGATTTATATGGTGCCTTTAGCATAGAAAAAAACCCCAAAGCACTTCACAGAGGTGTGAGGAAAAACATTCAAACTCACCAAATCCTTTGTTTGGGCACTGGGTCAAGTTCTCCTAATACCTCTGATTCACTTCTTCGTTGCACCACCACAGTGAAGGTATTACTTCCTCTGTGCTTGGTGCTGGTGATTCACTAAGTTGCTGTGTTGTGTCGCTGCCTGGTACAGTGTTGATGGTTATGTGAGTGGTTTGTGGTGTGGTGTAGTAGTGCTCTGCAGCCTGGATGGTCTAAGTTCTTATGCAGAAAGAAAAATATTAGAAGACTGCCACAGAGATGTCATGTCAAAAATATCTCAGATATGTGGTTACTTAACAACAACAACTTGCATTTATATAGCGCCTTTAACACATTAGAACATCCCAAGGCGCTTCATAGGAGTGATTATCAAACAAAATTTGGCACCAAACCACATAAGGAGATATTAGGACAGGTGACCAACAGCTTTATCAAAGAGGTAGGTTTTAAGGAGCGTCTTAAAGGAGGAGAGAGAGGCGGAGAGGTTTAGGGAGGGAATTCCAAAGCCAATGGTGGAACAATTAAAATCGGGGATGCACAAGACGCCAGAATTGGAGGAGTGCAGAGATCTCAGAAGGTTGTAGGGCTAGAGGAGGTTACAGAGATAGGGGCGAGACCATGGAGGGATTTGAAAACAAGGATGAGAATTAGAATATAGAAGACATTAATTGGATTCTCTGGCTGTTGGACCTATTTCGACTTCAATCACCTCGTTATCCTCTCTACCATTTCTTCTGATATGTAGATATCTTAGTGGTTCAATACAATCACTCATTTAGTAGGTAGGTGGAGCCACTAAGCTCCATACTAAACCATTCCCTCTGTTTGGGCCTGGGGTCTAGGCTCCTGCAACTCTGGCTGACTTAACTTCAGATAGGCATCAATGTGCTTGTATTTTGCTTACTTGCACAAATCGCTCCACTGGTCGAGGTCTTAATGGTTGACGTCTTGTAAATTTGAACCCAATCTCAGAAGAGTATCTCTCACTTCAGAATGAGCAAGGGTTGAAAATTCTAAGTCGACATAATAAAACATTCTGCAAAGCACTCTATGGAACAATTTAGCTCCAGTTCAGTTTAAATACTGTTTTGTAGAATTTAACTGCTTAGAACATTAAGCTTGGAAGAAAAAAAGTCTATTCATCCACTCCTTCGACAGACCATTTATGACTACCTCAATCATAACTATCTCAAATCTAAAGGTTTGTACCTTATTTCAACAACGCTCTCAGGAGACTGTCTGCCATGTGCCATAAGCTCTGGAATTCCCTCCCTAAACCTCTCTGCCTCTCTACCCCTCCTCTTTTAAGATGTTTCTTAAAACCTACCTCTTTGACCAAGCTTTTGGTCACCTGTCTTAATATCCTCTTATGTAGCTCGGTGTCAAATTTTGTTTGATACTGCTGCTGTGAACTGTCTTGGGATGTTTAACTGTGTTAAAGGCGCTATATAAATGCAAGTTGTTGTTGTTATTCAAAATGTCAGATTCCTTCTCATACAGGCCCTGAGTTTCCTCGTGGCCTGGGGTGGACTGTTGGAGCATAAGGATGGGCAAAAACAGGTGGAGACATAACTCGATAATGCTTAGTTCTCACCCCAAAGAAACGTCCATGGGGATTTCGTCTGGGAATAGGAGCAGGGACAAGGGGCGGTCAGTGATGGTATTCATCCTACCCCCCTCCGCAACTGATTAATGGATTGAGCAGTTTGAGGTTTCTTCCTATGATCCATCAACAATTGTGCTGGAGATGCTATCCCATCTCCATGTGTCATGATAATCAAGCCGGGTTGAATGTACATCTCAATGTTTGGCTTTTTTCATCAGGTTTTTGCCATTTGAACAGCATCCCTATTGGATTACGGGTACTTTGGTGATGAGGCTTTGCACTTGGATCCGTCGGCTTTGCTAAATGTTCCGAACACCATCCTTACAAACTGGGGTCCGTGATCTGAAACTGCTTCTTGTGGGATACCATGCCTAGTAAACTGCTGTTTACCATGTGCAGTCCCATTTGAACTCTCAGTCACGCTTAACTTACTGAGTTCAAAACATCTGAAAAGCAGTCTGCAATTTAGTAAATATTGCTTTGAGTAAAATTCAAATATATCGGTTCCGGCTTTTTGCCAAGATCGGCTCGGAATGTCATGTAATTCTATTGGGCCGTTGCACACTTTCTTCCTGTGCTGGTTGCTAACCACATCTGCAATTTGTACTGACACACCAGGCCAGAACAAGACTTCACTCACTAACCTTTCGAGTGCCTTTGATGTACTTTTACCAGCATGAGCTTTCACAGGCTGGTAGGTACAAGATCTTTGTTACTTTAGAAGATAAGTCCCTCTTCAATAGTCAATTCATCTCACAAGTCCCAATCCTGTTGTATGTCATGATCAACTTCAGATTTTATGTCTGGGAACCCTTCTGAGATCAGGGATTTCAATTTTTCTAACAAGTGATCTTTCTCAGTTCCGGTTATCATCTCACCCAATCTTGCTTGTGACATTAGGAGACAGGACACCATGCACATTATTATCTGATCATCTTTGTCATTTGCGCTAACGATTTAAGGTGATTTGGACTCAATGGGGGTCATTTTCAACTTACTGGCAGAGTGTAAAACTGGCATTGTGTGTCGGACCCTTGTGGAAATCAGTGTAAAGGAAAATCCAGCGGTTTCTATAACAGGCACCTGGCCATCAATGCCAGTTTCACATTCATAGGAACAGGAGGCCATTCAGCCCCTTGAGCCTGTTCTGCCATTCAATTAGATCACGGCTGATCTGTATCTTAACTCCATCCACCTCCTTGGTTCCGTAACCTTAATACCCTTGCCTAACAAAAATCTATCAATCTCAGTTTTGAAATTTTTAATTGACCCCCAGCCTCAACAGTTTGTTTGTGGGGGCAAAATTCCAGATTTCCACTACCCTCTGGGTGAAGAAGTGCTTCCTGACATCACCACTGACCAGCCTAGCTTTAATTTTAAGGTTATGGACCCTTGTTCTAGACTCTACCGGTAAGTTGAAAATTACCCACCCTCCCTGATGCATCAGTTCCATACAGCTCAGTACCTTCCTTGTGGTGTCAGCTTGGCTCAGCATGCTTCTCTGTCACTTTTAGGCATTTTGTCTTTGTGACTGCTCCAGTACTTTTGATTAATCTTAACTGCTCGTGCTCACTGTTCTGGAATTTGAAATTCGAAACTTTGGGATTGGTCCTTATATTCACACACCACATTATATTTTCCTATTGGCTTGATGTTGTGGCCAAGTTTGCATCAGACTCAACACAGTTTTGCACTTAGCTTCTTGTGAACTGGCAACATTACATCAAGCTTGTATCTAGCTTAAAGCAAATAGGTCTGTCCTTCATCGAAGATCGAATATCCATTCAGTGTCTCTCACTTTCAGACTGCTTTCCCATTTTTTAAACTTTTTTATTCTTTGTTTGTCCGACGAGGATGGGTTTACAGACTTTAGCAAAAAAATTATTTTGTTTTTCCGGAGCTTCCATGGCTATGTCGCCAAAGATACAGCCAAAGAACAAGCGAACCCCCCCGTGGAAAGTCAAGTCCCAAAGTGTTAGCTTGGCTCATTGGCTGCACTCTTGCCTTTGAGTCAGAAGATTCAAGGCCTACTCCAGGGACTTGAGCACATAATCTAGGTTGACACGTCAATGCTGAGGGAATACTGCATTGTAAGAGGTGCTGTCTTTCGGGTGAGAGCTGCATGTTCAGGTAAAAGATCCCATGGCACTATTTGAAGAAGAGCAAGGGAGTTCTTTCCAATGTCCTGGCCAATGTTTATCTCTTAATCAACATTTCCCAACACATTAACTAGAAATTTATCTCAGTGCTGTCTGTGGGACCTTGTTTTGCCTACATAACAACAGTGACTACACTTCAAAAGCAATGAATTGGCTATGAAGTGCTTTGGGACATCATGAGGATATGAAAGGCACTATATAAGTGCAACTTCTTTCTTTCAAATAAATATTTATGACCTTCAGTTCCCTTTTTTGACAGTATTGATCCAGTTCCTTTTAAAGGTATCAATTAACCTATAATTAACTAATATTTTGCAATCTGTTCCTGCACTATCCTGCAGAGGGAAAACATTATTTTAATCTCTAATCTTGCTCAAAGCTTATGAATTTTGTAATTGTGTCCTTGAGTTCTGAGCTCACCAAGCTAAATAGCCCTCTTACCTTTCATTAATCTAAAACCTGTAATCTTGTCTCCTCTCAGTCTTCTTTTCAGAGTGGATTAATGCAGGTTAGAACGTTCGATTGATTTCCTGGAGTTTGTGTTCAATTGCTTCAGGAGTCGGGGAGAATTTCTCTTCTTCAAGCTTTTACCTGTAGTTATTTTCTTCTCTTTCATCATCTCCGTATTACTGTTAGACACAAAATGGTAGAAATGGTAGATCACCGTGTTAGGTGTTAGACCTCTCATTAATATAATTAAGGGGCATAACATCTGTTTTAGTATATTGCATCAGTCTGTGGGATCTCCCCTTTCTATACTGTATCAGTCTGTGGAGTCGCCCCTTTCTATACTGTATCAATCTGTGGTCTCCTCTTTCTATACTGTATCAATCTGTGGTCTCCTCTTTCTATACTGTATCAATCTGTGGTCTCCTCTTTCTATACTGTATCAATCTGTGTGGTCTCCCCTTTCTATACTGTATCAGTCTGTGGGATCTCCCCTTTCTATACTATATCAGTCTGTGGGATCTCCCCTTTCTATACTATATCAGTCTGTGGGATCTCCCCTTTCTATACTGTATCAATCTGTGGGATCTCCTCTTTCTATACTGTATCAATCTGTGTGGTCTCCCCTTTCTATACTATATCAGTCTTGGGATCTCCCCTTTCTATATTGTATCAATCTGTGTGGTCTCCCCTTTCTATACTATATCAGTCTGTGAGATCTCCCCTTTCTATACTGTATCAATCTGTGGCGTCTCCCCTTTCCATACTATATCAGTCTTGGGATCTCCCCTTTCTATACTATATCAGTCTGTGGGATCTCCCCTTTCTATACTGTAAAAATTTGTGGGATCTCATTGTTCTATACTGTATCAATCTATGGAATCTCCCCTTTCTATACTGTAATAAAAACAGAAATTTACTGGTTTTACATTGAGTTACATTGAAGCTACAGCACAGAAACTGGTCATTTGGACCAATTGGTCTATGCCGGCATTTATGCTCCTCCCTCCCTACTTCATCTCACTCTATCAGCATATCCTTCCAGCTCAATACCCCTGCACTGTTCATTTCTCTTCAGTTAATCTTCCTTGTATAATTTCTCCTTAGGTGTTAAGGATTGAGGTTTCAAACTGTGATCTATTTGTAGGTATCTTTCGCTCTTAAAACCATCATTGCACTGTATGTTCTCTCCCCCCTTATCTGGTTCAATATTTGCCTTCAGTAGGGAAAGTGGTTGGGTGATTTGATTTACAGGTTCATTCATAGACAGCACTAGAAGAGGAAGGGATTGCAACAGTCCTAGGTTGCTCACCAATAACACAGCAAACTCACTGTAAGCCTGGTTTTGGAAGTGGTGAGGCTGCAAAAATAATGGGATCCCAAACCAGCCCATTTTGCTGCTCATAATGAGTGACACTTATGGTGGTATTTTCCCCTCTCTGGCTTCACTCATAAGGAAAGCAATCACTTTTAATCAGCCGCAGCTCAGAGCATAGCGCTCGTGCTTCTGGGTCATACAGGTTGTGGGTTCAAGTCCCACTCCAGAGACTAGGCTGACACGTCAGTGCAGTAGTGTTGGAGGTGCCGTCTTTCAGATGAGACGTTAAACCGAGACCCCGTCTGTCCTCTCAGATAAACATAAAAGATCCCACGTCACTATTTCGAAGAAGTGTTTGGGAGTTCTCTCCGGTGTCCTGGGCAATATTTATCCCTCAACCAACATCAATAAAACAAATTACCTGGTCATGATTTCACTGCTGTTTGTGGAACCTTGCTGTTTGTGGCAAATTGGCTTCAGCTGTTCCTACATTACAGCAGTGACTACATTTCAGAAGTACTTCATTGGTTGTAAAGCACTTTCGGATGTCCTGAGGTCATGAAAGGTGCTATGTAAATACAAGTCTTTATTTCTCAACTATACTGCAATTCCAGTCTTCAAAGGAACAGCACAGAATAGTTAAAAATCTGATGGCCTTGCACTGCTTCTGTATTTCTCTGTGCTAATTCCAACATATGCACAGTACATGTGTTGGGTAAGACATGGCAATTTATTCATATCAGGTATTATACAGGCCGTCTATGTTTCTATCAACTCATGCGCATGCATGGGTAAAGGCTGACAAATCTTTTCTGTCTGGTACTGTGCGCCTCATGCATATCTCAGTGTCAGCTTTTGTTGTGATGTGGAGATGCCGGTGATGGACTGGGGTTGACAATTGTAAACAATTTTACAACACCAAGTTATAGTCCAGCAATTTTATTTTAAATTCACAAGCTTTCGGAGACTTCCTCCTTCCTCAGGTAAATGTTTCAGGAGCTCCTTGAAGCCTACGCATTTATACATATAGAACAATACATGGTGTTTACAGACTGCCCCTGCAACTGCCCGTTGCCAAGGCAATCACCGTGTTCAGACAGAGAGGTGTCACCTGCAGAACCCCCGAATACACATTCAACAAAAAAACAAACAGGGAAAAAAAACAGAGAAAAAAAAACAGAGAGAGGCAGAAACATCCGGAAGGCAGAGAGAGCCAGCAAATGACCCATTATATTAAAAACAGATAATATTTGTTCGCTGGTGGGGTAACGTGTAGCGTGACATGAACCCAAGATCCCGGTTGAGGCCGTCCTCATGGGTGCGGAACTTGGCTATCAATTTCTGCTCAAAGCTTGTGAATTTAAAATAAAATTGCTGGACTATAACTAGCTTTTGTTGTGCAAGCAGTGAACTAGAATTACATGGAATTTTCAGAACAGAAACAGGCTATTTGGCCCAACAGGTCTGTGCCAGTGTTTATGCTCCACAAGAGCCTCCTCCCTCCCTACTTCATCTAACCCTATCAACATAACCTTCTATTTCTTTCTCCCTCATGTACTTATCTAGCTTCCCCTTAAATGTATCTATGCTATTCCCCTCAACTACTCCATGTGGTAGCAACATCCTAACCACTCTCTGGGTAGAGAAGTTTCTCCTGAATTCCTTATTGGATTTATTAGTGACTATCTTATATTTGTGGCCCCTAGGTTTGGACTCCCCCATAAGTGGAAACTTCTTCTCTACGTCTACCCTATCAAACCCCTTCATAGGTGAGCCTGTTCAGTCTTTCCTGACAGGTATAACCTCTCAATTCTGCTATCATTATTGTAAATTATTTTTGCACCTTCTCCAGTGCCTCCATATCCTTTTTGTAATATGGAGACCAGAACTGTGCACAGTATTCTAAGTGTGGTCTAACCAAGGTTCCATATAAGTTTAACATAACCTAGAGAAATTAAATATGTGCTGTAGAATTTGGGCACAAGGAGCCAATATTCAACAGCAAAAAAAGCCATGTTGGTGGTCGATGGTAATTATTTCTCTAGCAACTCACAAGGGTCTGGCATCCTTTTTATTCTACCAATTTCTCCCCCAATATTCTTCCCTCCTGGAGGTACTGGCACTTGCTGGACTAAAGTCTCACGGGCACCAAGCACCCATTGGCACCTTATCTGGGTGACTTCTTCACGTGTAAGTCTAAAAAGTTTGTGTTGACTGACTGTATGATCATGGGAGAATCACAGCCAAGGTGGACCCTGTCCTCATTAAACGTGCACTTTATAGCTCCCCTTTTTATGTGGAATATATCACTTGTATAAATGGTCTTTTCCATACAAGTGCCATAATTTGTGCCCCTTTTGGTACAGTACTGAAAGAATGCATCCCAAACCATTCATTGCTTGGTGAGTAGGATTTTACTTGAATACCTCATAAACAAACTTTTCACTCATTGAAAGCAGATAATGGAAAAGGAACAGAATGCAGCTCTGATATAGTAACCAGGGTTGGACAAACTCCAACTGACCAGCGATGCAACAAGAATGCAGAAAAAGAAATTAAAAATTAAGAATCAACCAAAGGCGCAGAGAGAAAAGAAGAAACAAATTACATTATACAGAGAACTTTTCACATCTTCCAGAAATGTCCCAAAGTGCTTCATGTGGAATGAATCACATTTGCAGTTATTATTGTTTTGTAGGTAACATGGCAGCCATTTTGCCCACAGCAAGATCCCACACATTGCATTGGAATGAATGACCAGTTAATTTGATTTTGGTTGAGGGAGAATGTTGGCCAGGATGCCAGAAAAATATCTTGTCGGTCTTCAGATAACACCGTGGGATCTCTAACATCCACTTCTCATCTCACCCAAAGGTTGGTACCTCTGACAATGCGGCACTCCCTCAGTTCTGGACTGGAGTGTCAGTCTAGTTTTGGGAGAAAAGCACAGTGTTACTCGTTCGTTGGTGATTTGTTTGGTTTGCAACCTTGTCAACCCCATGGTACAATTCCATGGACAGTAGCAGTCCTTCAGAAACACGCCTAAGTGGCCATTCTTCATATGTAAACTTAGACAGTGAGTGTCAGCAGCCCATTTGAACATAAGGAGAGCATCACAGCCGAGCCCCATCCCATTCCCACCCCACGTCCATAGGTGTGCACTTTCCAGTAATGGGAACAGGAAACCCGGCTACTTTATTTTCGGCTCCATAACCCAGTGACTAATGCTGATTTTAGTGCCCATTATCCCTCGAATGAAGACTTGAACCTGGTTCTTCTCGATGTGTGTGAATCAGTACCACACCATTTAAAGAGGTACATTGGCCTACCGAGCCGATGGGGAGGATAATGCCTTCTTGCTTCAGTGTATTTTCTGAAAGAAAAGTTCACTTCAAAGGCTCCATCTTCACGAAAAAACATTTGAAGAACCTTTTTGTTCAAAGAGAGAGGAAAATAAAGAGCAGAATAAACGCGTGCCTTTACAATGCGGTGAGCCTGGGCTTCAATGAAACAACGCAGTTCACCAAGGTTCCTGTCGTTGTGTCACGTATTTGAACGTGACAGTTTGCCAAGCTCTTTAAATAGTGTGAAACAAGCAACTGACTTCCACAATTTCTTGTTTAAATTACTGTATTATCATGTTTCAAACCCATTATAAACAGTCTGTGGTTTGATCCAGCTGGTAGTCCAAAGGGGTTTAATAGATTTGGTTGCTATTACTTTTCCCTTTACTATAAGTGATTGAAAATTAATATCTTCTTTTTATTAGATTTGTTTTTTTTAATGATGAGCCTCAGCACTAAGTCTCTGGTACTGACCTTGTGTGGTGAACCTCTGTGTTCATACGAGTCCAAGATTATTTATACAATATTGACTCGAAGGAGGGAAATTTAACCTCCCCACTGGATTGGTGGAAACCGGGCAGGAGGGCAGTTAAAATGGACAGGGGCAGGGAGTGTGCCCACTGACTTCCCAATTTTCAATTGCAACCCCAGCAGGATCCTTCTTTAAATATACAGATCGGACTCCGATGACATCATCGGGGCCCAACTGCAATATTAACCCCAGGCCTGAGCAGTAATGGCTTCCCCAACAGGCCAAAGCTGTCAGGAAGTGGATTCAGGGCCAGAAGAGCCCCAGAGAAGTAAGTTTTGAAAGATATTTTTATTAAGTATCCTTGCGAGCCTCACGTGGAAATCTTGGGCCTCTCCCTGCCCCGGGCTTTCCTCCCCCGACTGCGATCCCTGTCGGACATCCCTCCCCCCCCCCCCCCCCCGAGTGACAGGAACTGTTCCCTCTAGTCCCCAGTGGCGGCTGCTGCTGCCTTAATTTTAACTGGCCGGAAGCTGCTTCCCGCTGACTTCCAGACCGTTCTTTTTCGGGAAGTCGGCCAACGGGATGCCGATGAGGTCCCGGTCGTTAAAATCGGACGGGCCTTCCCGCTGCCACTCCCAGACTGGCTGGCTGCTCGCTAGGCCGCGTTCCCGCCTGGGACTTAAAATGGACCCCAGTGTGCTCAGGGATGTCATTAGATGAAGGGTTTTGATGGAGTAAATAAGGAGAAACTGTTTCCACTGGCAGAAGGGTCAGTAACCAGAGGACACAGATTTAAGACAATTAGCAAAAGAACCAGAGGAATAGATGAGAATAATTTTTTAACGCAGCATGTTATGATCTGGAATGCACTGGCTGAAGGGACGGTGGAAGCAGTTTCAATAGTAACGTTCAAAATGGAATTGGATCTCTACTTAAAAATGAAAAAATTGCAGGGCTATGGGGAAAGCGCAGGTAAGTGGGAATAATTGGATAATTCCTTCAAAGAGCCGGCACAGGCAGGATGGGTCGAATGGCCTCCTGTGCTGTATGATTCTATGATTAGTCTTATTTAAATGAGCCATCTGCAAGTAATAGCACCAGGCAGTAAAATGTTTCTTTGTTTTTTTCCTCCCTCTAAAAGCCGACTGCCTGGTCAAAGCCAGTCACTGAAAGGGAGGCAGCACATTGCACGTCCATTTAAGTGATTGAAAAGGGCCGAGTGTTAATTCAAATGAGAAACTACATGCGCTGGCTGGTGTTGTGTCCTTGGTTGTTATGTACTCCGGCATAATTGCATTGGTTATTTGTGTCTCAGTTGATCTTAATGGTTTTCTGTGATAATACGGCAGGGCTGGAGCATGTGAGTTTTATTAAGCACAGTCTCAGATGTAGAAAGAATCAGATTGAGAAAACATCCCCTTCTAGCCCACTTGCCAACTTTTTTTTACATTTTATACGCCTCAGTAGTGTGCCTTCCATCGTCGTGGCACTGGCCCATAGATAGGTTCACACTGGGTTATATTTTATTATCATGCAATCAGTAAAACCTTCTCAAGTGTGCCATTCTTTTAATGGAGAACACATGCGCCAGATGTACCCCAGCAAAGACGTTCAGAAAAACTTGTTTGAGAAAAAAAAAATCCCCCCCTCAGTAAACTTCAAATGTAACTTCACAGCACCCAGAGGAGAGTGACAGCCTTAAATTTAAAAAAAGCCTTTCAAGAACGGCAATGGATCTTGTTTTTAAAAGCTTTCATTGACATTTTATAGGGGCACTAAATATGTCTACTTACTGTTTTGGTACTTGCATTTGTTTTTCTTTAAATCTCTTGAGGGAGATACTCCCCTTTTTTATAAAAAATAAATGTACTTCCTTTCTTAAGGCATTGACTCCTACCAAAGTAAGGACCCTCCAGCATTGAGCACCCTCCAGCATTGAGCAAGAGCTCATTCTCCATTTGTGAGCTGGGATGATGAGGGGTTGATTTTTTAACCCCCATCGCCCAGCGAGAATGGTATGTGGGGGAGTGGGTTAAAAGTTAAAATCCTGTACGGGCCAGACCTCCCACCCCCCCCCCCAACAACCCCAGACATCTCAACCATGGCGGAAGTCCTTTGCTGGAGTGGCCAGAAGAGGCCAAGGTAAGTTTGGTTAAAACATAATTTTTATACGCAATCTTTGTGAGCTAGGAGGAGCATGAGTGTTCCTCTCCGGGCCCTGCAAGGATACCTTGGGGCCCCATTCCCCCCCCCAAAAAAAACTGTGAAAGTTCCCAATCCCCCTCCTTCCTCACTTACCTTGCCGAGGGGATCGTTTTCGGTGGGGCCCTGGTGGGAGGCCTGACCCGCCGTCAACTTTCCGCTCTTTGCCCGCTGGCGCTGACGACACCCCCGACGGCTTCAGGCGGGAGTCAGTTTCAGGAGGGTTGGTGGTGGATTCGGGGGGGGGGTATCCAAATGAGGCCCAAGGGTTAAAATCATCTGAGCCACCCTGATTCCTGACCCATGAGTGTTGGCAGGCTATTCAACCATGTGGGGCTTCGGCACCTAACTCCCACCTGGCCCTTCCCCTGACATCCTCACTTGTGGACTTTCCCACTGGAGTCCTTGCACATAGCTCACAGGAATGGGAAGCTCTGGTTGATTTTTTTTCCCCCCCCTCTGCAGCCCAGAGGCACCAAAGTCAATCACGGTGCCCCTGTCCCCCCCTCCACTATCCTGTGAGCTGAGATCAATTGACTACATATATATTTTTTTGAAGTATTTAAAAATAATGCAGCACAGGTTTGCGGTATTTGAGTGCTTGCAGAGTGAATTCCGCGTATTGCTGCCCTCCGCACTGGGGATGGGCCAAGCAGAGGCCGGGATTTTCTGAAGGGGGCAGGGGGGGGGATAGGTAAGGTGTATCAGCGGATGATTCACTCTGGGCCAGTCTGGAAACCTCAAAGGCAGCAGCATTGTCCGGGGTTTCAAGAGCAGTTCACACGTTTACATATATGGATTTAAGGGGTAATTTTAACTTTTAGCGACAGTGTAAAGCCAGCAATGTCGGAACAGCTGCCCATTAAAACCTATCTCTTTGACCAAGCTTTTGGTCATCTGTCCTAATATCTCTATGTGGCTTGGTGGCAAATTTTGTCTGATAACGTTCCTGCGCTTTGGGCCATCTTTACTACGTTAAAGACACTATATAAATGCAAGTTGTTATACACCTCACCCAATTTTCCCTTCTAATGATTTAAATGGAAAGGGAAATGGGGAGAGATGTATAATGGGCAGCTAATCCGATATTGCCCAAAGTTAAAATTACCCCCATAATGTGTGACTCAAGGCAGATTTGTAAAAGGAGATGAAAGACAATTCTCTTGAATATTGTTTTAAGGAAACTGTTTGGTGGACGATTAATCTACCATGTTCGGAGGGAGGGGGATGGCGAGTTGGTCAATCTTTCTTTACCCAGGTTAATTCAAAATAACTCTCGCGGAGAGACTGGAGAAGCTGGGATTGTTCTCCTTAACAGCAGAGAATGTTAAGGGGAGAATTAATCGAGATGTTCAAAATCAGATAGAGTAGAAATGGGGAGAAACTGTTTCCACTGGCGGGAGGGTCCGCAACCAGGGGGTGCAGATTTAAGATAATTGGCAAGAGAACCAGTGGGAGGTGAGGAGAATTTATTTTAAGCAGCGAGTTGTTATGATCTGGAATGCACTGCCTGAAAGGGTGGTGGAAGCAGATTCAGTAGTAACTTTCTAAAGGTAATTGGATAAATATTTGAAAAAGAAACATTTGCAGCGCTGTGGGGAACGTGTGGGGATGTGAGACTAATTGGATAGCTCCTTCAAAGAGCCGGCACAGGCACGATGGGCCGAATGGCCTCCTACTGTGCTGTGTGATTCTATGATTTGTGTGGGGGACTGAACCTTAATTTCTAGCAGACTCACAAACAGACAGAACTGCACAAATGTCTTAGTGAGGCTTTCCAAATTGGAAGATACCTCGAAATGATGTTTAGACCAGGCACAAGAACTGTCCGATATCTGAAACTGTCTGCAAGCATTCACTGTTTTCTGATGCGTGGAATGGATTCTGTCAAATTTTCCTTTCTAGTTGCCTCTGTGTTTCCTCTTGCCTTCCGCTGTGTATGCTATAAAATATAAAAGATGTTTGGAAGTGCGTTCAAGGCTGTATTAGGCTCCTGGGGTTTGGACGGTTGAATAAAGTGCTTTTGCTTTGCTCTCACTGTTTTATTACAGAGACCAGAACCCCCAATGTGGAAATGTTAAAATCTCTCCTGTACATCCATGTGTTTTATATTCTGTGGACTTTGTGAGGTTTCTGTTGTGTTCTTCTGGGATCTTGGTTACGCTGATGGGTACCATAGCAACATGCACTGTGTCATCGGCATATAATGATACCCTCACCAAAGGATTAACATTTGCAGCATATAAGAGAAGTTTATCAAGTAGAAATCCACAATTCCCATGAAATAACAGTCGGAATTTGTGCACTCACAGCAAATTAATTTTTTATCGTGAGAAACTGGATGAAGGACCGAGGCTCAGAGGACAGCAGCCCACCAGAGTTGGAAAAAAGGAGAGAAAGACCTGATTTTCCTGTTCCAGGCTCTGGATGTATCGAATTACCAGGGTGCTGCGAATAAGGAATGACTAAAAGGAAAAATGTCCGATTTTCCATACATTCAAGACCGAAAGTTGTATTTATATCATACCTCAGGATGTCCCAAAGTACTTCACAGCCAATCAAGTACTTTTGAAGTGTAGTCACTGTTATAACATAGGCAAACATGGCAGCCAATTTGCGCACAAACAACAGTGAGACAAATGACCAGTGGCTGGTTTAGGGATGAATGTTGGCCAGGACACCAGGAGAACTCCATTGCTCTTCTTCGAATCGTGCCGTGGGATCTTTTAAAAGGGCAGGTGGGGGTCTTGTTTTACTATCCCATTCAAAAGAGGGGATCCTCGACAGAGCAGCGCTCCCTCAAGGCTGAGGCCCAAACTCATCACCATTTTTCTTGGGTAGTAAGTTCCCTATCACTGGCTGGCTGAGACCTGGCGATTATCAGGTGCCTGTCCATCTTTTTTACTTATTAGGTGGTGTTTGCTCTGAATCAGAGACCTGTATCAGTGCCAGTAAGGGCTTATTAAACTCTACCTGAGTCTGGAATAGTCGTGCCAATATTTACCAACACCAGACTGAACAAAGAATGAGAACAGTAAGGCTGAGCATTCATTATAAGTAGACTTCAATTTCAAAAGGAACAAATTGTGGGTTTGCCAGATGCCTGAAGCCAAAACCATACCATGGATATTAAACCATACACATAAGTTTACTGACTGGGTATAGTCAATGCTAAGCCACAAATTTGTTTATCTTACCACCTGCTTACCTCCACAGATCATACGTGCAGTTACTACAGATAAGATTTGCATTTCTTTCCTTCTGCACTAACGGGGATCTGAGGCAATCTAGTCCAGACTTCCAAATAGTGTAAATTTATTCTTGTCTGCCATCAGCGGAGATTGGAGGAGCAGTCTTAATCAACCAGCAAGGACAGGAGGTACCATCCTCAATGAGCCAGCATGTATTGGTGGTGCAGATTCCAATAAACAGGAACGTACTCCGAGGCAGTCCCCAATAAACGTGCAGGGATTGGAGGTACAGTCCCCAATAACCCAGCAGGGATTGGAGGTACGGTCCCCGATAAACCAGCAGGGATTGGAGGTATGGTCCCCAATAAACCAGCAGGGATTGGAGGTACGGTCCCCAATAACCCAGCAGGGATTGGAGGTACGGTCCCCAATAAACCAGCAGGGATTGGAGGTACGGTCCCCAATAACCCGGCAGGGATTGGAGGTACGGTCCCCAATAACCCGGCAGGGATTGGAGGTACGGTCCCCAATAACCCAGCAGGGATTGGAGGTACGGTCCCCAATAAACCAGCAGGGATTGGAGGTACGGTCCCCAATAACCCAGCAGGGATTGGAGGTACGGTCCCCAATAAACCGGCAGGGATTGGAGGTACGGTCCCCAATAAACGTGCAGGGATTGGAGGTACGGTCCCCAATAACCCAGCAGGGATTGGAGGTACGGTCCCCAATAACCCAGCAGGGATTGGAGGTACGGTCCCCAATAAACCAGCAGGGATTGGAGGTACGGTCCCCAATAAACCAGCAGGGATTGGAGGTACGGTCCCCAATAACCCAGCAGGGATTGGAGGTACGGTCCCCAATAAACCGGCAGGGATTGGAGGTACGGTCCCCAATAAACGTGCAGGGATTGGAGGTACGGTCCCCAATAACCCAGCAGGGATTGGAGGTACGGTCCCCAATAACCCGGCAGGGATTGGAGGTACGGTCCCCAATAACCCGGCAGGGATTGGAGGTACGGTCCCCAATAAACCGGCAGGGATTGGAGGTACGGTCCCCAATAACCCAGCAGGGATTGGAGGTACGGTCCCCAATAACCCAGCAGGGATTGGAGGTACGGTCCCCAATAACCCAGCAGGGATTGGAGGTACGGTCCCCAATAACCCAGCAGGGATTGGAGGTACGGTCCCCAATAACCCAGCAGGGATTGGAGGTACGGTCCCCAATAAACCAGCAGGGATTGGAGGTACGGTCCCCAATAAACCAGCAGGGATTGGAGGTACGGTCCCCAATAAACCACCAGGGATTGGAGTTACAGTCCCCTATAGCCCAGCAGGGTTTGGAGGTATAGTCCCCAATAAACCAGCAGGGATTGGAGTTACAATCCCCAATAAAGCAGCAGGGTTTGGAGGTATAGTCCCCAATAAACCAGCAGGGATTGGAGGTACAATCCCCAATAAACTTGCAGGGTTTGGAGGTATAGTCCCCAATAAACCAGCAGGGATTGGAGGTACAGCGCTTAATAAACCATCAGATATTCAAAATGTCACAAAAGTATCATACCTTGGGTGCTATTATGGCAGTAGCTGTGGAAGACAGATAGTGCTCACTGTGACACTGGGAAATTACTCGTAGAATAATGAAAGTGACAAGGAACGTGCAGAGTGAGACTTTTGTCCACCACTAGTGTCACTCTGGAAGAATAGCAACAAAAATGGAATTACTCAAATGAAGAGGAACATTCATACATGCATGTCATCAATTTGTTTTTTGGGAAGAAAAATGATCAGGGTCTTTTGAACTTAATGGGGCTGATTGACCCACAGTTGGGTAGGTAATTCTGCATTTATATTATACTGTTGCAATCAGAAGGAGCACTGCAACATAAACAAAGTGACACTGGTGTTTCTGGCAACATGGACATGAACATCAGATTTTCTTCAGCACTTGTGCAGTCCAGCAATGCGGACATCCCATGTTCGAAAGGAAGGCAGGCCGAAACTTCAAGTCGTGATGACTGCACGCACACATCTGTTTCAGCTCTTCTCCGAGTCCTGCTCCGCAATGTAAACAAGGTGAATTCAAAGCACCAACAGCCTTCACAGATTCCGATAGAATATAATCAACACAAGACTCCAACTGGCACTATCTAGGTCACTTCAAGTTCTCAGTTTGGTCCTGAGGGCTTGGCTCTGCAGAGCAGAGTAGAGAAGGAAACAATACAGCAATGTGCCAATGTTCGCCTCCAATAATATGCCAGCGAGGTCTGGATGTGGCAACTATAACAGATTGAAAACTACTGTATATAAAGACATTGTCTGATATGAACTGTAGGTTTTTTCACATTTAACAAAAAAAAAATTGTTTTTCCACAGTCCTGTCAGATGTGATCACCAGCTCAGGTTATCTGCTTATGGCTCCATCAAACTGTAACTCAGATTTAAACCAGTCAATCATTAACAATTGAACATGAAAGGGGGGCTAAGTCTAGTAATTGCTCTCTTTACGGGCTCTTTACAACTGCTCCAGAGCAGCTTTCTATCTGCCAAGACGTTCTGCACGACCAGCCGTGACATGTCTGTTTATTGCCTGCTTGAAAAATAGACTCGAGCAGTGTGAAAAAAAATAGCTCAGTCTTCATTCATTAACAGACCGGAGAGCCTTAAGTTCAAAGTCTCTACTGGGCACAGATGGGGATTTTCATGGTGGGTCTTCCAAAAGCCGGCCTTTTTATGCAACAGACTCTGAGGTTTTTGTTTAACCTTAATTTGCTTAACTGGTTTAGCAAACAATTTCCACGTGTGCGCGAGGGAGATTTTTCTTTTGACTTTCCAAAGGGGCAAGTTAATGAATTTTCATGTGATTTTAGTAATTATTCAATTCTCAGTTCAATTTATTCTACCAATTTATTCTAACAAGCTACAGAGGCAGTAAAATTGATACAAAGATTTTGAGTCACCTTTCACTGGTCTGATAGTCATTGGTTAGCAATGCTCCGTGTTATGAGTTGCACCAATTATTCTTTTAAAAGTTGAATTGCACATTATTTAATTATAATTTTAAATAGAACAGCTCCTGCGCTATAACCTGTACTGTAATGATTTTCTTTTACACTTTCCAGAACACAAACCTGTCGTTCATCACCTATTACCTGTAGCAGTAATACTTGTGATTTGCATGAGATTGTTAAGATCCGAAGCACTTTATTTGCTGGGCGGTGGGGGGATGCCAGGCTCCCTGCATTTTCTTTTCACCTTCTCCTGCAATTTCTTCCGCATTCACGCCCGGAGTCGCCCGCGATCTGGGCGCAAACCGAAGACAAAGCTTAAAAGATCACGAGACTTCGGGCGTAAATTACGCCCGTATCTCCTCGCCCTTTTACGTCCGTCCATCAGACCCTCCATCCGAAGTAAACGGGAGTATCCTCCACTCACACTCGTCAGGCGGGCGGTCTCTCAACATTGCGAGCGGAGACAAATTCATTTTTCTGGTCTTTTAATTGCAATTTTTTGAGCGTTCTTTAAAAATTTATCCTCATTGAGACCAGCTCTGTATTTTCTGTTTCTTTTAATGCATTTTTATCGCACAAGTATAAGTCACATTAAAAATTGAAAAGCTTCCCCAATCGCAGGATGTTAAAAATGCTGTGCATGAATGATGGTTAAATGAGTTGAAACTTAGATTTTAAGACTCAAAGAAGAAATATACTGGTGTGGGTGTGGAGATTCCTTGGGCCCCGATTGTTTCCACTGATTTAGGAACATAGGAACAGGAGTAGGCCATTCAGCCCCTCAAGCCTGTTCTGCCATTCAATTGGATCATGGCTGATCTGTACCTCAACTCCATTTACCCGCCTTGGTTTCGTTGATCTTCCGCTGATTTTTCTCCCCCCCCCCCCCCCCCCCGTCTCATAAATGCATTGGTTTGAGCTACGATTTTGTTGCACAGCTACCAGCTACCTTCTGGTACCTTGCCCGAGTGGCCATTCTACAGGTGAGCACCCAGCCAGGGAGTGGCTACAGGCTATCTGGCCGGGGCTTTCGCCACAGCGAGGCCCGATGATGTTTTCACTCTAAGTCCTCGCTCTCCTCTGCCAAAGCCGCCCACTGCTCCAGGATCATCGTGGACAGCAAAGATAACCTCTAGCTAGGACTATCAGATCAGGAATAGGCCATTCAGCCCCTCGAGCCTGTTCCACCATTCAATTAGATCATGGCTGATCTGTATTTTAACTCCATTTATCCGCCTTGGTTCCGTAACCCTTAATACCCTTGCCTAGCAAAAATCTATCAAACTCGGTTTTGAAAATTTCAATAGCTTTATTGAGGGGCAAGAAAGTTCCAGATTTCCTTTGTGTGAAGAAGTGCTTCCTGACATCACCCTTGAACTGGATAGCTCTAATTTTAAGGTTATGCCCCATCTTTCTACCAACCATCTCCTTAAACCCCTCTCACACTTGCTTCATCCTCATCTCCCCTACAAGTGCAAGGAGCTCATAGATTTTGTCAGCCGTGGCACAATCTCTCCTATGAGTCAGAAGATTGTGGCTTCAAGCCCCACTCCTAAAACTTGAACACATCATCCAGTGCAATGCTGAGGGAATGTAGATGAGGCCCAGGAGTTAAAATACCCTGAACCTCAAACTTAGGCCATCGAGTTCATTTCGGGTTCTTACCCGAACCCCCAACCACCTGAAACTCTTTCAGGCTTAAAATCAACACCATCTTTTTCGGTCTCCACCACAAACTACACATCCTTGCAACCAATTCCATTCTCCTCCCCGGCGACTGTCTCAGGCCGAACCAGTCTGTTTGCTACCTCGACGTCCTATTTAACCCCGAGTTGATCTTCCGAGCCCAATATCCTCTCCATCACAAAGACTGCCTACTTCCACCTTCATAATATTGCCCGCCTTTGCCCCTAACTCAGCCCATCTGCTGCTGAAACCCTCATCCATGTCTTTGTCATCTTCAAACTCGACTATTCCAATGCTCTCCCGGCCAGCCTCCCATTCTCCACCCTCCGTAAGCTTCAGCTCATCCAAAACTCTGCTGCCTGGCCCAAGTCCTGGTCATTCATTGCTCGTGTGCTCGCTGACCTACATTGGCTCTCAGTCCCCCAACGTCTCAAATTCAAACTTCTCATCCTTCTGTTTAAATCCCTTCATGGCCTCACCCTTCTCTTTCTCAGTAGTCTCCTCTAGCCCTTCAACCCCCTCCCTCAAACTCTTGGTTGCTCCGATTCAGGCCTCTTGTGCATTCCTCACCTAGACCCCACACTAGAATTCCCTCCCTAAACCCCTCCGCCTCTCCTCCTCCCTCTCTTCCCTTCTTAAAACCTCCCTCTTTGACCAAGCTTTTGGTCATTCCTCCAAATATGTCCTCCGTTGGCTCTGAGTCCATTTGTTTATTTTTAATTACATGTCTGTGAAGCACCATGGAACATTTTTCTATGTTAAAGGTGCTATATAAATGCAAGCTGTTGTTGTAATAAGTCCACATGTGCACTTTCTAGTGGAAGCTGCTGGATAGTAATCAGGAGTAGGAACCTGAGCTGATCTTCCCCCTTCTCAGCTCAGGTCATTGAGGCCAATGGTAGAGCCTGACTGCAGGTTGAGCTGAGATAAGCAGACCCAGGTTAGACCCAGAAGTGCACCTGATTGTATGGCTTAGTGCTACGCACTGTGCTGCATTTTGCCATGGAGCCTTTCGGGGAGCTGTAAGATAGTTCTTTCGCAGATAGAAAAGACCCAAGCTGTGCAAGGTGAATGGGTCATTCATGTGAGTGAAAGGGTGCATGAAAATCATCACCAGTGTTGAGGTATTTGCTTTGCTTTATGATCGTGTGGCTAGAAGCTGAATTTGTTTTGAAAAATAAAGTCTGGGAAGTGATGTGAATTCCACCATGTGGAGGTGTCATCTCGCTCATAGAAATGGCCTGCTTTGAGTTTGACTTATTTTGGCAGATTTGAAATAACACTTAATAAAGATTATAAATCACCAAGCCATCACCAGTAAGCAGATCAGGAATGGAAAATCCCACTTGCCTATTAGCTGTGGGCGAAGGTTGGCGAGTTTCTGTCCAGATTCAACAAGACTGCACACCAAAGCAACTTCTGGCCAAGTCTTCCTGAGGGAGCTGAATACTGGCAGGTGGACCTTCCAACACAAAGTAAACTGCTGCAACATTTCACCCAGATTTTCCAAATAATAACTGCAGCCGAAGAAAATATTTCATTTCAATAGCACTTCACCATGCTGACACATCTCAAAGCACTTCGCACCAGCAAATTACTTTGAAGTGCAGTGATTGTTGTCATCTTGTCATTCTCCACCAGTATCGTCCCAGAAACAGCGACAAGCTGAATGATCAGTTGGTGCATTTCCGCTGTAATTGGCTGAGCTGATCGGATGCTCTCCTTTGAACAGTGTGATGAGATGTTTAATGTTCACCTGAACAGGCTGATGAGACCACGAATGGAAACAGAATAGAGTATTTGATAACGATACCTGGATTCCAGGGGTTAAATTACAAGGCGAGATTACACAAATTAGGGTTGTATTCCCTGGAATTTAGAAGATTAAGAGGTGATTTGATCGAAGTTTTCAAGATATTAAGGGGAACTGATAGGGTAGATAGAGAGGAACTATCTCCGCTGGTTGGGGAGTCTAGGACTAGGGGACATGGCCTAAAAATTAGAGCCAGGACTTTCAGGAGTGAAGTTAGGAAACACTTCTACACACAAAGGGTGGTAGAAGTTTGGAACTCTGTTCCACAAACGACAGTTGATGCAAGTTCAATTCTTAATTTTATATCTGAGATTGATAGATTTTTGTTAGCCAAAGGTGTTAAGGGATATGGGGCTAAGTTAGGTCACAGATCATCCATGATCTCATTGAATGGCAAAACAAGCTCGAGGGGCTAAATGGGCTACTCCTGTTCTTATGTTCCTATGTACATGTATTTTTTTTCCAAATAGCCTTTGATCCTGTTCTTGGAATCATAGAATCATTATAGCACAGAAGGAGGCCATTCGGCCCATCGAGCCCAAGCTGGCTCTTTGTAAGAGCAATCTAGTTAGTCCCATTCCCCTGTTCTTTCTCCATAGCCCTGCAGATTTTTTTCCCTTCAAGTATTTATCCAATTTCTTTTCGAAAGCCACGACTGAATCTGGCTCCACCACCCTTTCAGGCAGTCCATTCCAGATCATAACTACTTGCTGCGTAAAAAAGTTTTTTCTCATGTCGCCTTTAGTTCTTTTGCCAATCACCCTAAATCTGTGTCCTCTGGTTCTTGACCCTTCCACCAATGGGAACAGTTTCTCTTAATTTACTTAATCTAACCTCTTCGTGATTTTAAACATTTCTATCAAATTTCCTCTTAACCTTCTCTGCTCTAAGGAGAACAACCCCAACTTCTCCAGTCTATTCAGATAAGGGCATCAGTCTGTTTATTCTTCTCTTCCCTTCATTGTTTGTCTGTTTTCTTATTGTATTTAATCTTTTCTGCAGCTCATCCCCACCTCACTGATTAACTTCCTATCTGTACCAAGGGTGTATTTATTTCTTTATAAGATTAACTTATCCTCTGGATAAAGTGTAAACAAGAGCTTTTGGGAAGTGTCAATTTAAGTCATGCCATTGGTACAACGTATGAACAGAATGATATCAATGGCAAGCTTGTGGAATGGCATTTAAGCAGTGTCAATTTAGTAATCCCCAGCTTGTTATACTTGGCATGCACTGGGTTTGGTCCGAAACTTGAGCACTTCTGTCAACCCTCAGGGACCCATGTAAAAGTACAGAATTCAACGACACGAGTACAAAAGAAACAAATCTCCATAAACTTGTGCTCATCCAAAACTCTGCTGCATGTATCCTAACTCGCACCAAGTCCCGCTCACCCGTCACCCCTGCATTTGCTGGCCTACATTGACTCCCAGTCCGACAACGCCATGATTTTTAAATTCTCATCCCTGTGTTCAAATCCCTCCATGCCCTCACCCCTCCCTATCTCTGTAACCTCCTCCAGCCCCACAACCCTCTGCGTTCCTCCAATTCTGCTCTCTTGCGCATCCCCAATTTCTTTCACTCCACCATTGATAGCCGTGCCTTCAGCTGCCTAGGCCCTAAGCTCTGATATTCCCTTCCTAAATCTCTCTGCTTGTCTACCTCTCACCTTGTTTAAGTCGCTTCTTAAAACCTACCACTGTGACCAAGCCTGTCCTAATATCTCCTTAAGTGGCTCGGTGTCACATTTTGTCTAATAACGCTCTTGTGAAGTGCCTTGGGATGTTTTACTATGTTAAAGGTGCTAAATAAATGCAAGTTGTTGTTGTTGAGATTGGAGCAATTTTATCCCTCACAATGTAGTGCCAGAACCAGACTGACACCAGTTTCTGCTTTCCCTGTGTCTTGGTCAACATTCCTCCCTCAACCAACACCAACAAAAGCAGATTAACTGGTCCTCCATGCTGCTAATGTCTGTGGACATTGTTGCATGCAACATGGCTGCCTCATTTCAGCATGCAACAACGACAACTGCACTTCAAAGTGATTAATTGTACGTGAAGTGCTTTGAAATGTCTAGGCCCTAAGCTCTGTATTCCCTCCCTACTCCTCTCTATTTCACTCTCTTCCTTTAAGACGCTCCTTAAAACCTACATCTATGACCAAGCTTTTAGTCACTTGTCCTACTATCTTCTTATGTGGCTGTGTGGTAAATTTTGTTTGGTAACTCTCCTGTGAAGCACCTTGCGACGTTTTTCTACATTAAAGGCGCTATATAAATGCAAGTTGTTGGTTGTCTTTCATTTGGAATAGTGCAGCAATTTATCAGTCTCTGCTCAGGCAACCAGACTCACTCGCTGCCATGCAAATGCTTTTTATTAGAACTTTTTGTGTAAATGTGTGTCTTTTTGTGTTAATCAACTTGAGGGATGTTAGTGCTGGGGAAGGGAGAACGGTCCCATTTTGGACACCCCGGGATGGATTTTAACGCAGAGTGGGTTTCCCGCCGGAAACCCACTCAGGCGAATTAATTTCCCACCCACCCGAGGCAGCAAGAGGCCACGGCAATTTTAGCCGGCGATCCCCATTTAAATGCAGCCAGCCCAGACCGGGCAGGAAGAGGACGCAGAGCAGTTGCTGGCAATAATAGATCGGGCGGCTCTTGGCCACCTGCCTGTTTTCCAGTAAAGTGGTGGGGAGGGGGGAGGTTTGGTTGGGTCCCGAGAGAGGTAAGGGGTGGGGTGGGGTGGGGTGAGTCCGTGGTAAGGGAGGCTGAGACTTTCCATGTAGAGCCTGCAGCAGCACTCCTGCTCCTCCTGGCCCCGCAAAGGAAAGTTTTTCACTTACCAGGAGGGCTTGTTCGTCCTTCCTGCCAACTGCTGACCTGCTTCAGTTGGGCAAGAAAACCATGGCGGCTTCCCCTCTTAGGCCTTGGCTAAGATGCCATCGGGGTTCTATTCACATGATAGCGTTTATAGATGAGGCACCCTCCTGCCTGGTTGGCTGGCACCTCATTTCTGCCAAAACCAGCGGCGTTAAAATCCGACATCAGTGGGAACGGAGCGGGAATGGAGCCCTTCCATTTTAACTCCGTTCTGACCCAGCTGGGAGAGTTAAAATTCCACCCGCCAACCACCATGTCAGAGTCAAGCGCTCTCAAGCAGGCTTTAGCACAGTTGGAGGAAGAGTAAAGTTCCCTCTGCTCTGCCCCAGCAATTTGCTTCAGCCCCCACTCTACACCAGGGTGGTCCTCTTTCATTTACCACACCAGCTACCCTGTGGCCTCCATGAATAATGGTGATTCAGTGCCAATTATTGCTAAATTAGGGAGTTTTCTGGAGTAGGCTCACACCTAATAGTAACTGCATTGACACCTCTCAGGCTTCCTTCAATCAGAATGTTCATCACCCGAGTCTCACCCCCTCAGTCTGGGCTGTACTTCAACCCAAGTCCCACAGTTGAAAGGTTAATGCCCTTCCCCAGGTTCCCTACGTTTTAATGTTTGCAAAGAGCTAACTGAACAGTCACAGGCAAGTTTAAAAATAGACAACTGGACACTTTTTAAAAGTTTGTTTCAGACCAGTGGCAGAACTGCTGTCGCTGGTATGAAGATGAAGCCTTAAGATGACACTGCTTGCCAAGGATTTGCCCTGTTAGCTTGGCACCCTCGTTTCTAGGCTATTGCATCAATGCGAAAGCAGCAATATAACTGGGCCATAAATGCTGATCAGTTCTAGCCAACCTTGACATTGTTATGGTTGAAGGGTGTAATGTTTACTGCTCTTTAATGATAACATGACTCCCCAACTCTGTTTGCTTCAGTGTGATGCTCAGCAAGTCTTATATCTGAGCAGGGGATAGTTATCAACATTATGGTGTTGCAATATCAACTTGGAGTGTCGTATACCGGCAAAATGAAGGTTCTTAAAGAAAATAGACCGGATCAATAAATATTACATACTGTACATTTAGGCCCAACTGAAGCCATACATTCGCATCCATTTGAGTAGCAAATCCAGCTGTTTTTAATTTGTCCCTTTGTGTCAGGCGCTAGTTCAACTCACTGCAGTGCAAAGAATCCTGTATTAGTATTCCATGTGTTGCGTGGGAGATCAACATTTGCAGATTGCAATGTGGAAGAAAGAGAAAAATGGTGGACTAGAATTTTTACGTCAAGGGAATAGACCATTGATTTGAACCTCGACATTATTATTGTTAAAGGTCTAAATCTATTGGTGCAAAAGTGCTTTCTTCAAAGCAGAGAGATATGATTGAAAATCCTCTGAAAAGCATTGCAATTATTGAACAGAATGTGGAAGAAGGCAGATTTGGCAGATGGGACGTTTCTTTAGAGGAGAAAAAAAATAAAGACTGGAATTTCCGCTGAGAATTTCTAAGCGAGGAGCAGCTTGTCCTTTTGCCAAAAAATTAACTTTAGGCCTTGGCCTAACTAATTTGTCGCATGTGATTGGATGCAGATGTTTCTCTTGGCACATCAAATCACACCACGTTAAATCACACCGTAAAACCTGAAGTTTGGGGAAGTGCAGATGCATCTATTGTCTTCCAAAAACTTGTCTGGAGCTCATTTCTTTCCCCATCAAGCAGGTGCCATTCACCTTTTGGTGGAAACATCGGATTAAGATGATGGAGCAGCAATCAGCATCAAGGCCTAGCTCTATTTATTAAAATGTTTAAAAAGAAAGAAGGAACAAACTTGCATTTATATATCCCCTTTCATGACCTCAGGACGTCCCAAAGTGCTTCACAGCCAATTAAGTACTTTTGAAGTGTAGTCACTGTTGTAATGTAGGAAAACACGGCAGCCAATTTACGCACAGAAAGGTCCCACAAACAGCAATGATATAACTGACCAGATAATCTGTATTAATGGTGTTGGTTGAAGGATCAATGTTGGCCAGGACACTGGGAGAACATCCCTTCTCTTCTTCGAATAGTGCCTTGGGATCTTTTACGTTTACCTGAGAGGGCAGATAGGACCTCGGTTTAATGTCTCATCCAAAAGACGACATTTCTGACAATGCAGCACTCTCCTAGTATTGCATCTGCAGTGTTAGCCTGGATTATGTGCTCAAACCTCTGGAGCGGGCCTTGAACCCATGAGCTATTGATTCAGAAGTGAGAGTGCTACCAACTGAGCCAAAGCTGACACCTATCTTAGCTTAAAGATCTTCATAACAACAAAATAAAGTAGAGATCATGCAACCCAGAACAATAAAAAAGAGGGAGAAAAATTATATATCTGCAATTCCCTCATGGTGACGGTATCTGCAATTACAACATCAACACATGATAAGATAGCTGATAAAAAGAGATGCAAAAATCTTTTCAAAACAAGCAAGGTTCATAGATATCTCAGCACCAAACGTGCATGAAGAAAGGAACGCCCAAGTAAACTGGGCCAAGGTATACTATGGCTGCCCCTGGATCAGAATGCAAAATCTAATGAATCAGGCCTGAACCAAGTTGAATGTTTTTGCTGAGTTGCGATTAGTCAGCACAGGTCTATAACAGATCTTTTAATATTGCCATTGTAATAATGCAAATTTCACACAAAGCCTGGAATCAGATCACAGAGAGAGTCCAGAACTGCCAGCATTTAGACAGAGGCAGTCGATTGATCGATCAGTCAATCATCTTTCCCCACACAGCCAAATGAACAATCCTCTGAAAGTACGCTCCAGTGTACTCCTCTTAATTTAAAGTCGCTTAATTCAAATTACTTGATCATTTGATTATTTTTATTAGCACTAATTTGCCACTTTGTTGTGTTATTTATGTTGCTTAATTAAAATTATTGGATAATTCAATATTTAGTGCAAGAAAATAACTTTCAATGATTGAAGTAGACTGTACTTGCATCTTTTGGTATTTTATCTATCTACTCTTCTCTTAACACTTCTCTACATTCTCTTTATCAGTAGCCTCCATGTCAGCTTCTCCTGCTGATGTGTTGACTTCTCCACAACTTCCATCAATTCTTCTCCATGACCATCCAACAGAAGGTTTGAGTTGACCAGAAAAACCACCACCACCCAGCAGATAAAATGCCTCATTATCAGAAAAGATATATTGGCCTTGGAGGGGGTGCAGTGCAGATTTACCAGAATGATACCAAGGCTTAAAGGGTAAAATTATGAGGAAAGGTTGCATAAAACTTGGCTTTTATTCCCTTGAGCAGAGAAGCTTGAGGGGAGGTCTAATCAGGGTGTTAAAAATGATATCGATAGGGCAGATACAGAGGAACTATTTCCTCTGCTGGGGGAGTCAAGAACAAGAGGACGTAATCTTAAAATTAGAGTGAAATAGGAGTGAAATCAGGAAGCAATTTTTCACACAAAAGGTAGTGGAAATCTCGAACCTGAAGCTTAGCAGTGGACTGCATATCATTGGCCTAGAGTCAGTGAAATAGATGTTTGGAGCCAAGCTTTCCATTATTGCCTCTCTGAAACCATTCAATAAGTTTCTCCTTTTATGCGAGTTAAACGAGGAATGATGGGACAATTATAACAATTCTGCTCTTGTGGCTACAACCAAATCTTTTGATGATCTGAAGATGCACCATCGGAAATGTGGTGACGAGACTATAAGAAGGTGGCGAAGAAGCTTATAAAAGGAGGCCATGGCTGAATTACCAATTCGTTGCACTAGAAACCAGATCAAACTTACACCACCCCTTTTGCAAGCAAGGTGGGATACAACAATATGAGACTTTGAACATTTGCCATATAAAGTGATGTTGTGGGCTGTTGACTGTAATTTAGCTGTGAGTTATTTATTTACATTGTCTCTTGATGCAAAGTGCACAAAATGCCAACTTGCAAAAGTCAGATTTATGTAACTCACCTCTAACCGCGTCCTAGTGTGGCTTGTGTGCATTGAGTTTCCATTAGAAAATTATTATAGTTACAAAGTAGATTTAATTACAGTGTGTGAACAGAAATTACAGGCCTGTCTGTTCCCAAGGCCCTCAGCTGACATTATTCATGTAATGCTTGCCAGTCCACAGGGTGCAGTGAGAACACAAGGGCTGTGACAAGCAATACCTCTATTTCAGCTGCTTTTGTAGAGGCAACGTACTTGTTCAACTACACTCTGAGGTCTCAGGTGGATCTTCATTGTGTGAAGGGACACCAGACCACTACCAACTCTGAGGACACACAGTTATCATTCCTGGGTTTCGTTTTTCCTTTAGAGCGCGTGCGCCCCTATATCAATCAAAAGCATGAATGGATGTCTCAATAGCACAGTGCATTTATCCACTGGTATGTTGCTGTGTTGCAGACTGTTAGGGTGTATGGTTATTCCCCATGCTCCCTCCCCCCCACCAGATGCCTCGAAGAGTTTCCAATCTCAGCCAGCTCAGCTCCTTGGTATCCAGAAAAATCAGTGGATAGTCAACCTTCATCACTCATCCATATCTTCTTGTGGCCTCTGAGTCAGAAGGTTGTGGGTTCAAGTCCCACTCCAGAGACTTGAGCCCAAAAACCAGGCTGATGCTCCCGGTGCAGTACTGAGGGAGTGCTGCACTGTCGGAGGTGCCATCTTTCGGGTGAGATGTTAAACTAAGGCCCCATCTGCCCTCTCAGGTGGATGTAAAAGATCCCACGGCACTATTTTGAAGAAGAGCAGGGGAGTTCTCCCCTGTGCCCTGGCCAATATTTATCCCTCAACCAACATCACTAAAACAGATTATCTGGCCATTATCACATTGCTGTTTGTGGGATCTTGCCATGTGCAAATTGGCTTCAGCATTTCCTACATTACAACAGTGACTACACTTCAAAAATACCTCATTGGCTGTAAAGTGCATTGGGACGTCCTGAGGTAGTGAAAGACGTGATATAAATGCAAGTCTTTCTTTCATTATTATTTAGTGAGGTCTCAGAAAAAACCTCTTCTGTGCCTTTTTTTCAGAGCACAAAGTGGGGAACAGGTCGCAAATAATAGCCATTTACAAAATATATAACCTGAACTTTAAAAAAAGCACAATTACTTTTGTAATACATTGGAATTACTTTGGCAAATACCCTCAGTAAACAGATCGTTTCCTGAATGTCAGTGTGACATGTTTCAGAATATAAATCCACTATCCTTCAAAATTGTTTTTGCCTAAAGATGAAAATGGAGCCATAAGCACAAGACACAGTAAAGAAAATGAAATGTCTTTGATAGTCATCTTTTACCGAGCTCTGGAACTCAGTGTGACATCCTGATACTACAGCTTCATGACAAAGAATAGCTTCTCAAGGTAAAATCAGGGGCTGGAGACAGGACTCAGCTGCTTCTTATTTTCATATACTCAGTGTGAGATGTCCCTAATCATCCATAATCATCCAGGATCCTAGATACTCTACAGTCTGTCAGCTCAGCTCAGGCATGGTACGGGGGAGAGGCCTGGACCCTAGATATTCCATGTACTCTCAGCTCAGCTCAGGTGTCGTACTGGGGAGAGGCCTAGACCCTAGATACTCCATGTACTGTCAGCTCAGCTCAGGCATGGTACAGGGGAGAGGCCTGGACCCTAGATATTCCACATATTGTCAGTAAATTCCTGACAAATAAAATAAATTCCGTCGGAACTGAGCAGGCGCACAGTTCAAATTACCTGAGGGACTCACTCACCGAAGTCACGCTCACTTCCCATAGGCTATGATTTTAACCTGCTCGTCTGAGCAGGCGAGAAGGATACCCTCTGCAAATCGAAGGGGTCATTCTTTAAATATGTACATTGGGCTCCAATGTTAGCTTGGTTCAAGCATTGAGGTAGAAGGATATGAGTTCAAGTCCCACTATTTCCCTTAGCAGAGAGGTCAATAACCAGGGGGCATAGATTTAAAGTAATTGATAGAAGGATTAGAGGAGAGTTGAGGAGAATCTTTTTCACCCAGAGGGTATGGGAGTCTGGAACTCACTGCCTGAAAGCGAGGTAGAGGCAGAAACCCTCATCGCATTTAAAAAGTACTTGGATGTGCACTTGAATTGCCGTAACCTACAAGGCTACGGACCAAGAGCTGGAAAGTGGGATTAGGCCGGATAACTCTTTTTTGGCCGGCACAGACACAATGGGCCAAATGGCCGCCTCCTGTGTTGTAAATGTCTATGACTCTAGAGACTTGAGCACAGTATCTATGCTGACACTTTGGTGCAGCACTGAGGGAGCATTGCACTGTCGTAGTTCTCGTCTCTTGGATGAGACAGACATTAAACCAAGGCCTGACCAACATCCGGGCGTAGATTTGGCAGGTGCAATACAATATTGGAAAATGTGAGGTTATGCACTTTGCCAGGAAAAATCAGAGAGCAAGTTATTATCTTAATGGTGAGAAACTGGAAAGTACTGCAGTACAAAGGGATCTGGGGGTCCTAGTACAAGAAAATCAAAAGGTTATTATGCAGGTGCAGCAGGTGATCAAGAAGGCCAACGGAATGTTGGCTTTTATTGCTCGGGGGATAGAATATAAAAACAGGGAGGTATTGCTGCAGTTATACAAGGTATTGGTGAGACCGCACCTGGAATACTGCATACAGTTTTGGTCTCCATACTTAAGAAAAGACATACTTGCTCTTGAGGCAGTACAAAGAAGGTTCACTCGGTTAATCCCGGGGATGAGGGGGCGGACATATGAGAAGAGGTTGAGTAGATTGGGACTCTACTCATTGGAGTTCAGAAGAATGAGAGGCGATCTTATTGAAACATATAAGATTGTGAAGGGGCTTGATCGGGTGGATGCAGTGAGGATGTTCCCAAGGATGGGTGAAACTAGAACGAGGGGGCATAATCTTAGAATAAGGGGCTGCTCTTTCAAAACTGAGATGAGGAGAAACTTCTTCACTCAGAGGGTGGTAGGTCTGTGGAATTTGCTGCCCCAGGAAGCTGTGGAAGCGACATCATTAAATAAATTTAAAACAGAAATAGACAGTTTCCTAGAAGTAAAGGGAATTAGGGGTTACGGGGAGCGGGCAGGAAATTGGACATGAATTTAGATTTGAGGTTAGGATCAGATCAGCCATGATCTTATTGAATGGCGGAGCAGGCTCGAGGGGCCGATTGGCCTACTCCTGCTCCTATTTCTTATGTTCTTATTGCTCCCTCAATTAACATCACCAAAAACAGATTAACTGTTTATTCATTTGTTTGCTTTTTGTGGAACCTTACTGTGCACAAACTGGCTGCTATATTTGCTTACAAAACAACTGTGATTCTGCTTCAAAAGTAATTCAATTTAAAATGTTTTGGGTTGTCTTGATTGGTTCATTTGGTAGCATTCCCATATCTGAGTTAGAATTTAAATAAGGAGAAATTGTTTCCACTGGTGGGAGGGTTGGTAACCAGAGAAGACAGATCTAAGATAATTGGAAAAAGAACCGGGGCGGGTGAGATGAGGAGAAATTGTTTTGGCACAGAGAGTTGTTGTGATCTGGAATGCAATGCCTGAAAGGGTGGTGGAAGCAGATTCACTAGTGACTTTCAAAAGGGAATTGGATAAACACTTGAAGGGGACAAAATTGCAGGGCTGTGGAGAAAGAGCGGGGGAATGGGACTAATTGGACAACTCTTTCAAAGAATGGCCTCCTTCTGTGCTGTATGATTCTATAGAAAAAAATCATCAGAGACATATAAGAAAGAAATGGGACATCCCAAAACACTTCATAACCAATGAAGTATTTTTGAAGTGTCGTCACTGTTGTAATGCATGAAATATGGCAGCCAATTGGCACATAGCAGGGTCCATAAACAGCAATGGGATACATGATCAGCTAAGCTGTTTTGATTGTTGGTTGAGGGATAAATGTATTCGCGGGTGAGGGAAAAATTCTTAACTAATTGGGCACATCGCAAGATGCCCCACTCCAGCAAATTCTGGGCCAAAATGTTACTGTCATTCACTGGATAGATATTGAATGGGTTTGTGGTTCTCTTTCTCTGCATGGTCTGTTGGCCCATACCTACTAAGAAGTGAATCAATCTCATTCACCTGGCACTGTTAAAGCCACCAAGGAGAAAACTTCACCTGTTATAGCCTGGGCTGGATATAAACTGAGCTCTGACAGGTCAAAGGCCATGTTCTAACACACTGTACCCCTCCCGTCCCTAATTGGTTACCAATTCTACTGCCACACTGCAGCAATAATATATTAATCCTAGTATTTTCTGTCTTCCTTATCAGAAGTTAATAGATAATGACAAAGGCCCAATACAAATTCATGACTCAGTACTGAAATCTGTGCTGTAATCATGAAGGCACAACTGACCTCTATTAATTTTTCACAGTTTTATTACTGGTAATAATTGAGAGAATATTTATCATTATCCTGCTAATCTCTCTGCAGCAGTAAGAGAACAATGTTCTTACAGGTTACTTTGTAATTTATTTATCACTGTTTTTTTGTGGCTAAACTTGAACAAAACTATTGATCTGTTTACGAAGAATACAGTAATCAAAGTGCAGGCTTTTTAGTGGATATAGGCCGCATCCAGCATTGATAAATGGCAGTTTCAGTTCAACTTAAGGTACTACAGAGACTTGGCCCTAATCTCTTCACTGTCATCAATGCGTGCAGTGAAGCCTGTGGCCAATGAGTCTGAACAGTGAATAGGCTTTCACACACCATTTTTTCTTTCCCATTTATTGCCTTCCCATCCTTTATGTATAGGTTATAGTGTCAGACTTGGCTCAGTGATAGCACTCTCACCCTGGGTTCAAGTCTCAGAAGAAAAGCAAGGGAGTCCTCCCCAGCGGTCCTGGCCAATATTAATCCTTCAACCAACATCAGTAAAAAAACAGATTATCTGGTTATTATCACATTGCTGTTAGTGGGAGCTTGCTGTGCGCAATTTGGCTGCCGCGTTTCCTTCATTGCAACAGTGACTATATTTCAAAAGTTCTTCATTGGCTGTAAAGTGCTTTGTGAGGTCCTGAGGTCATGGAAGGCGCTATATATGTAAGTTCTTAGAGTGTCAGCAATGTGATAATGACCGGATAACCTGTTTTTTTTATTGATGTTGGTTGAGGGATCAATATTGGCCAGGGCTCCGGAGAGAACTCCACTGCTCTTCTTCAAAATAGTGCCAGGGGATCTTTTACGTCCACCTGAGAGAGCAGATGGGGATTCAGTTTAACGTCTCATCTGAAAGACGGCACCTCTGACAGTGCAGCCCTCCCTCAGTAGTGCACTGGAGTGTCAGCCTAGGTTTTGTGCTCAAGTCCCAAAATCAATCTGATATTAAAGTATCTGATGTGACTAATATTAATCAAACCCAGAAGCAACGTGCATACGTAGCGGGAATGCTGCGCATGAATCCAGAGACATTAAACGGGTCTGTTGTTCACCCAAAGCACACTATTCCAGATTGTGCACTCAGTCACGCATCAGCTCTAGCGAGCAATGGTGCTCGCCTATGGGAGTGAACTTTGTGTTAAGCGTAAAGAAAAGCATCTGGTAAAAGCTTAAATCATTGTTGGCAACAGTGGGATGTGGATATCGTGAGCAGGCCAACAGGCCAATTTTTAAATTGAAGAAGCAGAAGTAGGCCGCAGTATTTAGAAAATATCTACAAGAGCTTAAAGACCGTAAATAGACTTTAAGCCCTGAAGAGGAGAATAAGATGGAAGATATAAGTGTATGAACTGAAGGTTGGAGAACGGCAGAGCAAAGCTGATGAGAAGGCGGCAGGTTCAAGATAGAGGAACAGGTGAGAAAATAGAAATGTAAAAGTTGTGGAAAATTTGGTACGTCACTTATAGTGAATGAGTCAGAGATAGAATTACATAGAATTTTACAGCACAGAAACGGGCCATCCTGCCCAATAGGTTTTTGCGGGTGTTTATGCTTCACACAAGCTTCCTCCCACCTTACTTTATCTCACCCTATCAACATATCCTTCAATACCTTTCTCCCTCATCTACTTATCCAGCTTCCCCTTAAATGCATCTATGTCCAGAATAACGTGAACTGTTGTGAATGGTGCACTGTTTTAAAAATAACTATATTCTACAAATATCGGCATTGCACAGTTTGCTGAATTGAGATTTAATCAGCTGTACTTTTTTTAACTTTTGCCAATAGGTTTATTTTTTCACCTCATTCTAGTTAGTTGCCTAGTTTGTGTAAACTGGGGATGAGGATAACTGTTTTTCCCTCTAGTTGTTTCACTATAGTTAGGGTGAATCACGTAGTCCAGAAGACTTGTCTAGAATTCTATAAATTTATGTCATATTTTTTGTGTCGCTACACACGTGGCCTCCTCGTGCCTATTGCCTTCAATTCATCCCTTGTAAATTGTGGCGAGAAGGGGAGAATGTAACCGATTATAAAGATATAATTCAATTGATATTAAGGGATCGGTCTTTGAAAATGGTTCCAGATGATTTGCGGATCATGACTGCTTGACTAGGAGCACAAGACCCTGAAGCAGTCAGGTGAACAAGGATGACAGGATGTACCCTGACACTAGAACACCCACACTTGGCGTGAAGCCACTGTCAAGGAAAGGAAAGGGCAGTCGGCATTCAGGGTCAGTTAATGTACCTCTGGCTGAATATCACTTGTTAACGTGCCCTTGGCTAGAATGTCGCTCAGTGATGGGGATGAAAGAAATTGGTGTGGCTACTATGCTTGTACCAGTCGAGATTTCATTGGGGAATGAAATGAATAAGGACGTTGTGCCCAATATAACCTAGGGAGAGGGAGCTTCGGTGGTTACTCACATTCAGGAAAAGCTTGTGGAGCTGAGTCAGACCAAACCAGTAGTAGCACCAGTTACGTAGGAACATAGGAACATGAATAGGCCATTCAGCCCCTCGAGCCTGTTCCACCGTTCAATTGGATCATGGCTGATTTGTATCTTAACTCCATCTACCCGCCTTGGTTCCGTAATCCTTAATACTCTTACCGAACAAAAATCTATCTCAGTTTTAAAAATTTTCAATTGACACCCCCCCCCACCAACCTCAACAGCTTTTTTGGGGAAAAGAATTCCAGATTTCCACTACCCTTTGTGTGAAGAAGTGCTTCCTGACATCACCCCTAAAAAGTCTAGCTCTAATTTTAAGGTTATGCTCCCTACAGCGGCAAGCTCAGCCCACACGGCACAAAAGGCGATGGCCAGAGTGAGGAAGCAGTGACGCTAGGCCGCATAGGAACGTAAGGGAAAACCAAAGTCTCCCTGCATGATACCTTATAAGAGGGAATCAACTAAGGGAGCCTGGATAGTTTGAAATGCAGAGAGATAGCTGAGGCTCAGCAGGCCAACCTTTTATTCAAGGGCATGTGGACTTAGGTTGCACAAGTACCAGTGCCTCACGATCTGAGACAGCAGAGCGGTAGAGTAAATGTGGATGGTCCAACTATAGAAGTGAAAACCAGTTGATGGGACAGGAGCTGGAATGATCCCGAATGATCCAGTTAGCGCAGGCAGATAGACGAGATTTATTAAAGGCAGTCCAATGACATCCCTCTTGTAGGATGCTGGGGGGTAAAAGGCACTAAGATAAGTTTGTTGCAACAGTTTTATTGGACTTGTATCTCTGAGGACGCAGTCGCATTTAGTGATTAGCAATGATAACGCTGTTGCAAATCAGACATGTTATCATTAAACGTTTCAAGAGGTCGAGCCTTGTCATAGGCCTCATGCCAGTATGGAGTCACTTGGGGAAGCAGTGCTAATAAACTGTAATAGATTACATGTCTAGGTATCCAGACATGATAACTCTTCCGTCAGTCGATGCAGACATCTCAGCCGATGTGTTGTTAAGTAACATTCAGTCGGGTCGAGTTCCCAGAAGAGACTCTATCTAACCAGAGGGATAGCTTTATGTCCTGGTTATTTACACTGCACACTTGAAGCCAAACAAAATAACTTCACCATAACTATCTTCAGATGAATGGGCTGGTGGAGAGGTTTAATGGCACGCTGCCTGCATACACTAAGCAGAATCTCAAGGACTGGGATAAAATGTTGGCATGCTTACTATTTACTTACAGGGAGGTACAACAGAATGCACAGGGCTCTCACCATTTGAATTGCAATACAGACCATTGAGTGCACGGTCCATTAATGCTAATCAGACCACTGGTTGGGGAAGACCACTGATTTGTTTTCAAATCCCTCCATGTCCTCACCCCTCCCTATCTATGTGAACTCGTCCAGCCCTACAACCCTCCAAGATCGCTGCACTCCTCCAATTCTGGTTTCTTGCACATCCCCCATTTCCTTCACTCCACCATTGGAGCCCGTGCCTTCTGCTGCCTAGGCCCTAAGCTCTATAATTCCCTCCCTAAACCTCTCCACCTCTCTCTCCTCCTTTAGGATGCTCCTTAAAATCTACCTCTTTGACCAAGCTTTTGGTCACCTGTCCTAATATCTCCTTATGTGGCTCAGTGTCAAATTTTGTTTGATAATTGCTCCTATGTAGCGCCTTGGGACGTTTTACAATGTTAAAGGTGCTATATAAATGCAAGTTGTTGCTGTTGTTGTTGTTGAAATGTAGTGGGATGACGGGACTCAGCTTGCCAAGAGGGTGCAGAAGAATCTCAATTGTGCCCAAACTGCAGGAAAGCTGGCATGACCACAATGCCTAGCACTGGTCAATATCAGGTAGGCCAATGAATTCTGGGTCCGCGAGGAGTAACAAATTCAAAACCAACTGCCTGGGTCCATGCACAATGGTGAAAAGGCAAGAACGGGGTGGATGATACATTGCAGCTACCCAATCGACCGTGTAAGCAGTGGGTCTACCCCGTGAATATGCTGGCATTTGTCTTAGCCCATGACAAGGCGGTTCTACGTATCATGGCCACCTAAGAGGTAGAGATCTCATGAGAATGGGGAATGCATGTTCTTTTTCCAGTGTCCTACACGTTGCGCAGCCCACAATCTTTGTTTTTCGAATCACGAACATATTGAAACAAAAAAAAAATGCCGATGAAGCCTATTTTTGTCTGTGGTTTGGCTTCATAGATGTCTTATGTCATCCACGTGCCTCTACTCTCACACGGTACCAATCCAGGTCACAGCAAAGTCATTGAGGGGTCACTGAGAACACACACGTGCCTCTGAGAAAAGGTGTTCTGATAAGGTTTGGTTCCGAGCATTGTGGTTTAGACCTAAAGTAAATCAAGGGGGAGGGGAACTCCCCTAATATAACGTCTTGAGGACTGCATCAACTTTTTTTTTGTATCTAGCACTGATGGCTTAATGGTTAAATATACCATTTGGTGTGGTATCGAACCAGACCAGATCTGGAAGGTCCCAGATTCAATCCCGAGTCGGTTCTAATTGTACTGATCTCAGTCAATACTGCGGTAGGAGTAACGCAATTAACCTCTAGGCTCTTGGGCTAATGAGGGGGGAAATCCACTGTGGTGTTTGCCCATGACCAATATTTAGTGCCTTTCTGCTGGAAAGTGCAGGTGTGTGGTCTTTTTTTAAATTCTGGAGATTTACTAGAATGGTACCAGGGATGAGGGACTTCAGTTATGTGGAGAGACTAGAGAAGCTGGGATTGTTCTCTTTAGAGCAGAGAAGGTTAAAGGGAGATTTCATAGAGGTGCTCAAAATTATGAGAGGTATTAATAGAGTAGATAGGGAGAAACAGTTTCCACTGGCAGGAGAGTCAGTAACCAAAGGACCAGATTTAAGATAATCGGCAAAAATGCCAGGGGGGAGATGAGGAGAAATGTTTTTACGCAGCGAGTTGTTATGATTTGGAATGCACTGCTTGAAAGGGTGGTGGAAGCAGATTCAATAGTAACTTTCAAAAGGGAATTAGATAAATACTTGAAGGGGAAAACATTGCAGGGCTATAGGGAAAGAGTAGTGGAGTGGGTCTAATTGGATAGCTCTTTCAAAGAGCTGGCACAGGCACGATGGGCTGAATGGCCTCCTTCTGTGCTGTATGATTCTATTATCCTACAGGTGGAAACAGACTTGGGCCATCCAAGGTGGGACAGCCTGCCAAAGCTCGACGTTTAGGCCAACAGATGAATAATGGCCACTTGTCCGAGATACCAGAGTGCTGCTGGTGCCCATGCAACTACCCTCCAGTAATGGTGCTCTGAGGAGACGAGAGGGGGAAGAAAAAATAAACAACGTGTGCTGGACATGGAGTTTTCCAGGATTCAGTTGTAGATTATTAAACCTGCAGTAGGAGGTCACAATGGCTAAAGCTCTTGTATGAGCATTGTTGGACACCAAGGACATGGAGTGCAAGGGTAGACATCACCAGCCGACTCTGCCTTTGCTGCCTCAAACAGAGCAAAAAACAGAATAGAACCGCATATCAAATTAAAGCACAATGTATCATAAATATTAAAAGATACCAGTAACTCATATAGCAATTGCAAGGCTGTAATCTAATCTCAGGGCTCATGTAGCAGCTATAAAGCACTCGAACCCTGCTCTTTATGACATCATCTCAAACCCCTTGATCAAATTACAGTTTACATTTCATCCCCAGGACGCCATTATTCTATATTTACATTATCTGAACCCCTCAGTTAGATTCCAGCCTGTTACTCACTCCCGGGTATCAATTCTATTCCAACCCTTTGTTACAGTTCGAACACTTGAGATCTCCTGGCATCAGTCCTCAGGGTTCTATCCTGTGCCACACTACCCCTAGCTCTTAAGGCTACCAATGCACACCCGGCTGGGTAGGTCACCCCACAGTTGACTGACCGTTCAGTCACCGAGACCCAAGTGCTCACAAAATTACAAAGTGATCAGCTCATTCATCTAACTACCTCGGGTCATGGAAGTACATTCTTAGACTACCTGGACCTGCTTCTTGAAATTGATCCCTTAATAGCACTTGACCCAACAAGAGCAACAACAACTTGCATTTATATAGCGCCTTTAACATAGTAAAACATCCCACCAGAGCGTAATCAGACAAAAATTGACACCGAACCAAATAAGGAGATATTATTACAGGCCTTAAAGGGACAGAGAGAGGCGGAGAGGTTTAGGGAGGGAATTCCAGAGCTTGGGGCCTAGACTGCTGAAAGCACAGCCGCCAATGGTGGGGCGAAGGAAGTGGGTGTTGCACAAGAGGTTAGAGTTGGAGGAGTGCAGAATTCTTGAAGGAATGTAGGACCATTTGAACGCTCACTCTCTATAGCCTGGTATTTCCCTTTATCTGCCCAGTGTCTAGGTCGTTTGTACCATGCCCAGGGATCAAACAGAAAACCCTCATTCATGTATTTTAGGCTCACTGCTTAGTCACATGACCTCACGTGATCCGATCTAGCTTTGGAAAGTGATGGAATGAACATTTCACTAGACTGTGGCTAAATAACTAAATAGATTTATTAAACAGTAAATGGATAAGTGAACAGTACCAATGAAACACTGTAAATATTACAATAGTTATAAGATTAACTATTCCTCTTGGAGTTGGTAAAAGAATAACAAATAGATGCGTCTGCTGGGCTAAATTGCAATGTAAATATTAACCTTATGTGACAGTTATTTTTCTAATCATCCTCTGGGTCTATTCATCTTCATCTGATGATTTCATGGACTATTCAAATTTGCAAAAAAGGCCGAGAAATAGTTTTTCATAAAATGACCGGGACAAAGCAAATTTAAATATGTTTCTCTTCAACTCAAAAAGATTAAAAATATACACCAATAAAACCCACAGGATGCTGCTGGCATTTGAATTGAATAGCTTGGCTTTTCCCAGCCAAACATAAAGGGATTGAATTTCCACAGGGATTTACCCGATCATCCACCGTAACTTTGCCGGAAGATTCACTTAAAACCCAGAGAAATGGTTACACCGTTTCTCCAGGGTTTCCGAGGAGCTTCTGCCAACTTTACAGCAGATGGTTAGGAGAAGCCACATGGAAGTCCAATCCCAGTATCCATATCGTGACTGGTCTTGTTTTGATCGCGTATCACTGGTTGGGGGGCTCATAACTAAACTCTTTTCTGAGGGGAGGTGCGTTACCTAAGGCATTGTTTTGGAGGGGGGGAGATTTTGGTGGTATCATAATTGTATCCAATGCTACCAGCATGGAGTAGTTGAAGCGAATAGCATAGACGCCTTTAAGAGGAAGCTAGATAAGTATGCAGGGAGAGAGGAACAGAAGGATATGCAGATAGGGTTAGATGAAGTAGGGTGGAAGGAGGCTCGTGTGGGGCATAAACACCAGCACAGACCAGTTGGGCCGAATGGCCTATTTCTGTGCTTTGAATTCTGTGTGATATGTAAAAACAAGTAGGACATTTTTAGTGTGTAACTGGCTTTTACATCGAGTTACATCGAAACTACAGCACGGAAATAGGCCAATCGGCCCAACTAGTCTATGCCGGTGTTTATGCTCCACATGTGCCTCCTCCCTCCCTACTTCATCTAATCCTATCAGGATACCCTTCTATTCCTTTCTCCCTCATGTGCTTATCGAGCTTCTCCTTAAATGCATTTATGCTATTTACCTCAACTACTCCATGTGGTAGTGCGTTCCACATTCTTATCACTCTTTGGGTAAAGAAATTTCTCCTGAATTCCCTATTGGATTTATTAACGACTATTTTATATTTATGACCTCTATATTTGGACTCCCCCACAAGTGGAAACATTTTCTCTACATCTACCCTGTCATCTTAAAGACTTCTATGAGGTCACCCCTCAGCCTTCTCTTTTCTAGAGAGAAGAGCCCCAGCCTGTTCAGCCTTTCCTCATATCATTCTTGTGAATCTTTTTTGAACCCTCTCCAATGCCTGTATATTGTTTCTATAATATGGAGATCAGAACTATGCAGAATACTCCAAGTGTGGTCTAACCAAGGTTCTGTTCAAGTTTAACATAACTTCTTTGCTTTTCAATTCTATCCCTCTAGAAATGAACCCCACTGCTTGATTTGCCTTTTTTATGGCCTTATTAACCTGTGTGGCTACTTTTAGTGATTTGTGTATCTGTACCCCCAGATCCCTTTGCTCCTCTATCCTGTTTAGACTCTTACTTTCCAAGGAGTATGTGGCCCCCTTATTCTTCCTACCAAAATGCACCACCTCACACTTATCTATATTGAAATTCATTAGTCAATTACATGCCCATTCTGCAAGTTTATTAATGTCTTCTTGCATTTTGACGCATTCTTCCTTTATATTAACTACACCCTCCAATTTGGTGTTGTCCGCAAATTTTGAAAATGTACTTCTGATTCCTGAATCCAAATCGTTAATGTAAATTGTGAAAAATAGTGGTCCCAGCACCAATCCCAGTGGAACACCACTTCCCACCTTCTGCCAGTCTGAGTAGCTACCCTTAACCCCTACTCTCTGTTTTGTATATATGTATCATGACCTGGGGCTGAAAAGCTTTCTCCTGTTCCTATGTTCCTTCTTATGACAGAAATGAAGGTCAATAACTTGTTACAGTATAAACAAACAAAATAGCTTTATTTTTGTCATACTCACTGTTTAGATTCCAACCCAGGTATCCATTATGGTACGTATAGACTATCTGAACCCTTCAACTACATTGCAGCCTCTCAGGGACCCGTTATTCTATACATAAGCCATCTGAAGCCCTGTGTTAGATTACTGTTTTGTGATCATTCCTACATATTCTGCACATGCTGAAGTTAACTAGCAGTGTGATTTCATTGCATGTGCTGCAGTTAACTAATGGTATAGCATCACATGTTAACTAATGGTATAATATCATTAAACGTTAGCTAACGATGTGATATCACACGTTAACTAACGATGTGATATCGCACATTATCTGACTATGTGATATCATCACATGTTAACTAACAATATGATATCACACATTAACTAACGATGTAATATCATTGTATATTAGCCAATGGTAGGATGTCATCGCATATTAACTAATGGCGTGATATCTTCATATAAAATATGATAATATATGATAAATTTAAAACAGAAATAGACAGTTTCCTAGAAGTAAAGGGAATTAGGGGTTACGGGGAGCGGGCAGGAAATTGGACATGAAGCTGAGTTCGGATCGGTCAAGGCCCTGTGGGTGGCGGAGAGGGCCCAGGGGCTGAGTGGCCGGGTCCTGTTCCTACTTCTTGTGTTCTTTAGATTTGAGGTTAGGATCAGATCAGCCATGATCTTATTGAATGGCGGAGCAGGCTCGAGGGGCCGATTGGCCTACTCCTGCTCCTATTTCTTATGTTCTTATATGCTGTAGGTAATCAACAATGTGATATAGCTGCATGTGCTGCTGTTAACTAATGGTATGATATCATCGCTAGTTACTACGATCTTCACCCATTCTGCAATTAACTAACGGTGTGATATCATCACATATTCTGCAGGAATGGGCAATAAGCATGGCCTTGCCAGCATTGCTAACATCCCGAGAAAAAATAATTTTAAAAAGCCAACTAACAATGTGATATCACCACATTATGTTATTTTGCAGCTGACTAATGGTGTTAACTACGTGTGCTCAGTGATTCTGAATCTGTGGTCAGGTTCACGCTAGAGCAGTTCATTGAGTTGGAAAACATCCTATATTATGCTCCTTTAATGTGGAAATGCTACCTATCAGTCTATACCTAGAGGGCCCTCTAATAGGGCAGGGTGTTCTGACTGCAGGAACAGATTAATGCAGGACCCATGCCTAGAGGCCCCAGCCAAATATTGGGCCCCCGGTGACACATGTTTCGGGGTAATTTTGACTTCGGGCGACAGTGTAAAATGGGAGATATTGCATCAGACGCCCGTTATACATTTCTCCCGACATTCCTTTGACTTCAGAGGGAATAGATGGGACTCAGATTGCACTGTTGGCTCCTGCTGTGAACCCACTGAACTTTCTGAATAAAAAGGAATTTCACTCCCTGGATGTTCAAACTGTTTGAGACCAGCAGCAATGAATTCATCATGTCAATGCCAAATTTGCAAGATGCTGTCACAATATTTTTGACATGAAACATTCCAGCTTCCCAGCTCTATTCAGGGAAGACAGTCAAGTGTCAGGATCGGGTATGGGCCACCAGGCATTCCTCCTGCTTCCATTACTCGTGAATTTACTTTGAGTGCCATCCTAACCAGCTGAACATGGGCTGAATGATGCATATTCATTATTTAGAATGGTCATTGAGAGAACTATTAAAGTTCTCAAGAGAAGGTTTTGGTGCCTTGATAGATTGGGAGGGGCACTGCAGTACTCTCCCACGCACATCGCTCTCATTGCAGTTGCTTGCTGTGCCCTGCACAACTTTGCTATTCAGTAAAGAATGGAAATGGGATCCCTAAAGGAGGAAGGCCTGGCTTCTATGGAAGCCGAGGAAGCTGGAACCCAGCATAAAGAGATTCCTGCCTTGGAGGAGGATATCAACTTAGCTGCCAGAGAAGAAGGCCACAGAAGGGTGCAGCAGTAGTGCCTGACATCAGACAACTGACTCAGTACAAAGAGCAGGCAATGGAGATGCTAGGGAGGCACTCCGATTTGGCCGTCGGCAATGGAGAGGCCAATGCTAGCTGCAGGTGAATGAGTGCAAAGCGGTCCAGCTTTGAACTTATTGAGAGACTTTTGGAGTTTATCCCTAACCTGATTCTTATCACTGACATTATATCAGAGAGCTCTAAGGATTACATGTGTTTGTGAGGCAATGGGGCAGAGATTGCACATTATGTGTTTCAGAAGCAACCAGTGGCCAATCGTTTAAAAGAAAGTATATGGCAGCCAGGTGGGACAAAATGTTTTGTAGCAATGCCCAGTGTTACAGAGTTCATGGCAAGTGGTTCAAGGCAAGTTTATGCCACATGTCTTCCTGGGCCCAGACCTCTTCTACTATATAAAAGCAAACTATTGCTGAAGATGAGAATTGGCAAGGAGATTCCTAAGGAAGCTGACGAGGCTCCAAGCTCTGGAATTCCCTCCGTCAACCTCTCGATGCTCTACCTCCCTCCCCTCCTTTAAGACACTCCTTAAAAACTACCTCTTTGACCAACCTGTCCTAATTTCTCTTTATGTGGCTCGGTGTCAAATTTTCTCTGTGAAGCACCTTGGGACGTTTTACTACCTAAAAGGCGCTATATAAATGCAAGTTGTTAAGGATGATGGTGGGAGTAAATGGAATGCAGATGGATCAATTTGCACTAATCATGAGTATTTACATGGTGAGATTATCAGTGTCTTTGAAAACAGCATCTGCATCTAAAAGGAAATATAACAGTAAAAAATGAAGGATTGGAGAAGGAATAATGTAAATGATAGGTTGGGACACAGTTACACAGCCGACTCTTTAGCAGGCAATGAAGTGCTTTTTCCCAAAATGCTGCCATTTTCTAACACCCATCATCAGGTTAAAGCAGAGGCAGAGAAAGATTCTAATCTGAGTTCAAATAAATGAGATTCCCTTCAGATTGTCGGCTTGTACTCTGGCAAAAGTTCAAAGGGAACGCTCTAGTTCAAAACACATATGGGCTGCAGCTTTCGTAAAATGAAAGAGGGTAAAAAAAGAAATTCCTCACGTCACCAACGGTACAATAAAGAGAAAGTTGGCCTCGGGCCTTTAACACTCAAATCTGCTCGGTCCCAAACAGCACAGAGGTCAAAGGTTGTCCCCAGCATTGCACCATTATCCCAGATGCAATTGACCCTTGTTTCTGATTAACAGGATTCCACTCCTAGGTTTTATATTTGGATTGGCTTTACTTGAAATGGACACAGATTATAATTGGTGCGAATGTTATCTTGTGAACCCATTCCCAGTTGACCCATTTGTACCTTTGTCGGGGGTGGGGGGGGCAGCATCTGGATGAGTGTATGGGCTGTTTAGATCCGCTTGATGGGTCCACAAGCTGGCAACAGAAGTCCCACAGAGGGCAACAACCAAATTCTATAATATTGCCTCTGCACATAGGCATTTCTCTGGCCCAACCGAACACTCTATGGGCCGTCAGCAAACAGCAGACAAGTCCAATCGCGTAACACCTGTAACAACCGCCAGCGCAGTGTCCAGGTAAGTGTGAGGCAAAACTGTGCAGTGCCTACCTGTACCAACCGCCAGTGCACTGTCCTGGTAAGTGTAGGTCAAAACTGTAGTCACTTCATAAAATATGTGTATGGACATGTTTTTCTAAATTTAAGGAAATGACTGCAGATACTGACACAAACCTCCCCTTTAAATGATGGCAAGATTAGGGATACATGAATTTTCAAAGTACAATTCCAACCATAGCTAACAGGCAATATACCTTTAGTGAAACAGTATTTACATTCTTGTTTCATGCCGCCTTTTTATCTCAAATGATTTGAATGTAACATTGGACGTGACTTTTTACCATCAACATAAACCACCAAATGTTTGTAGAATCTTTTGGGAGGAGAGTTTCTATTTTGCTGGAAAAGATAGACCAACAGGTAGACAATGAGTCAATAAATATGCAGACTGGTAGTAGTACTGTTATCTCTCTAGAAATCTCTTTATTTTACACTAAGCCAAGACCAATATAGACAGCTAGATGATCTTCCAAAATCAGGGACGTTTAAGTACATCAATGACCTTCCCTCCATCATAAGGTCAGAAATGGGGATGTTCGCTGATGATTGCACATTGTTCAGTTCCATTCGCAAACCCCTCAGATAATGAAGCAGTCCGTGCCCACATGCAGCAAGACCTGAACAACATCCAGGTTTGGGCTGATAAGTGGCAAGTAACATTCGTGCCAGACAAGTGCCAGGCAATGACTATCTCCAACAAGAGAGAGTCTAACCACCTCCCCTTGACATTTAACGGCATTATTAATGCCGAATCCCCCACCATCACCATTGACCAGAAACTTAACTGGAACAGCCACATAAATACTGTGGCTACAAGAGCAAGTCAGAGGCTGGGCATTCTGCGGTTAGTGACTCACCTCCTGACTCCCCAAATCCTTTCCACCATCTACATGGCACAAGTCAGGAGTGTGATGGAATACTCTCCACTTGCCTGGATGAGTGCAGCTCCAACAACACTCAAGAAGCTCGACACCATCCAGAACAAAGCAGCCCGCTTGATTGGTACCCCATCCATCACCCTAAACATTCACTCTCTTCACCACCGGCGTACCGTGGCTGCAGTGTGTACCATCCACAGGATGCACTGCAGCAACTCGCCAAGGCTTCTTTGACAGCGACCTCTACCACCTAGAAGGACGAGCAGCAGGCACATGGGAACAACACCACCTGCACGTTCCCCTCCAAGTCACACACCATCCTGACTTGGAAATATATCGCTGTTCCTTCATTGTCACTGGGTCAAAATCCTGGAACTCCCTTCCTAACAGCTCTGTGGGTGAACATTCACCACGCGGACTGCAGCGGTTCAAGAAGGCGGCTCATCGTCACCTTCACAAGAGCAATTAGGGATGGGCAATAAATGCTGATCTCGCCAGTGACGCCCACATCCCATGAACGGATAATAAAAAATTCCTATACCTTTTATGTCTCAGATCTCTTCAGGAGGACTGTGGGTCATCTGTGCCAGTCCTCGTCTGCAGGGTGGGCCTTCTGGCAGCTCTACTTGTCACTCTGCCTAAAGCAGTGCAGTCAAAAGATCTGCATGCAACCTGAGGGGTTGGAACTGGCACGGGTTACCTGCGATCTTCCTGGATAAGTTTGAAGACTTAAGATATAAGGGCAAATTTTGCGAATGCCCAGGCAGATGAGAAGGCCCATCTGTAGCACTGTGGCTAGCACAGGCTGATAGTACTAGTCATCTTCCTGTGGAAATCTCCATTATTTACTTCAAGTCAAGACCAAATGCTGATAACTTCCCAAAATCATGGGCTTTCAATGACATGATTGGCAGTCTCATGAACTTGTGGCCTGGTGCTGAGTGTCATCTGCCAAGACCGCATAATGGAAATTCTGTGCACATGTCTTCCATGATTTCCCATTAATGAATGGAAAATTGTGGGGAAAGTTCAGCTCCCGATGGGAAAAGCTTCATGCCAGGATTGCACATTCGTAAGATTTACTATCCAATATCCTTGGCAGTCTAGTGAGGGGCATCAAGTTAATGCACAGGTACAAAAAGTAATCAGAAAGGCTAATGAAATGTTGGCTTTCATCTCAAGGGGGTTGGAGTTCAGAAGTGAGGAAGAGATGCTTCAGTTGTACAGAGCCTTGGTCAGACCCCATCTGGAGTAGTGTGTTCAGTTTTGGACACTGAACCTCAGGAAAGATATATTGGCCTTGGAGGGGATACAGTGCAGATTCACCAGAATGATACCAGGGCTTAAAAAATTAAATTGAGGTTGCATAAACATGGTTTATATTCCCTTGAGTTTAGAAGGCTGAGGGGTGATCTAATTGAGGCGTTTTAAATGATAAAGGGATTTGATAAGTTAGATACTGAGAAACTATTTCCTCTGGTGGGGGAATCCAGAACAAGATGACATCATCTTAAAATTAGAGTTAGGCCATTTAGGCATGAAATCAGGAAGCACCTTTTCACACAAAGGGTACTGGAAATCTGGAATTCTCTTCCCCCAAAAGGCTGTGGATGCTGGGTGAATTGAGATTTTCAAGACTGAGATCGATAGATTTTTGTTAGGTAGCGGTATCAAGGGATATGGAACAAAGGCAGGTAAATGGAGTTGAGGTACAGATCAGCCATGATCTAATTGAATGGTGGAACAGGCTTGAGTGACTGAAAGGCCTGCTCCTGTTCCTATGTTCCAACCCAACCAGAAAGGAGATGATTGGGTAATTCCTCCGCCAATCAGGTCTGGAGACCACACTGCTGTAAGTGACTGGGAATGATTTTACGCACATAATTTGAATTATGTAACTATCCACCACTCACTGCATTTTGCTGGAGAAATCACCATGCTTTTATTGGAAGAAGTTTCTGTAATTTCGGTCACGAGTTCTGTTTGCTGCAGTTCCGAGAGTGTCTTTTTAAATAAGACTCTGTAAATAGACATTGCTTGCTTTGTTGTTTGCTGAGTAAATAGACTTTGTTTGCTGTGAGTCCTGCCTTAAGTCCTGCCCTGCCTCCAACTGATTGGCTGACACAATGCAACTCATTGGGTGACACGGTGAAACTCATTGGCTGACAAAATGGTGTCAATTGACAGTCCGAACCCAAGCAGTATAAACTCCAGAAATATAGTTGTGCGGATGTATTCATTTCCCCCTAGTGCTGGTAGATTGCTGGAGCTGGGTGGAAGAAAGCTCTCTATCTAGCAGTGAGAACCTTGGTGGTCCAGGGATGGTGGTGTTTGGTAGAACAGCGAAGCTTCCCTGGGTAGCAGGCAATACAGATGACAGAAGTTCATGAACCGAGCTAATATCATTCGTACCTTCTTTATTAAGAAATCTAGATGAAGGGCCAAGTCCCATCAAGGGTGAAATGGGTGAGGAGAGAAGACAAAGTAAAAGAAGAAATAATGATTATGTGATGCCCAGCTTGAGTTTTAAAAGCCTGAAGAGGAGGAAGGGAATATTAAGGGAGGTAAAGTTTGGAGAATCTAGGAGAGAATGAGCTGGAGTAAGAGAGAGTGAAATGAGTCTAAATTTGAGCTGAAAAAGGATGCAGGAAAGAGGGAGAGCACATAGGACAATGTACTAGAAGCTTAGGAAGACAAGCGGAAAGTTCAGAGTAACATTGACCATAGTATTGATAAAAGTAGAGAAAGAGTAGGAAGGATACGATGAAGAGAGACAGATTGGAAATGAGAGGTGAGAGAGGGATCTGCTTATCATATGACAGATTTTTTTCTTGACCTTGGCATATTCTAGTGTAACAGATATAGACTACAAGACAGGATTGGTTTAACCAATAAACCACAGAGTGACGTGTGGGCCCAACTCGTTCTGTGGTTTATATTTTCAATGAAGCATCGAATCCTGTCACGTATCTAGTTCTTAGTTCTATTAAGACCTTAGAAAACCACATCGAAAGAGTGTGCATTTCCGACAGATACAATGCCTGCCACCACTAAGATCACAGGTATTGCAGCTGGGCTTTTGGAACGGGCTGTTCCCGGCTGTTCTGGGAACCAAACCTGGTTGAAAAACTCCCCAAAACAGAATTGCTTTTAACCCCTTAACAGCCGCACACCCGCTGACCTTAATTCAGTTCCCGTGTGCTCAGTAACTCCTCTGAATCTCCTCACCCAATCAGTATTTACAGTTTACACTGAGAAACGTTGAATAAATTGACTTTTACAAAAAGGATGATAAAAATTGATCGCAATTCTTTTTAATAATGGTGCCGATGGAGAGAAGCATAATTTCTTAACAGCTTCGACATAGCAGTGGCACTGTAAGGTATAGAGGTTCCATAGAAAACCACCGTGGAGGTGCTGGATTTCACAGCAGCAGAGGGTAGATCTTGACTTTGTGCGATAGTGTAAAACAGGCGATAGTTAGGCGGCAGCCCGTTTTGCATCTCTCCCGATTTCTATTTCCGTTCACTGCCAACCCGCTATCACCCGTTTTACACTGTCACACAAAGCCAAGGTCTACTACGCCCAGGAGTCAAGACCTACAGAACTGCCTGAATTTGTGACGGTCTCAACCCAAGATTTCTTCGGCACAGAAGAATTTTGCTTCAGCACAAAAGAAGTTTACCCTGCCTCAGATTGTGAACTGTCCTTTTTCGTTCGCCATCTGATGTTGGGGATTGCTACATTGAGGTTACTTGACTGACAAGTCTGTCCATTGTCCCTCCTACTGGAACGTGCTTGTCGGACAAGCCGAGAAGAGTAGTTTTTCCAGTCTGTCGCAGAATATAAAGTAGTTTTGGTAAATTTAGCCCAGAGTAAATAGGTGGGAAGAGATCCACTGTCATCTTTGTTTTAAAGCTCTACAGATTACAGCAACCCAGGTAATTTTTAGGAATGTTTGAGAAATCCTGCGGCCTGGAGTTTCCGCTTTGGGCAGAATCATCACTGGCACATTTTAAACCCCGTCACGCCAAGTTTCTGCTAAAATGCACCAACATAATCACAAACGTAAAACCTGCCATTAATCAGCGCAATTCAGCAGCTTAACATAGTGTAATCGTTTCTTTATTTTTGTTTGCAATCAAAAATATTCATTGATGTATTTAAGAGATGTATTTAAGAGTAGTAACCTGATGCAGTTTTATGGGCTTATCACCAAAAATAAGCATTTTTAATCAAGGTGTCCAGTCCCCTGACTGTGAGTAACCTGATTTAAACTCAAATGACTCAAAAAAATTATACTGAAGCATTTACTGCTTTCATTGGTGCGCACTAATCAGTTTCTTAGTAAATTGATACCTTTTAAGATTTAAAAACGTTTAAACCGTGCCTACTAGTGCCTTTGTGCCTGAGAAAACTCGCTTAATTTTAAGACCATCTTCGAACGGGCGCAATCAGCGGAAACTCACCACCCTCGTTGTTTCGATTGGGGGCTGGGCCAGTGTCGTGGGCGGGGCTAGCTTCAGCGCGATCTTTTTTTGAACCGGTGCAAAACATCGCGGAAACTCTAATCACGCCAGGCACAAATTACATCCGGTGTAAATTGAAATTCCTCGAAATTCCTTTTTGCGCTGATTTGGCCGGATTGCGCTGGATAAAGCCAAAGCAATCTAGCGGAAACTCTGGGCCTGCATATTTTAATCAGCTACACTGAGAGTGGGTTGAGGTGGTTGCTCTACTGCCTGGGGAAGGTGAGAATGGAAGAATGTAAATTTTGTTCCTTGCTGGATGGAGCGTGAGTAAAGAGGGTTTCTCTTTCCCGGCCTGTGGGAATTTGTTACGGTCGTAGAAAATGTGTGGCTCTTCAGAAGAGACTGTAAAAGGAATGGGTGTGTGATATACAATGGCTGTTGTTTATAGAGATCTACAACCAGGATTCCACACCCCTCCCCCCCACCACCAAACTTTTGCAAACATGCATGAATCACGTCAGAGAAAGCATCTCTGTTTTTTATTCTGGATGATTTTTAACGCTAATTTAGTTTGTTATTTGTTTTCTGGATATTCACCGCCATCTTTTATTACCCGTATCATTTGTTTCATTTATAAATTCTTAGCACTGGCACGGTGGTCCGACTGGCCGCCTTCTGTGCTGTCTCACTCTATGATTCTACCTGGTCAGTATAAGGAGTAGGGTGATTAAGGAGCTGCTCTTCTTGCTGTTTTAATTGCCACCTCGCTCATCAGCTTTTCTCCCTTCCTCTCAACAAAGGCACCTACAGCCCCCCCAATACTCACCCTGCTGGCCATTTCTTATGTGTGAACCTAGGCCGGTTTGTGTCAGTAGGCCATTTGACAGTGGAGGACATCACAGCCAAGCTGCATCCTGTCCTCATCCAACATCTGAACTCAAGCATTTTCCAGCAGGAGTCACTGGACAATGATCAGGAGCATTAACCCCGCCTCATCTCCACCTCCCCCACCCCACCTTCCTTAGCCTAAGGCCAATTGTCGCACCCTGTCCACTATCTTAGCTGGCAAATTAGGCAGCTTGTCTAAAAGCACATTTTCTACGTCTGAACTTAGACGTTTCCCCCTGCTCCCCTCCCCAAGCTGTTGGCCATTGATGAGGACTGTGAGCCCCGCCTGATTATCCCCCTCCTAACACAAAGGTGGTACTGAGGCCCATTGTAGCACCCTGACGCCAGTCCAACTGTGATCAGCTGACTCATGACGGACCAGTGTTCCTACTTGGTCTTCCTTGATCCGTACTATCGTGCTTTTATCAACTGAGCCATGGCGGGAGCCGCTTTAATTTAATTTTTTAAAATAGCTGATTCAATGGTTCTTGCAAGCGTGCAGTCGTGCACCAGCATACAGAGGAATAACCACTTAAAAGTGCTTGGAGGTAGACGCAACATGACCCCCACCTTCCTGATAATATAGGACGATGTGAGGCTGGCTGAACCCAGGTGAACTCTGCGTTGAATGCATTCACATTTGCTATCAACTGCCTCTTGACCCAATTATTAACCTTAAGTCAGACAGAAGTTAAAGGAGAGAAATGTATTTGTCTGAATTGTCACGTAATCCTTCTCATTACAAAGAGAAACACCTGTACATTTAACTTTGCCGCTCAGTCTCCCCGTGTCAGCATGTTTTATGGTCTTAAACTGCTGGTTTGAGACAGCCTGGGAGCAGGCGTTTTAAAAGGAACTTCCTCCCCATTGTGTTCATCAGGAATGGGATAGGGATTCAACTCAACCAGAGAACAGGCCAAACCAGCAACATGGAAGGCAGAGTAATAGTTGGTTTAGATTTAAAATATCCTATTGGATAGACTGTTACTTTTGCTATTTGATTGGATAGTTTTGAATTGAAACGACAAATCAGCTCTGTGAATTTTAGTTCCAAGTTCATCCTAAAAAACAACAAAAATAATAGTCTAGCCAATAGGATATTGTAAATCTAAACCAACAAGTGATGTAAGTGCCTCCCACGTCTCTGGTTTGACATATTGTGTGGGTTAATTTGAAGTCAGAATGGAATCAGTGATTGACTCTTCAGTTCAGTCACTGATACAGGGTGAAACTTGTTCTTGTGACTTGGAATTAAAGAGCTAACCTCTATCAGAAACAAGAGATAGGAACAGGAGTGGGCCATTCGGCATGGCGAGCCTGTTCCGCCATTGAATTAGACCATGGCTCATCATGGTAACACGGGGAGGCTAAGAGGCAAAGTTAAATGTACAGGTGTCGCCCTTTGTAATGAATAGATTTTTAATGGGGTAAAAATCGCACGGAGCGGTGAATGAACTCTCCTCGCCGTTCCATAGATTTATACTAACCCACTAACTTACTGCGGTCTTTTCGTCGGCAACTTCCTCGAACAGGAAGCGAAGAAGAGCCCAGCATCAGTTCAGGCGCAGCTAGGGCCCTGGGAGAAGCGAGAAGATCGGTCCTTCCCCTCGACCAATCAGATCGCAGCATTTTTGACCCGCTGCGTTCACTGTCTCTGCAGGTTTGGAACGTTAAACCAGGAAGTGAAAGGTACAACATTTTATATCAATGTAAAAACAGTCATTGACAGCCAAACAAAGAGTAAGAAATAATTGAATTAAATTAGACAGAAGGGAAAAGTAAAAAAAAAATATTTTTTTAATTTAAAAAACATTTTTAATGACCAAAAGCTATCAAAACGAGGAGTAATGAGACTCCACATTTTTAAAAGTTAATTTTTAATTATTTGGTAGTCATTCAGACTTACCATGCTGTTAAAACTTAGTTTTGACCCATATTTTTAAGCGTACCTGTTTGGTGGCGTAATTAGATACTTTTCAGCTGGGCAGATAAGCAAGTTTGCACTTTTTCAACGATATCTCTGATTCCAGCGTGTGATGTCCCTTTAATTCGAAGCTGTCATATCGCCGACGAACCACTAGGAGCAAGTTCCAGACTTCCGCGTTTCACTACGCATGTGCGAACATAGGAACATAGGAACAGGAGTAGGCCATTCAGCCCCTCGTGCCTGCTCCGCCATTTGATAAGATCATGGCTGATCTGTGATCTAACTCCATATACCTGCCTTTGGCCCATATCCCTTAATACCTTTGGTTGCCAAAAAGCTATCTATCTCACATTTAAATTTAACAATTGAGCTAGTATCAATTGCCGTTTGCGAAGAGAGTTCCAAACTTCTACCACCCTTTGTGTGTAGAAATGTTTTCTAACCTCGCTCCTGAAAGGTCTGGCTCTAATTTTTAGATTGTGCCCCCGACTCCAAGAATCCCCAACCAGTGGAAATAGTTTCTCTCTATCCACCTTATCTGTTCCCCTTAATATCTTATAAACTTCGATCAGATCACCCCTTAACCTTCTAAACTCCAGAGAATACAACCCCAATTTGTGTAATCTCTCCTCGTAACTTAACCTTTGAAGTCCGGGTATCATTCTAGTAAACCTACGCTGCACGCCCTCCAAGGCCAATATGTCCTTCCGAAGGTGCGGTGCCCAGAACTGCTCACAGTACTCCAAGTGCGGTCTAACCAGGGTTTTGTATAGCTGCAGCATAACTTCTGTCCCCTTGTACTCTAGTCCTCCAGATATAAAGGCCAGCATTCCATTAGCCTTATTGATTATTTTCTGCACCTGTTCATGACACTTCAATGATCTATGTACCTGAACGCATTGCTCCTCCATTTCGCCACTAACAACGGAGAGCGCTGTTGAGCTCTCCATTATTTCGGGAGCTATTTCTGCGCCAATATAGTCAGTCAGGACCTGTATTTATACAAAAATAAAAAAGTAAGACTTGCATTAACATAGCGCTTTTCAGAATCTCAGGACGTTCTGAAGTGTTTTACAGCCAATGAAGTACTTTTCAAGTGTCATTGTTGTAATGTAGGAAATGCGACAGCCAATTTGCACACTGCAAGGTCCCACAAACAGCAATCTGACAATGACCAGATAATCTGTTTTAGTGATGTAGGTTGAGGGATAAATATTGGCCAGAATATCGGGGAGAACTCCCCTGCTCTTCTTTGAATGGTGCCGTGGGATCTTTTACATCCATCAGAGAGGGCAGACGGGACCTGGTTTAACATCTCATCTGAAAGACGGCACCGCCGACAGTGCAGCACTCCCTCAGTACTGCACTGGAGTGTCAGCCTAGATTATATGCTCAAGTCTCTGGAGTGGGACTTGAACCCACAACTATTCTGACTCAGAGGCGTGAGTGCTACCTACTGAGCCATGACTATTAGAGAATAATAGAAATAACTATTTTGTATGATTCCTCACAAAAGGAAGGATTTTGAACTTTGCAAATTTGATGACCTGATGGCAGCATCACTGATGGGTAGGATGTGATTTGTTATCATTTGAGTCCACTGAGAAATGGCCATTTTCACTGCCTCATTGACATGTGAAACTGGTAAATCACACTAAGCCTGGTAAGTGTAGGAATTTACAGGGTTTGTTACAGGATATTGAGGTGCACCAGATTACTTGCCCTACGGTTGGTCAGCATTCTCGTGCTGACAGCCCACACAAACCCATTTTCACCAAATGATTTCCTTTCAGCTTCAATCCGACTTGACGTTAAAGCATTGCTTCAAGAGAAAGATTCACCAGTAGATTAAATGGGCCCGATTTTCAGAAACTCGAACACAGCCGTTTGTTGGTCACCTTCATAGAATCTGATTCAGAAATACCATAAATATCCAGATGGTTTGTACAACAGTCAGCATTTTGTCACCTGGTTTCGTGCCATTGAAAGAGTTGTCGTCATTTACCTCAAAAGTTGACTAGTCCTGGAGTTCCCCGTTTATTGGTGCCTGAATGAACAAAGAGGAAAACCACAGATAAGAAGCTACGTGTGGGCAAGTATGAAATATTGCATACTTACTGCATTTTTTTGTGTAAAAAGTTTCATCATACTTGAAATGGAAATTACTTAAAGAAGCATTCAATTGGATTTGAGTTCTGGTTCATCTGAAAGGGTCAAATATTTAAGTCTGAACTGGCTTCCAAATCTTCCAACTTGATTGATTTTTGTTTGTACAGAATAATTCTATATTTACCTAGCTGATCTCCCATGGCATTGTTCATCAGTAGTCTGGCATTCTGGCCACAGTTGTGATGTTTCAATGCGAAGATGGAACAGTGTTTAATCTAATCTGTCCCTTTAAAGTTTCCTGCTCAGGTACTCCCTGTGGAGAAATTATCTAAATAGGCACATCCTTAGGGTATTGGTGCTTCTAAATTGCTGTCTCCTGCCTTTGGATAGAGACCAGCTGATCAAGGTCAGAAAAACCAGCAGGATATATAATTGGTTTTCTTTCAGTTCTTTTTGTACTTTTAGCACTTTCAAGAGTAATTTCTGAAGTGTAACAAACCTGCGCTAGACCCAAGACATTATTTTTTTCATATATATACACATATAGTATATATTCACGCACTAGTAAATCTCGAGTGGCACTGCTCACAGTAGGTCAGAAGATGAGTTGTTTAAAAACAGAGAAAAATTATACTATATAATGTAGAATCTAAGGGTTGGTAAGTAATTGCTCTGCATTCTTGAAATGAATGGTGGGATCACTTAGAGTTCAGTATGTAGATGAGAACCCAAGCTTTGAATGATTGACAGATCAATTAAGAATTTGTAGACATTGTAGAACCTGTATCTTCTTGGAGAGAGAGATAGAAAGCTCAAACACAGCATTTGAACATTGTTTTGCATCTATAAGAAAGAGAGGCAAATGCAGGAGGAAGAAAGTACAAATTATCCTAATTGTACGAATGAATGTTTAAAATGTTTAAACATTTTTAACTTTACACCAAACCTGGAGCTGTTCAGTTCTTTCCAGTTTGTTTTATCTTGCTCCTCTGCAGCCTGCTGCAGCTCTTGAGAAAATGGAAGGAAGGGTTAGGCGTTCCAAAGGGCTGGGAGTCAATCATGTGGAAGGAATGACCAAATCAAGTGTGTTAGAAAGAAATTGCCGAGATTAATTTTCCTAGGTTAGAATAAATTTGCTTATAATTGAGTGACACAGAAATATTACACATGCATTACAGAAAACTTGTGATTCTGCACACTCTACACAAGACACATATATTACAAACATACAAAATTGACGGGCAAGATTATTGAATCGGGGACAGGGACTCGATAAAATTAACATAAGTAAAGCAACAGTAATGAAGAAAATAATAGCACTAAAGAGTGACAAATCCCCAGGACCAGATGGTTTCCATCCCAGGGTTTTAAAGGAAGTAGGTGAGCAGATTGCAGATGCCCTAACTATAACCTTTCAAAGTTCTCTAGGTTCAGGAACTGTCCCTCCAGATTGGAAAATTGCACATGTCACTCCACTTTTTACGAAAGGAGAGAGAGGGAATCCGGGGAATTATAGATCAGTTAGCCTAACATCTGTTGTGGGGAAAATGCTGGAGTCTATAATTAAGGATAGGGTGAATGAACACCTCGAGAATTTTCAGTTAATCAGGGAGAGCCAGCATGGATTTGTGAAAGGTAGGTCGTGCCTGACAAACCTGATTGAATTTTTTGAAGAGGTGACTAAAGTAGTGGACAGGGGAATGTCAATGGATGTTATTTATGTGGACTTCCAGAAGGCATTTGATAAAGTCCCACACAAGAGACTGTTAGCTAAGATAGAAGCCCATGGAATCGAGGGAAAAGTTCGGACTTGGTTAGGAAATTGGCTGAGCGAAAGGCAACAGAGCGTAGGGATAATGGGTAGGTATTCACATTGGCAGGATGTGACTAGTTGAGACCCGGAGGGATCTGTCTTGGGGCCTCAATTATTCACAATATTTATTAGTGACTTAGATGAAGGCATAGAAAGTCTCATATCTAAGTTTGTCGATGACACAAAGATTGGTGGCATCGTAAGCAGTGTAGATGAAAACATAAAATTACAAAGGGATATTGATAGATTAGGTGAATGGGCAAAATTGTGGCAAATGGAATTCAATGTAGACAAATGTGAGGTCATCCACTTTGGATCAAAAAAGAATAGAACAGGGTACTTTCTAAATGGTAAAAAGTTAAAAACTGTGGATGTCCAAAGGGACTTAGGGGTTCAGGTACATAGATCATTGAAGTGTCATGAACAGGTGCAGAAAATAATCAATAAGGCTAATGGAATGCTGGCCTTTATATCTAGAGGACTGGAGTACAAGGGGGCAGAAGTTATGCTGCAGCTATACAAAACCCTGGTTAGACCGCACCTGGAGTACTGTGAGCAGTTCTGGGCACCGCACTTTCGGAAGGACATATTGTCCTTGGAGGGAGTGCAGCGTAGGTTTACTAGAATGATACCCGGACTTCAAGGGTTAAGTTACGAGGAGAGATTACACAAATTGGGGTTGTATTCTCTAGAGTTTCGAAGGTTAAGGGGTGATCTGATCGAAGTTTATAAGATATTCAGGGGAACGGATAGGGTAGATAGAGAGAAACTATTTCCGCTGGTTGGGGATTCAAGGAGTAGGGGCACAGTCTAAAAATCAGAGCCAGACCTTTCAGGAGTGAGATTAGAAAACATTTCTACACACAAAGGGTGGTAGAAGTTTGGAACTCTCTTCCGCAAACGGCAATTGATACTAGCTCAATTGCTAAATTTAAATGTGAGATAGATAGCTTTTTGGCAACCAAAGTTATTAAGGGATATGGGCCAAAGGCAGGTATATGGAGCTAGATCACAGATCAGCCATGATCTTATCAAATGGCGGAGCAGGCATGAGGGGCTGAATGGCCTACTCCTGTTCCTATGTTCCTATGAAAAGACCAGCTAGACCATCCAGCTTGCCCCACACCTTGATGGCTGGAGCATCATGATGAAACGCTTCTTCCCTCCCTTTCCTGGGAGAAGCAAAAATCAGAGAAAAAACCCCAGGGTCAAAAAGGGGAAAAAAATAACCTGGATAATTCCTCTCTAACCCCTCAGGTGATCGAAACCAGTCCATGAGATCACATGGACCAAGTGTTATCTATATAGACACTTACCTTCTATATGATGTGATCTCTGCCCCAGATTAGAGAGAGGTGGATAGATGAATATTTTTGTGCTCATCGGGCAAAGGACGTCAACACTAGGGAGGAACGAGCTTCACTTTTTGTACTGTTTGCATCAAGATCTTTCAGATTATAGATTGCAAGAAGCGGGCTCAGAATAAATTTTCCTCCTCTGCCAATCTTAAAAGAACATTAGTGTGATTTTCTTTTTTCCATTTTGCACATAACCCATTCTGGTGCTCTGAGTAAAGGGAGCATTCTACAGCGCTAGACAGAGCGTCACACATGAGAGATGCAGGATGTCCACATCTTCCTGAGCAGCAATGTCACAAACACTCAAGGAAAGGTTTAGTGCCAAGAACAAATCTCAGTGATTAAAGGAGCTCTCCTGGATTAGGCACTACTCTGAACTGTCAGGTCCACGGCTAATCAAAAAAATGCACAAATTTAAAAGAGATTTTTTGAAAATCTTACCTAGTAAATCGACCTGAAGGTGACACCTGATACTGATATGGGATTCCAACACTGAAAGGCAGGCCTCGATATTAACGGGAGGGCGGGAAGAAGCGGGGGAGCCCGGTGGCTGGAGACAAACCCGGCATGGCCGGGGATGTGGAGGCCCTGCCAATTTTAACGGCAAGGCCTCGTTCAAATAACTCTTTGCTATCTCCCACCCGACACCCGGCCAGATTGACTGGCGGGCGGGAGTAGAAATTTAGTGGGAGGAGGCCTCAGCCGGGGACCCATAGGGACAGTCCCCCGGCAGTCAGTGGAAGGAGGGCTTTGCAGAAGATCGGGGATCGGCGGTTCCAGCGGGGGCAGGCGCGGGGGTGGGGGTGGCTGTGGGGATCCGGGACAGGGAAGGCCCAACGACTCCTGTGCCTCCTGGCCCGCAAGGAGTTCTAAAAGGAACAGATCTTTAATACTTACCTTGGCCAGTCAGCGCCTCCCGCCTTGGATCTGCTGCTGGACAGCCCATAGCATGGGACTCCCCCTGACGCTAAGTTAATTCTACGTCGCGGCACTGATGATTTCATCTACATTAACTAGGCCCTCACCTGCCTCTTGTGGGATCCTCACTGATGGCCTGATTTGGGGCAGTAAAATATTTAAACAGCCAGGCAGGCGGCAGGTTGGAGCCGGGAGGTAGAACTTTTAAATTTTAACCCCTCCCACGCACCATTCCCGCTGGGCGGAGTGGGGCGGGGGGTTAAAATTGAGGCCACAATCTCTCCATATTCGCACTTGGCTTCCAGCATCCCCTGCTGCTTTACAATAAACTGAAGGGTGCAGTGTTGGGAGCCAAGTCTGAGCATCAAAACTTTAACAGCCAGTCATCAAGATTATGATGAGGATACCAGCTCCTGTCAGGAGTTAAGATTTTTCTCTGAATAAAAAAGTGCATGTTTACAATTTTTTAACTAAACAATTTTTGCACAAATATACTTAATGTTACTGTAACGTGTTGTCTTGGATTATCCCTTCTAAACTACCTATAAGATGTCTCCCTATTGTCGATTTGGGTAGACATTCACTGGAAATTATGCAGTTAGAGTGTATCGTAACTGCAATGTGTAGAAAAGACGGGACACACTTTCATCTAAAGCAACTGAAATTTATAATATGTTCATTAAATTATCTTCCCCCAGCCATGTGCTGATAACTGATAGGCAACTCAGAACACTTCCTGTGCCAATCACTTGCCCGACTGCATCTGTCACAAAATATGGAAAGGAGGATTATGTTGTTAGGAGTTTACCTCATACTTTCTTCAGAATCACCACCGAAAGACACTCCTATAATTAATCCTTCATTCCTTATAAACTGGAATATGCCTTTACCTCGGTGAAACAAAATCTAGGTAATTGTAGTTAGCCAAAGAGTCAAACAGAAACCCTTACCACTGTGTTTCAGCTTACTAGATCAATCATTGACTTAGGAAAGTGGCAGCAGAACGTGGTCCGGCCTATAAACTACCAAACTGACTTATGAAATGGTAAGTAGAAAAGTGAACAGCAGCAAAAACAAAATGTATATTTACTGTAATTCCCCATTCCTCCTTGGAATATGGAAAATAACAAACAATTGCATTACCTACATTAACATTCAATATAAAATCAAACCTGGAATCGGATCCCTGGCCAGAACCTTATGCAGCAAATATGCTGCTGACCTTCCATGGAGCCTCTTGCCTATCTCTCTTTTCTGAATTCAGTTCAAGATATAGTTTCAAAATCCTTTGAAGATTGACTGGAACAAAGGAAATTAAAAACGTATCTCAAACTCATGTAGAGCTGCCAATCAAACATAGACTTAAAAAGCCACAGAAGATATTTGTATTTGAATTGAATTGTTTGGCCCTTTCTTAAGAACAAGTTAATCTGTTCCAAACATTTTAGATGACTGCGAGATGTTGCTTCATCTGGGAACAATAGCAGTAAATATTTGTACATTAATGCCTTTGAAATTAACCTTTGCATATCAAACCATAATGCATATTCTCTGTAGCCTGAGGAAACAGCTGGCAGTAACTCCCATTTAAAGTGCCTGCCAATCTCCTATACAAAGATAGGAAAATATATAATCTTCCTTATTGTAAGAAATGTGTCAGAAACTTCAAATGGAGCACTCATCAAAACATGGAATCGAATCCTCACCAAGACATGGAATGCATGGTATGCTTACAGTACAGCAAGTAAAATCAAAAGGAGCAGATTTGCAAAAACTTTAAGATTAAAGGGGTTAGACTAAGTGGCAAATAGAAATTGAAATAATGGATCAGAGATCAAGGGTTGTGCATCGGTGATCTTTTAAGATGTGCTGCCTGCGAGTATCAGATCGTGGAATCGCACCTTATATATCCTTAGACCATGAGGCCTTAAAATAAAGAATAATGCAGTGCAAGATATCACAAAAACCATATGTGACTTATGTACTCCCACACATACTTTCTAAAATGGGGTCATTGAAGAATGATCAGGAGCAGTGATCCTGGTGTATGTTTTTCTTCCCTCCCTATCCTGGGGACACTGAGGCTAATTATATCACCTACAGCTACCCTAGCTGAGATCACCTAACATAGCACAGATGTGAGGCTAACCTGGGCTTTCATGATCTGTACGGTTGAGGTCCACACTGAGCAGTGTGCGCTTACCCACAGAGCCATCAGGGGAATCCTTACCATTCCGTCTTTTCTTTGTCCCATCTTTTCTTTGTCGATTAACATCAGATGATAAAAAAAATGATTGCTACTAAAACAGAAAGATCTGTGAAAGGAATCAGTGCCAGGACAAGGCTGAGATAGAAGTGTCCAGATCTCCAAGTGAGCCCCTGGAGTGGACGATACCATAAACATCCACTTCTGGTGATAGCTACATTTTTAGTCAACTTTTCCTGAGACTTCACATTCCACAAGTGAGCTGCCCCTCAAGCCTCCGCTGAACCGTTATTTATATTCCTGTTATGGTAACAAGAAACAAATGGAAGTCACAGAGAGAACCAAGTTGTTTCTTTTTATAAAAAGTCAGTTATATGTAATTCTTGGTTTTGTTTGTTTATATTGTGGGTAGGAGTTTGTCTGCCTCATTGTTGGTTTGTTTAATTTTATTGAAATATTTGGCACAGAGTAGGCAGCTGGAAGGCTTCCGTCGTGTAATGAATTCCATGTAGTCTCTCCCTCGGGTGAACAGAAAGTGAATTTTTGTTCCTCCAGCAGCAGCTCAGTCTGCCAATAGGGTTCAGGCCTTTTTTAAAATTCAAAATATCCAATCAGAAAACGGACTGTTTTGATTAGATGGTTTGGATTTGATTATCTAATCAGATGATCGTTGTTTCATAGGCCTGCTGCTGGGTTGATTGGTTACCTGGTACACTGCAGTCCCATGGGGTTACCAAGGTGAGAGAGTAGAAGTAGGACATTTCAACAGAGGCACAAGACACATCTCAAGCTATTCTCAAGGCCTAGGCTTGTAATCCCTGGAATATAGAAGGTTAAGGGGTGATTTGATTGAGAGTTTTAGGATTTTGAAAGTAATTGATAGGGTAGGTAGAGAGAAACTTTTTCCGCTGGTGGGGGAGTCTAGGACAAGGGGACGCAACCTTAAAATCGGAGCCAGGCCACTCAGGAGAGAAGTCCGGAAACACTTCTTCACTCAAAGGGTGGTAGAAGTGTGGAACTCTCTCTCACAAAAAGCAGTAGCCGCTCGCTCAATTAATAATTTCAAATCTGCGATCGAAAGATTTTTGCTCGCCGAGGGTATTAAGGGAAATGGAGTCAAGGCGGGTGAATGGAGTTAGAATACAGATTAGCAATAATTTCATTGAATGGCGGAACAGGCTCGAGGGGCTGAATGGCCTACTCCTGTTCCTGTCCATAGTGGGTGAATGCATCACCTGACTCCTACAGGCATTGAATATGCAAGGTTCCATTCTGGGTCTGGGTTCAGTAAGCTGACTTCTGACTTCCCCAAGGGTGGAAGCTGGAGTGGTACAATTGAACATCGTGCCCATGGGTTAGGGGAGAAAAACAAAAGGATTTCATACCTTTGGTAAAGAAAGCCTTTTGCATTTATGTAAAACTTCACCACTTCTCTCAAAAACATCTTGATGTGCTTCACCAAACGATGAGTTACTTTATGAAGGCCACTGCAGCAGTTATTTTGCACACCGTAAGATCAAACAAACAGCATATATCATATTTCAAGATTCTTTGACCATTTTTCCACCAAAAGGATTTGAATTGAAAAATTGCTTTAATGTTGTGTTTTAAAGCATAACGTATTCCTGCAAGTTAAAAAAAAAGGTCTGAAGGCAGTTAAAATGCTGATGTGTTAACTTCGATGCTGTTTCCTTATAAATTGCATTACAATTAAAGTTTGTTAACTTGTCTCAGTAATCGATGAACACCTCACACTCACTGTGTTGGAAGGTCTTTGAGCTCTTTCTGGCTGTGATCGGTGAGGGATAAAAGAGAATAACAGACACTGGCAAGTAATTAAAGCTGTTTAGACAGTGTAGCTGTGAGGCAGAGAGGCCCCAGCAAAGAATACAAGAAGGTTAGGGCGCAGGGAAGTTATTCTGTTTCAGTTCAGTAAGATAATCCACTGATGTTGGGCAGCGTAGCGTGTTCATTATTTTATATTATTATACATAGACAAGCTTATTGATTGAAATGACTGAATTAAATCATAACAGTTTAAAATTTTGAATCAAGCCTTGTCTCATCAAGTGTTCACTCAGTTCGCCTTCAAGAGGTTGAAGCTGCATTCATGTGAAAGACATGATTACCCATTCCAGATCATAAGGGGATGCTATTGTTATGTCCATGGGTTACACTATCATACAAGTAGATACAAGGCAGTGTGAGTTAATTTCTACAAAAGAAAGGTACTCGGACCACTTACAGGAGCAACTGACTCCACTGAATCCAAGAAAGTATCGCCAACAGGCTTGAATTGGTAACACGTACAATGAATGACTTTATGAAGGTCAATGCAGCGACCGTTTTGCACACAGTAAGATCCAACAGCAGTGAGATGAATGACCAATTAATCAGACTTTGAGGGATTGACTATTGGCCAGGACAATGGGAGAGCTACCTGATAGTCTTCAAATGGTCCCATGCGATTTCTAATATCTACCTCAACCACTGAAACAGGCAGATGGGGCTTTGGTTTTTAAATCTCATCTTGAAGGATTCACTGGACCAATACAGCACTGGAGTATCAGTACACATTATGCACTAAAACCACTGGTATGCAGCTCAAACCCACAAAAAAAAAGATTGAATTTTGCTGTTCCTATTGCAACATAGCTTTGGCCAAAAAATTGTCAGAAACAATAAGCTATAAAGAACCATCATCTTAAAATTATTAGATCTAATTTAGAAACTCTTCAACACTGTAAACATGAGAAATAGGAACAGAACATGATCTCTCTGTGTTCAGACACTAAGTAAGTCCTTTTGGCTGCTCATTGGAAGCTGCTTTGTCCCATGATCGGTCTGGTGAAACAGCTTATTGTAAGTAACCCTTTACGTCATCCATGTGTTGTGTTTAAAGTGTTCCATTTCATTATAAAATAATGTGGATCATCTTTTAAAGTCTGCACACAGTCTGCAGGGAGTTTCATTTACATAGAAAATATGTAAACAATTCCGAAGTGATTTTTTGGCTGACTCTCAACACAAGGGTTTGAGTACTGTTAGGATTATAGGCAGCATATCTGATTGACAGAGAGGGTGTTATCTGGTCTATTTCACTATGATTGACAGAGTGAATGTTGCAGAGCAGACACTGTTGTGATTAATTTGATGGATTTCATAAGACAGAGGTTCCTATTCCTGCATCCTCATTATCTTAGAATCAAGACTAATAACACAATCTCCTACTCTACCTCCCTCTTTCCCAGGACCTCAAAACTGTGAATCTCTCTATCCCGTCAGTTCTCTCAGTTCTCCCTTCTTCCTAGAGTCTACAGGATCTTAAAACTCAAGCTTGTTGACAGCCAACTGCCACTTCTTGATTTATCTTGCCTTTTCTCCTACTCTTTTCGTCCTTGATGGTGTATTGGACTGTATTGCAAAGAAAGATGGCACCTCCAACAGTGCAGCACTCCCACAGTACTTCTCTGGAGTGTCAGCCTAGATTATGTGCTGATGTCCCTGGAGCAGGACTTGAACCCATAACATTCTGACTCAGAGGTGAGAGCGCTACCACTGGGCCACGGCTAACACCTAATATATAGGCCTCCTAAGGACCCGAAGTGGCGTCTAGAATGCGTACACTCACGTCTAGCGTGACGTGTGCCAGACGCCATCTTGGTAAAGGCGTTTGCGCACGCCCAGATAACAAACACCGGCAGCATGTAAAATAGGGAGAATATGCGGTAGATCAGTGTGCAATGCTGATTTAAAGGGACAGATGCAATTTTGGAACTCAACGCTCCAGCGCAGCTGAACAGGTCGTAAACAGCGTGGAGGACTGCCCCACCAGTGCTATTTAAAGGGATCATGCAGGAGTTACAGGTTAGTTGCTGGATTATTGCTTCTGGCCGCTGATGCATTTGTACCTGTTTTTGGAGGTCTCCTATACTTGAATACTAGGACTAGAGAACATAGCCTAAAAATTAGAGCCAGAACTTGTAGGAGTGAAGTTAGGAAACACTTCTACACACAAAGGGTGGTAGATGTTTGGAATGCTCTTCTGCAAATGGCAGTTGATGCTCGCTCAATTGTTAATTTTAAATCTAAGATTGATAGATTTTTGTTAACCAAAGGTATTAAGGGATATGTGACTAAGGCGGGTATATGGAGTTAGGTCACAGATCAACCATGATCTCAATGAATGACGGAACAGGCTCAAAGGGCTAAATGGCCTACTCCTGTTCCTATGTTCCTATAATAAAGTTTCAATACTCTACAGGGAGTGGGCTGGCTAGCTGACAGGCAACAGCAGGGGCACTGGCAGAGTGGCAGGGGTGGGCCAGGAGTACTGCCATCCTGAGAGAGGACAGCAGGTTCATGTTCCATGGAGCCACTGCCACAAGCTGCCTCCTGTTATGCGCCACCTTCTCCTGCAACAAAGCAGGATGTGTGTCGGTGAGTGTCCTGCAAGATGTTTGGGTGATGTGCCTGTCATGATTGAATAGCTAACAGTGTGTGAGAGTTGTGGGTGTGTGGCTTGCAACAATGGTAATGAGTGAGGGTGAGAGGAAGCATCTCATTGGAAGAGTTGAGTACTGATTGAAAGAGTTTGTTGGTAGGTGGGTGATGGGGGGTGTAGTGCATGGAGTGTGGATGTGGCTAATGGTGCAGTTGGTAGGAGATGCCACTTGACTGTCGACCTCACTCACCTTGACCACTGGTGTGAAAGCATTGAACTTCTTCCTGTACTGCATCCATGTTCATGGTGCTATGTGCCTGGCATTGACTTAGATCCCTACTGCGTCCCACTGCCTCGGTAACATGTGTCTGGAGGGCCTCTTGCCTCCATGCGGATACAGGATGCCCCTCCTTCTGTCCACCTCTTGCACCAAGGCCTCCAGTGCATCAACAGAGAACCTTGCTGCACGCTCTCTCGCAGGCCCGGTACAAACTCAGATCGGCAGATTGGTGAGGTCTGGCGTGCAGATTGGAGGATGTGGGATTTAGCAGTGTGCAACCTTTATTCAATGTTTTAACATAACTCAACAGTTTGTAAACATAGGGACAGGACCAGCAGCTGTGCTTTAGGTGTGCGATGTCTGATCTCCGTTCAGACTCCGTGCGGACCCTTATCTTATATTTTGCAAATCAGAGGTGCAGGCTGCCTTTAAGTGGTGCTAGCCACTGCCGATATCAGGGCCCCCCTATGGTGTGCAGCCACTCAACTGTGCAGGTAGGCCTGGCTGTCCACAGCAATCATGTAAAACAGATTCGTGCTGCCTGCATCTCAACGACCGGGCGCGGGTTAATCATGCACCGCGACCCCCGCGCCCAGTTTCAAGGGTTATCCAATATAACACCCATAGACCTATAGAGGTATTTTTTAATAAATTGCATTAAATATTTTACAAGGAAGTGAGTGGGAGCATTTTATACCGAGTTGATGTAATTCCTACCTATTCATACACAGAATTGCATTTTGAGGCAACTTGGACACTTCACTTTGATAGGTGCTATTTCAAACGCTATTATTATTCAACTCTGGGCCACAATTGAGTCTTTCATGTAAGATACCTGACAATTGGTGAAAAGTCACTAGAGTGCATTAGAACCGTGATTTAAAAAAAAGCTTATTCATAAGTACAATTTATTCATTAAATCTAGTAGAAGTTAATAGGAAAGATAGTCTGTACAGGATTTAAAATTTCCCTTAAAAGGGCAATGTTTTGCAAGACAAGACACTTTAGCCACGGAATAGGGCACAATGGCACATCGAACACTGCAAAAACTATTGACTTGAACTGCACTAATTTGATACTTCAAACTTATTATTTTTATCTCTTAATTTAAAAAAAATTTAAGATAAATTTCCCAAATTAAATTTATACATTGAAAAATATCATGCATCTATTCTGGAACTCCCTAACTAACAGCACTGTGGGAGAACCGTCACCACACGGACTGCAGCGGTTCAAGAAGGCGGCTCACCACCACCTTCTCAAGGGCAATTAGGGATGGGCAATAAATGCCGGCTTCGCCAGCGACGCCCACATCCCACGAACGGATATTTTTTAAAAAATCCCTTCAAATGAAACTTCCTCACAAATGATAAACATACATAATGAGGAAAAATTCTGTGGGCCAATTTGCGTTGTACTGAACCCTTGGAAATGGAACTTTATGTGACGGCCTTCATGGATGAACTGGGCGGCCAGTAAAAATAGCAACCTGTGTTTTCAGAGATGGCTGTTAACATAAATCCCTTCTACTCTTTGAACGTCAATGACACAATATCAAGCTGGAAACTATAATTCCCTTGATGTTTTATCCTTCAACACTCTCAGTACAGATGTCACCACACTCACACGAGTCTACCCGCTATCTACCTTTTATTAATTTGTAAAATGAAAATTAGCCTGCAGATTATCGAGATCTGAATACATCTTCCACGCTCCCTTTTTTTCTTACAAGTAATATTAATTATCTTCTGTGGGAATGAGCATAAATATGGTGATACAACCAAAACAGGTTTAGGATCTGTGTTGTTAGAGTTGGACTTGAAGCCAACAGGACCTCTTTTTGAAGTCACGGACAATCTACCTCCCCTCCTATTCTCAGACTCTACTCAGGACATTGAGTGTATTCCAATTTAAAGATCGCACACAGAGACACATTAATAAGCAAGGCATCCAAGGAAAAGGTTACTGACCTCACTTAATGCTCAGATTAAAGAGCGCCAATACAGTCGATGACAACTGCCCTCTGTGTAGACGTTTGGTGCGAAGCTTTGTATTCTTCTGATATGTTATCTAGGATCTCTGCTAGCGCATTAGAAGCTTCAGTGTCTTGTTGGTGGAAATGGAGAGAGGTCACATTTACCATGTCATGAATCTGTGGCCTTTTTGTTTACATCTAATGTACTTCTTTTCTCTCATATAAAGGGATGCATATATTGTATCTGGCCTTTTATATATTATTGAAAAGCCAACAAGAACATCTTTGTCAGAACTTACAAAAGCAATACACTCTCAAATGCTAATTATCCTTTCTGTGAATGTTGAATGTTTTGATTAATTATCCCAAAACATGTATTTCTGAGGTTATAAACCTTTTTTTTAAGAAAAAGAAACTCTCATCTACCCTGGTGGAAGCTACATTGCAAAACAAGGAGACTATTGATTAAAACGAATGAAAAAAGTGAAGTGAAAAAGCTACATAGTCTCAGAGTTAACCAACCCGATATTTTCTAGTGCTCACCAACTGAACCAATGTTTAATGTTTCTTCTGTTCTCCGTTACAAACACACGATGAGAGTTGCAGCATCAGTGCTCTTGATAGGATTGCCACCATTTGCCAACTCCAAAACCGAACAGGGTTAGGATAAGGGCTGGGCAGAGAATGGCTCCTTGCTTTCAGTTTTATTTTGTTGCGGACGTAAATGATTTTGATGAATTTTCATTGGTCAATAATTAATGCTTCCACATCATGAGACACAGAATTAAACGGGAAAAATGGAGCTTCATCTTTTTTTCTATTCGTTCATGGGATCTGGGCGTCGCTGGTAAGGCCAGCATTTATTGCCCATCCCTAATTACCCTTGAGAAGGTGGTGGTGAGCCGCCTTCTTGAACCGCTGCAGTCCGTGTGGTGAAGGTTCTCCCACAGTGCTGTTAGGAAGGGAGTTCCAGGATTTTGACCCAGCGACGATGAAGAAATGGCGATATATTTCCAAGTCGGGATGATGTGTGACTTGAAGGGGAACGTGCAGGTGGTGGTCTTCCCATGTGCCTGCTGCCCTTGTCCTTCTAGGTGGTAGAGGTCGCGGGTTTGGGAGGTGCTGTCGAAGAAGCCTTGGCGAGTTGCTGCAGTTCATCCTGTGGATGGTACACACTGCAGCCACAGTGCGCCGGTGGTGAAGGGAGTGAATGTTTAGGGTGGTGGATGGGGTGCCAATCAAGCGGGCTGCTTTCTCCTGGATGGTGTCAAGCTTCTTGAGTGTTGTTGAAGCTGCACTCATCCAGGCAAGTGGAGAGTATTCCATCACACTCCTGATTTGTGCCTTGTAGATGGTGGAAAGGCTTTGGGGAATCAGGAGGTGAGTCACTCGCCTCAGAATACCCAGCCTCTGACCTGCTCTTGGAGCCACAGTATTTATATGGCTGGTCCAGTTAAGTTTCTGGTCAATGGTGATCCCCAGGATGTTGATGGTGGGGGATTTGGCGATGGTAATGCCATTGAATGTCAAGGGGAGGCAGTTAGACTCTCTCTTGTTAGAGATGGTCATTGCCTGACACTTGTCTGGCGCGAATGTTACTTACCACTTATCAGCCCAAGCCTGGATGTTGTCCAGGTCTTGCTGCATGCAGGCACGGACTGCTTCATTATCTGAGGGGTTGCGAATGGAACTGAACACTGTGCAATCATCAGCGAACATCCCCATTTTTGACCTTATGATGGAGGGAAGGTCATTGATGAAGCAACTGAAGATGGTTGGGCCTAGGACACTGCCCTGACGAACTCCTGCAGCAATGTCCTGGGGCTGAGACGATTGGCCTCCAACAACCACTGCCATCTTCCTTTGTGCTTGGTATGACTCCAGCCACTGGACATCTTTCCCCCTGATTCCCATTGACTTCAATTTTACTAGGGCTCCTTGGTGCCACACTCGGTCAAATGCTGCCTTGATTTCAAGGGGCAGTTACTCTCACCTCACCTCTGGAATTCAGCTCTTTTGTCCATGTTTGGACCAAGGATTTAATGAAGTCTGGAGCTGAGTGGTCCTGGCGGAACCCAAACTGAGCATCGGTGAGCAGGTTATTGGTGAGTAAGTGCCGCTTGATAGCACTGTCGACGACACCTTCCATCACTTTGCTGCTGATTGAGAGTAGACTGATGGGGTGGTAATTGGCCGGATTGGATTTGTCCTGCTTTTTGTGGACAGGACATTCGTGGGCAATTTTCCACATTGTCAGGTAGATGCCAATGTTGTAGCTGTACTGGAACAGTTTGGCTAGAGGCACAACTAGTTCTGGAGCACAAAACTTCGGCACTACAACCAGGATGTTGTCGGGGCCCATAGCCTTTGTTTTATCCAGTGCACTCAGCCGTTTCTTGATATCACGTGGAGTGAATCGAATTGGCTGAAGACTGGCTTCTGTGATGGTGGGGATATCGGGAGGAGGCCGAGATGGATCATCCACTCTGCACTTCTGGCTGAAGATGGTTGCAAACGCTTCAGCCTTGTCTTTTGCACTCACGTGCTGGACTTCGCCATCATTGATGATGGGTCTGTTTACAGATCCTCCTCCTCCCGTTAGTTGTTTAATTGTCCACCACCATTCACGACTGGATGTGACAGGACTGCAGAGCTTTGATCTGATCCGTTGGTTGTGGAATCGCTTAGCTTTGTCTATAGCATGTTGTTTCTGCTGTTTAGCATGCATGTAGTCTTGTGTTGTAGCTTCACCAGGTTGGCACCTCATTTTTAGGTACGCCTGGTGCTGCTCCTGACATGCTCTTCTGCACTCCTTATTGAACCAGGGTTGAACCCCTGGCTTGTTGGTAATGGTAGAGTGAGGAATATTCCGGGCCATGAGGTTACAGATTGTGCTGGAATACAAATCTGCTGCTGCTGATGGCCCACAGTGCATCATGGATGCCCACTTTTGAGCTGCTAGATCTGTTCTGAATCTATCCCATTTAGCATGGTGATAGTGCCACACAACACGTTGGATGGTGTCCTCAGTACGAAGACAGGACTTTGTCTCCACGAGGACTGTGCGGTGGTCATTCCTACCAATACTGTCATGGACAGATGCATCTGTGACAGGTAGATTGGTGAGGACAACGTCAAGTAGGTTTTTCCCTCATGTTGGCTCATCACCTGCCACAGGCCCTGTCTGGCAGCTATATCCTTCAGGACTCGGCCAGCTCGGTCAGTTGCGGTACTACCGAGCCACTCTTGATGATGGATATTGAAGTCCCCCACCCAGAGTACATTCTGTGCCCATGCTACCCTCAGTGCTTCCTCCAAGTGGTGCTCAACGTCACCATCCCTGGATATGTCCTGTCCCACTGGCAGGACCGATCCACCAGAGGTAGCGGTACAGTGATATACAGTCAGGAGGGAGTGGCCCTGGGAGTCCTCAACATTGACTCTGGACCCCATGAAATCTCATGGCATCAGGTCAAACACGGGCAAGGAAACCTCTTGCTACCTACCGCCCTCCCTCAGCTGATGAATCTTTTTAAAAAATAGTCTTTTGGTATCTGGTTCATCTCATGAGACATGGTTAATTAGTAATCTCATAGAAAGGGATCCTTTGGGGAAGAGTGATCATAATATGATAGAATTTCATATTGAGTTCGATAGTGATGTACTTAAGTCCGAAATTAGAGTCTTAAACTTAAACAAAGCCAATTACATAGGTATGTGGGTCGAGTTGGCTCAGGTTGATTGGGAAATTAGATTAAAAGATATGACGGTAGATAAGCAATGGTGAACATTTAAAGAAATATTTCATAATTCTCAACGAATATACATTCCATTGAGAAATAAAAACTCCACAGGATAAGTGATCCATCCATGGCTAACTAAAGAAGTTAAGGATGGTATTAAATTAAAAGAAGAGGCTTATAATGTTGCCAAGAAAAGTAGTAAGCCTGGGGATTGGGAGAGTTTTAGAAACCAGCAAAGGATGACCAAAAAATTGATAGAGGGAGGAAACAGAATCTGAGAGTAAACGAGCAAGAAATATAAAAACAGATTGTAAGAGCTTCTACAAATTTGTAAAAAGGAAGAGAGTAACAAAAGTAAATGTTGGTCCCTTAGAGGCTGAGACAGGAGGAATTATAATGGGGAAAATGGAAATGGCAGAGACGTTAAACAAATATTTTGTATCTGTCTCCGCAGTCGAAGATACAAAAAGCATACCAGAAATAGTGGGGAACCAAGGGTCTAATGAGACTGAGGAACTTAAAGTAATTAATATTAATAAAGAAAAAATACTGGAGAAATTAATGGGACTAAAAGCCAACAAATCCCCTGGATCTGATGGCCTGCATCTTAGGGTTCTAAAAGAGGTGGCTGCAGAGATAGTGGAAGCATTGGTTGTGATCTTCCAAAATTTCCTCGATTCTAGAACTGTCCCCATGGATTGGAAGGTAGCAAATGTAACACGACTATTCAAGAAAGGAGGGGGAGAGAAAACAGTTAGCCTGACATCAGTAGTCGGAAAATGCTGGAATCCATTATTAAGGATGTGGTAGCAGGGCACTTAGAAAATCATAATATGATTAGGCAGAGTCAACATGGTTTTATGAAAGGGAAATCATGTTTGACAAATCTATTAGAGTTTTTTGAGGATGTAACTAGCAGGGTAGATAAAGGGGAACCAGTGGATGTAGTATAGTTGGATTTTCAAAAGGAATTCGATAAGGTGCCACACGAAAGGTTGTTACACAAGATAAGGGCTCATTGTGTTGGGGGTAATATATTAGCATGGATAGAGGATTGGTTAATAGACAGAAAACAGAGAGTAGGAATAAACAAGTCATTTTCAGTTTGGCAGGCTGTAACTAGTGGGGTGCCGCAAGGATCAGTGCTCGGGCCTCAGTTATTTACAATCTACATTAATGACTTAGATGAAGGGACCGAGTGTAATGTATCCAGGTTTGTTGACGATACAAAGTTATGTGGGAAAGTAAGCTGTGAGGAGGATGCAAAGAGTCTGCAAAGGTATATGGACAATTTAAGTGAGTGGGCAAGAAGATGGCAGGTGGAGTATAATTTGGGGAAATGTGAGGTTTTTCACTTTGGTAGGAAAAATAGAAAAACAGAATTTTTTTTAAATGGTGAGAAACTATTAAATACTGGTGTTCAGAGGGACTTGGGTGTCCTTGTACACAAAACACAGAAAGTTAACATTCAGGTACAGCAAGCAATAAGGAAGGCAAATGGTATGTTGGCCTTTATTGCAAGGGGGTTGGAGTACAAGAGTAAGGAAGTCTTGCTGCAATTGTACAAGGCTTTGGTGAGACCACACCTGGAGTACTGTGTACAGTTTTGGTCTCCTTATCTAAGGAAGGATATACTTGCCTTAGAGGTGGTGCAACGAAGGTTCACTAGATTGATTCCTGGGATGAGACTGTTGTCCTATGAGGAGAGATTAAGTAGAATGTGCCTATCCTCTCTGGAGTTTAGAAGAATGAGAGGCGATCTCATTGAAACATACAAGATTCTGAAGGGGCTTGACAGGGTAGATGCCGAGAGGTTGCTTTCCCTGGCTGGAGAGTCTAGAACTAGGGGTCATAGTCTCAGGATAAGGGGTTGGCCATTTAAGACTGAGATGAGGAGGAATTTCTTCATTCAGAGGGTTGTGAATCTTTGGAATTCTCTACCCCATCGGGCTTTGGATGCTCAGTCGTTGAGTATATTCAAGGCTGAGATCGATAGATTTTTGGACCCTTAGGGAATCAAAGGATACGGGGATCAGGCAGGAAAGTGGAGTTGAGGTCGAAGATCAGCCATGATCTTATTGAATGGTGGAGCAAGCTCGAGGGACTGTATGGCCTACCCCTGCTCCTATTTCTTATGTTCTTATGTTTCTTGACATCCTGCTCAAAAACCATCTGTCTCGTTCAAAACCAAATTGGTGCAAACCCAAGCTTTTATAGCCATTGTTAGGAACAATCCATTTGCATCTCCAAGGATATGGTAGTGTAGTGGGTATGTTACTGGACTAGTAATCCAGAGAACATGAGTTCATATCCCACCATGGTAGATTTAGAATTTGATTCAGTTTTAAAAAAAACTGGTATCAGTAAAAGTGACCATGAAGCTGTTGGACTGTTGTAAAAGCCCAATTGGTTGATTAATGTCCTTTCGGGAAGGCTACCTGCAGTCCTTCCCGTTTCTGGCTTATATATGATTCTAATCTCACACCAACGTAGTTGGCTCTTAACTGCCCTCTGAAGTGGCCGAGCGAGCCACTCACTTGTATCAAACTGCTACTCGGGGCAACTAAGGAATGGGCCTAGCCAGCAATACCCACGTCCCTAGAATGAATTTTTTTTAAGTGAGAGAGAGAGTGTGCGTATGTTATTGCTGCAACAGAACGAAGCTCAACAGAATTAGGATGAAAAACACACAAAATGGAGCAGGAGGGACACAGGGAATAAACCGACAGTGAAGGAAACAAATGGAATACCAGAAATGGTGGGTACTGATTGATTAAAGCCGACAATGCTGTTGCATGTGGTTTGTTTCCACACAATTCCACAATAATCTGGCATCAATTTCCTAAATGGACCATTTGGGTAAATTCTGAAACGCCTTGTTTTTTTTTTCAGTTGAGTTATTGGCCCTGATCGTGCTATCCCTAATGCCTGGGGAACCTTCTGTTTTCTCTGCTAGTGGTCAAGTGACGCCCTTAAGAAAGAGATATGGCACTTACTCTGCCAGCCGTAATCGGATTGCTACCTGACCCCCTCAGAGCCTCCGTTCTGAGTATGGGGGGGTTGGGGGGAGTCCAGGTGTGAGGCCCACCGCCAGCTTTTTGGGACACCACTGGAAACGAAACAATGATGTTACGAGAAGCTGGCACAGACTTCAATGGAAATAAAAAGCGGCAGAGATTTAAAACGGGCAGCCGATTCGTTATCACTCGTTTTTACACTGTTTCCCAAAATCAAAATGACCCCCAACAGAGTGGTATTGGAATTGGAAATGTTGAGATCACAATTTTGAGAGTAGAATTGCTGGCTAGTCCTAACTAAATGATGTAAGTCAACCAACGCTAGATAAAGGCAGAATAATTTGATGCAGAAATTTTTGAATACCTTCTGGACATGAGCCATTATTTAGGCTCAGTAAAATGCCCAAGGCTTGTATTGAGTGATGTTTGGGTCTGTACAATTCCTTTCTCTTTTTCAGCCACCTACGTGGCATTCCGGGAATAAAGAGCAGACGATTTGATCCTTTTGTTGGTTTTCTCTATTTGGTAGTTTGACTTGCTTTTACCAACCCCCCTCACCCAAATTACCTCAAGTGAAGAAAGACTGGGTGGGGGGAGGGGGGAGGACATAACTATAAGAGTTTAGAGAATTTGAAACAAAATCTATTTCATGTCATTTTTTTTTGCTGTTTATCATTTCCTTTTTTAAAAAAACCCATTCCTGTACAGAAATGTGGGTCTATGATTCTGTAGTGGGATAACGGAGTTGGTTTTAATCCTGTTATCACAGCAAGGCAGTGCATGGACATAAGTCTCTCGCAGCCCCAATTGTGAAAGCACCTTGAATTTGCCTGGTGAGTGGGGGGGTGTCTTCTAGTTTCAAGTGGTTTTGTAAGCTATTGGCACCCTGTCTGTAACATACAGACACACTCTGATGCTTGGCCAATGTGTGAATGACCTTGTGGTTGGTTTAATGACTGACCTCCCGAATTAGCATATGAATCGCCTTGGCCTTTCTTCTTGCAGCTAATAAATCCATATCATAAAAAAGGACAAAGGAAACTTATCAAACTAAATCATAATGTTATCACTATTATCCACTACGCACTCCATTCCCTGCGGTGCCCATCGGTCGCAGATGGCCTCAAGTGTGCCAGCGGACATCGCATGTTCCTTCTCCAGGGCCACCTGGGCACGGACAAGACTGCGTAAGAGAGGCGGGCAGCCAGAGCGACCACCCCCATAGGCCACGTCCAACCTGGACCTGTGGATGGCCACCTTTGCCAGGCCCAGGAGCAGACCCACAAGAAGATTCTCCGACTTGCCTGCCTCCCCCTCCGCACTGGGCTGCCAAAGATCAGGAGCTGCAGCCAGAAATTGAGGAGCAGCCCCTCCAAATAGTGGAAGAGGGGCTGCAACCTCACACACTCGGTGTAGATGTGATACATGGACTCATCCAGGCCTGGGAGTCCGTGAAGTGACTTAAAAACCTATTGGTCGGCACTGCTCCCTTGCAAAACACTCCACCTCAGATCCCCAGTGGTGCAGGGGAGGCCTCTCGCATAGAGAGCCCTCCATCGGGGACCCCCGCCTCTGCCAGGTGGCAAGATGGCATGTGTCCAGATGGAAGACGAGGACGAGGAAGTGGAGAGTGTGCAGGAGCAGTCCGTACAGGAAATTGGTCTGCGCAGAGGGAATTTCCATGCGACAGCTCAAGTTGTGAGGGAGGTTTCGGGGGCCGGCGCAATCGTGTGTGTCTTTATGTTTTGGTAATCCTTTCATTTCAACAGATTTTTAGATCTACCTTGACACAATGTGACTTGCCTTCCTTCTGACTTTTTCGGTACTTTTATCTCTCACTTTAGGTTAGTGTTTAGCCCCTTCTCCCACCCACACCCACCTCCCCACCTCCACATAAGTTTCTTGACTTTCTGTTCATCACAGTCAGTTGCATCAATGAAGAATGGGCAAGCAAGGGTTGAGAAAACAGGGCTCAAATCTAAATCACATTCTCATTTTAATATTATAATATAGAAATTGTATTTAAATGAGGTTGCACGCAAAAGTTTGGAGATTGTCTGAGGGCTTAGGACATGGCCTTGGTCAAGGTGTAACAGGTTGAGAGGAAGCTTTTTGTTTATCTGCTTTGAATAGGGAACTGCTGGGTATTTCTTACCTTGGTAGAGATTTTGGGGCTGGCAGACTTCTTCCTCGTTTGCTACCAGGTTCTCTGAATGTTGGCTCAGTGTTAAACCATTTCTGCCACCTCCTCCTATCCAGCTCAGATTGCTCTCCTGTGGGGAGGATGCCTTTCAACTCTCCATCTTCTCACTTATTGCTGTTGCAGCTCCACTACTGCATCATTTAGTGCTTGGGTTCTTTGTGGGTGTTGCACAGTTGTTATCCAGCGATTAATGTGCTGCCTGTGATCCTCATGAGGATAAAGAAATAACGTTTCTTTGAAGTGACACCCAGAGCTTTTTTAAGAAGTTCAGCTTTGCTGTTCTCCTCCCCCACCCCCACCCCCCCCCATCAAATATTGTAAACCTATGAATTTGAGTGCTGATTGCCGCTCAGACAAAACACTGCCAAATGGTAACCCTGTTCCAGTCACTAACTGGCTGCAGCTACTAGATATGTTTCATATTGGTATTAACAGTGGCTCAGTTGGTAGCACTTTCGTCCCTGAGTTGGCAGGTTGTGGGTTCAAGTCTCACTCCAGAGACTTAAGCACAAAATCTAGGCTAACACTCCAGTGCAATACTGTTGGAGATGCTGTCTTTCGGATGAGACGTTAAACCAAGGCCCTGCCTGCCCTCTCAGTTGGACATAAAAGATCCCATGGCATTATTTGAAGAATGATGCCAGTGATGGACTGGGGTGGACAAATGTACGGAATCTTACAACACCAGGTTATAGTCCAACAGTTTTATTTGAAAATCACAAGCTTTCGGAGGCTTTCTCCTTCGTCAGGTGACGAAGGAGAAAGCCTCCGAAAGCTTGTGATTTTCAAATAAAACTGTTGGACTATAACCTGGTATTGTAAGATTTATTATTTGAAGAAGAGCAGGGCAGATTTCCCAGTGTCCTGGCCAGCATTTATCCCTCAACCAACACCACTAAAACAGATGATCTGGTCATTTACTTAATTGCTGTTTGTGGGACTTTGATGTGTGCAAATTGGTTGCCGCATTTCCTACATTACAACAGTGACTACACTTCAAAAGTAGTTGACTGTGAAGCACTTTGGGATGCCCTGAGGTAGTGAAAGGTGCCAAATAAATGCAAATTCTTTCTTTTCTTTTATTTACCCACTTAACATTCTGTTGGAAGACAGCGTAGCATCATAAGACTCTGCTAATCACTTCTCTGTTTGTCAACCAGCAGCATATCAGAGGTTAATCTTGACTGGCAAATCACGGGTAGACTGCAGTGGACAGAGGTCAGAGCTGAGATTGGGCTTTGGGTCTTTGGAGTCACAGAGGGAGGCCTTTCCCCACTTGGCTGTTTCAGAGATGCCTGACATAAAGCTCAAGGCTGTGAGACTTTCTAATCAGAAGCATTCGGTGTGTCTGCCTGTGGCTTCTTGCAGCCAAGTAGAAGACAATGATGAGGCGCGAGGGGGAAAAAACCCAGCATGACTAATTGCTGTTATCAAATCTCTCGTGCGGGCCCGCCACAGCCCATGTGCACTTGAAAATACAATGAAAGAAAATGAGTTGTTTCGTGCATGGGTGGTTTTAATTGGTAAAATGTCTTCCTTTATAAAGAGTAATTTTTATCAGTATTAAAAGCAGTTAAGGTTTCAGTTCTTCAAATGTCATGTTAGCAACTTACTGGAAATTAATACATTTTTTTTCCCCCTGAAGCTCGGGGCCCATGTGGAGAATTTAAAAGACTCTGTTTTACTTAATGGATGGTGTGAACTTTAGCTAAATAGCTACAAAATAGAAGAGGTGAAACTATCATGGCGTGTACAGATTCTGTCTCTTAAGTGTCCCATTGATCACAGGCTGTGTGGTATTTTATTTTCTAACGCAAAAGCTTAGTTGTCAAATAACCCGTAACCCTTTCAGAGAAGAGGAGAGGCACAAGTGTGCTGCAATTCTGCTGTAAGGTGCTGGACTTTACCTTGGCTGACCCAAGGTCAAATTCACCTCGGCGGTGAAGAAATAAAGATGAAGGTCACCTTTTACTGATGGCTGTTAGAGAAGGGTGTGAGCAGGGAGGGGCGGAGGGTCACAAATGAACCAGGTCATTGACAACCTCCACTTAGTTGCCCAACAAGCAGCAGTCCACAGCAATAAGACGGCACTAACTGTACAGTAAGAGACAAACTTAACACCATCCAACCAGGGCTTCACTGAGTACAAGACATCACTTGCAATTATCTCGTCGGTTGGTGTGGTTGGAGTCATATTAACTGGTGGAGGAATATTGCAGAAATCAGGTTGCTTTTCTTCAAAGTTTAGATTTTTCAACACCGTGCGGCTGATTCCGCGATCCTGGGCGGAATGATCCTGGGATCAGTGAGGGATGAGAATACACGCGCAAATGAAGTGGAGAGATGACCTAGGTTCGGTGGGATCAGCTAATTAAAATATTGTACATATGCTCCCTGTGTGTTTTTTTTTACAAATCATGTGATTGCTATGACTGTATGTGGGGGGTGGGGGGAGGTGTATAGGGAGACCAGCAGCTATTAAAGGACTGCTGCTTTTTTCTCAATGAACTGCATATTTTGCCTGGCAAAGGACAGGTGCCAGAACTGCCCCCCCTTAATGAGACAGTGGATGGTTTGCCGAAACAAAAATACTATAATGTCCTTGTATAAGACCCTGGTTAGGTTTCATCTAGAATATTGTGTCCACTTTTGGTCACATGGTGGGTGATATAGAGATCCTGGAAAAGGTTCAGAGGAAAGCCAGTAGATTGATACCTAGTTTAAAGGCCCTTAGTTATCACGATAGGCTTAGAGAGTTGGTGATATTTACTCTAGAAAAGCGTAGGCTTCGAAGAGATTTGATTGAGGTCTTTAAAATATTGAAATGATTAGATTCAGTCTGTGTGGAGAGGCTATTTGAGCTTGATAAGCTAGGGAGGACCATGGGACAGGAATTTTGGGTCACTCCCAGCAGCCAACTTTAGACCAGTATTGATGGAACAGGTATCCCGCACGCCCCAAAGGTAAGGGTCCTCCATGGTCAGTTGGACACCCTTTGCTCACTGACCTACATTGGCTCCCGGTCCGGCAACACCTCGATTTTAAAATTCTCATCCTTGTTTTCAAATCCCTCCATGGCCTCCTACCTCCCTATCTCTGTAACCTCCTCCAGCCCTACAACCCTCTGTGATCTCTGCCCTCCTTCAATTCTGGCCTCTTGCTCATCCTCGATTTTAATCGCTCTGCAATTGGTGGCTGTGCCTCCAGCTCCCCAGGCTCTAAGCTCTGGAATTCCCTCCCTAAACCTCCCCACCTCTCTACCTCTATCTCCTCCTTTAAGACGCTCCTCAAAACCTACCTCTTTGACCAAGCTTTTGGTCACCTGTTGTAATATCTGCTTATGTGGCTAGGTGTGAAATTTTATTTGATAACACTCCTGTGAAGCCCCTTGGGACATTTTAAAGGCGGCATATTAAAGGCGCTATATAAATGCAAGTTATTGTTGCATTGATCACTGTCTAGGGCACTTGTGCCACTAAACTTACTGCCTCCAAATCGTGCATCAGAGCTTTCTCTGCTGTTATACACACTGCTTACTGATTGCTTAATTTGTTGTACATTATGCTGTAATATTTCACCTTAATCAGCTATTGATTATCACTTGATAAACTTGCGATGTTTTTGTTACAATCATTAATCCTTCACTGTAGGCATCATTACACATCCACCTTGCTGATGTCCAACACTCTGGATACTCACTGTTGACGATGATAGTGGATCCAAAATAGAATAAAGTCACCACTAACTCCATAGAAAATCTTATGGCAAGGCAGCAGATATATGGGTCTGATTCCAGTCCTCTTGTCTTAGGTTTTTGAAGATGGCTACCCAGTAGAGATTTGCTGTTATGATTATGAGCCCATCTTAATCGCTTGATGAGATTGCTGCCTTGCAATCAAATCTGGGTATCTATTAGTCTTTGTGTAATTTGTTTATATTGAAATCTTTATTACATAGAAACAGTATTACATACAAATAGAATTACATAGAATGTACAGCACAGAAACAGGCCATTTGGCCCAACGAGTGTTTATGCCCCACCCTACTTAATTTAGCCCCGTCAACATATCCTTCCATGCCTTTCTCCCTCATGTGTTTATCTAGCTTCCCCTTAAATGTATCTGTGCTATTCGCCTCAACACCTTGTGGTAGCAAGTTCCACACTCTAACCATTCTCTGGGTAAAAAGGTTTCTCCCGAATTCCTCATTGGATTTATTAGTGACTATCTTATATTTATAGCCCCAAAATAGTTTTGATTGTTGTATGAATCGTATTCAACAGATTCTAAGGCCCCGATTTTAAAGGTGGGGGGGTGGTGGAGAGCAGGTACGGTGAGCACGAGCCCTGAATCCAGGAAGTCCCGAGACTTGGAGGCCCTGTCGATCTTCACTACCTGGTTGCGCGGGCGGGAGTGGGAATTCAGCGGCAGAAGGCTGCAGCTAGAGAACCATGAGAACAGACCCCGGCAGTGACTTAAGTGATGAGGGGGGGCTCTGGACTCAATCAGGGGAGTCGGGGGGGGTGGGGACGGGGAACCTGGGGCATGGGAGGCCAAAGGTTTTCTTGTAACACTTAAAAAAAAACGTTTTAAACTGACCTTACTGGGCCTCTTCTGGACTTTGATCCAGCTCCTGGCAGGTTTGGCCTGGCAGGGAAGCCACTGCTGCTCCCTCACTTAGGCCTCAAATTAAAACTGCAGATCGGGCCCTGATATTGTCAATGGAGCCTGTCGGCAAATGGAGTTGAGCATCCTTCTTGCTTCCAGACAGCAATCTCAACATCTAAAATTGGCAATAAAAATGAGTCCCAGTAGTATCGATTTTTTTTCCAGCCACTTTTGGAACAGTAAGATCCATAACCATAGACCAGGAAGCATGACGATCTCCACTCCCATGATCGGAGCTTTTCATCGCTCATGTCAGCAGACTGGCTGTCTTCCAACTAGCACGCCCAATGGCACTGATCCAGGACACTGCTGGTAATTCATAAAAATAGACGTATCTCCTGACAGGTAGTATAATAAATATATGGCTTCTGTTAAGATTGCAGCCTGTATGAAAAAGTGATTCTTGTCAATTGTTGACATGCAAGCCATTTTAGACATTGCGATTGCTATCTAGGACTAAGAAGGATGCTCACCCCCATTCGCTGATCCATCTTAAATCATGGTAGTGAAAGAAAGAAACAAAATGCGACAAAGGGAAAAGGGAGAATGGAAATGGATGGCAATAGACAATCACGTACATCAAAATGTTACATTGGATTACTCCTTCCAAACGTCTTCATGACAAGAAATGTTATGTGACATTTCTCTTCAGGTCTTTTCTCCCGCCCAAATACAAATGGTTCAACAAACAATATTATGTGAATACCTTTCCCTCTAATTTACTGTGTAAGGAGGCACGAGCAAAGGGAACTTCTGTTTGACACAGTTCACACTTATTGGACATACTGCTCACTATACTACACTCGTGCTTCTTGTTCATGCATCTTGGGGTGGAATTTGGACCTTGATGTGCCCGTTTTATGAGCACAATGAGATCCAATTTCAGGGACCAATGTCCTGCATCCCAAGGGCACCTGAAAAATATCCAATCCGAAATTGTCTAGGGCTATTTTCCAGGCGTCCCTGGCGGAAGCCTAAAACACTTGTTAGACTCCTTACGTATGTAAATGAGGGGCCTGACGCCTGTTTTAGGTCCACTCTTACAATTTGAGCAGCGATGAGCAGATTCTTCAGCGGCTGACAACTGAAGTTAAGTTTTTAAAACAATTTTTTTTTTAAATCCTCCTTGTGGAGCCAGGAGGAACAGGTAACTGTGATTCCTCCGAATCCACAGTTATCGCAGTCTGGGCCGAAAACAGGCCCAGACAAATTTCCTCCCGCTGTAGTCAGTCAACTAACTGACTGCATTTGTCGCAAGATGTGAAATGGATCAATCATAAAACATGGAACGGATGCGTATAACTACACCTCATATTGATGGTATTTTTTTTTCCCATTCCCTCCCCACACCCAAAGAGTTACATTCTTCTTAAATGCACAGAACCAACCATCAACCACCAGCAAGCATTGTGGTGTCATGATCCAAGGGCAAAGATGAACTCAAGAGTCTCCTCAGAGCAGGAAATCACTGCTTCCGTGGATGGGAATGCTCACCTTGAAATTTGCATCATTTTTGTAACTGAAAAGATAAAAGATGAATTAGTGTTGGAGGATTGTTCTATTTGTTGAGCCTATAATTTTCTCTTCTCTCACAGTATTTACTCTTGTAAGGAGTCTTACAACACCAGGTTATAGTCCAACAGCTTTATTTAAAATCACAAGCTTTCAGAGGCTTCCTCCTTTGTCAGGTGAGTGTGGGATTCCATAAAGGTACAGCATATATAGTCAGAGAACAATGCCTGGTGATTACAGATAATCTTTCCAACTGCCCGTTATCAAGGCAATCAAAGGAGTTGAATAGTGTTCAGACAGAGAAACATTACATACAAGACTACTGAATACACAAATGGTCAGAACACAGAGAGAGAGAGAGAGAAACATCCGAAAAGCAGAGAAAGAGAGAGAATGACCAGTTGTATTAAAAATAGATAACTTTTTTTCGCTGGTGGGGTTACATGTAGCGTGACATGAACCCAAGAACTCTGAAATTTGTTAGGACCCTATATTTATTATCTATTATAAAAACATAGCCCCTTAACTAAGCTGTGAGATTTTAACTTACAAATGCTCAACATGTTTGTCTGAAATTCCTCTTTCTGCTCTGTTACTGGAGGTGTTATGCCATTTAAAATAAGCGGATATACATCTCCTGTGAAATAGTGGGAAAAGGAATTTCAAACAAACATAGTAAGCATTTCTACGTGTAATTTCAGAACCATGGCCACTTACTACCATAAGGCCAATATGAGAATACCATTGTTATATGATGTGGAGATGCCGGTGATGGACTGGGGTTGACAATTGTAGACAATTTTACAACACCAAGTTATAGTCCAACAAATTTATTTTAAATTCCACAAGCTTTCGGAGGCTTCCTCCTTCCTCAGGTGAATCGTGTCGAAATGACATTTTCGAATCCTTCGCATTTGAAAATCACAGAACAATGCCTGGTGATTACTGCCCGTTGCCAAGGCAATCACAGTGAGCAGACAGAAAGGTGTCACCTAAAAGGCCACCGAATATACAAACCCCCCAAAAAAAAGAGAGAGAGAAGGAAGACAGTCAATGACCCGTTATATTAAAAACAGATAACATTTGTTCGCTGGTGGGGTTACGTGTAGTGTGACATGAACCCAAGATCCCGGTTGAGGCCGTCCTCATCGGTGCGGAACTTGGCTATCAATTTCTGCTCGACGATTTTGCGTTGTCGTGTGTCTTGAAGGCCGCCTTGGAGTATGCTTACCCGAAGGTCGGTGGCTGAATGTCCATGACTACTGAAGTGTTCCCCGACAGGGAGAGAACCCTCCTGTTTGGCAATTGTTGCGTGGTGTCCGTTCATCCGTTGTCGCAGCGTCTGCATGGTCTCGCCAATGTACCATGCTCTGGGGCATCCTTTCCTGCAACGTATGAGGTAGACAATGTTGGCCGTATGAGGTAGGCAACGTATGAGGTAGACAACGTTGGATTTATATGGCACGCTTTTCTCCACTTTCTACATTCTCACTGTGTTGGCATCAAGTCAGTACATCCTACTCTAGCTCATTCTTTCCCGGAGTTTCAAAACCGTGAAACTCATTGTCTTCCCTGCCTCCTACAGTTGTCACACTTTGTATCACCGGAACTTTACATCCTGATTTAGCTGCATGTCATGTTTTGGGACTTTTGACTATTTTTCCGCTGAAATGATATGGCAAGGAGTTACATTTAAATGTTGGGTTTTTGCCCAAGTTGGTTGGTTAAAATGCTAATTTGCTAGGTATTGAAGTTGTTGCCCCGAGGACTGTAAACAATAAGCAATTTGTTAGCCTGTCACAGGAATTGATAAATACCTCACACCCATTGTGTTGGGAGGTGCCTGATCCTAAGCAATCAGCAGGGATTGTCTGGCATAGAACCATCCCTTGGATTGTGAACACAGGAAGATATAAAACAGATAGAAACACTCGCTGGCAGTCAGACTTTTAAACAGAAAGCCCTAAGGGCAAGCTTTCACCAGAGTCGGAAGCTTAGAATGTAAAAGGGCATTTAGAAGTTATATTGTTTAAATTAAGCAAGTTAATGTAGGGAAGTGTAGCATGTTCATTATTTTGTATTATTATATAACAATCAAATTAAGCGATTCCAATCACAAACTTGGGTCTGTATATTCACTTGCTGTCTGTGAAATAAAGCAGCTTAACGATTCGTCACTGGCCTCATCTTACCAATTGTTTTCTCTTTCTGCCGTCAAGAAGGTCAGAAAAGCCTGTGTGAGGACCTGTGTATAAGACATGGGGGTGATTTTAAACCCCAAGAACGGGTGGGTTGGGGGCGGGTGGGAGTTGAGAATAGTTGTTTTTTTAGGTCGCGACCATAACGGCAGCTTTATTTCCGGGTTTAACGTCGGCATGTAAAAGTACAGGCTTCCCACTGGGAATGCAAAGTCCGAAAATTTTGCGGTTGTGATCCAAAAAAGCAACTATTTTCAACTCCCACCCGCCCCCAACCCACCCGTTCTTGGGGTTTAAAATCACCCCCATGATGTCCAGTTTGTCTTTCCAGGAGGGGGGAAATGCATTGTTACATTCCTTGGATTACGCTATCATAGAAGTAGATATTGAGCAGTGTGAGTCAACTCTGGCACGTAAGGGGTGTGTGATCCGCTTACAAGAGTAACTGACACCACTGAGCCTGAGATAGTGGCTATAACAGACCTGAATGTGTAACAGTGAACATTTCAGAAATGACAGCATTGGACAATATTCAATCTCTACTGCCCATCCTGTACAAGCAGAATAAGATTATTGTGGGTTTTCTTTCAAATGTTTGTATATCTCCAGGTTTACAACTTCCTGGTAACAGTGGCAAGTTGGAGGCACCCAATAAATTTGGATGGTCTAAATGGAACAAAGCTTTTTGGATTTGTTTCCTCAGGATGAGGATGTCAGCCCTAGCAGAAGGAATACTTTTCTATCCCTGGCACCCAGTGTCAACATTAAGCTCCAGTGTCGTAGAGGCCAGATGCTGAGCAAAGTGCCCTGTACTCAACGCCAAACTCAGAACAGCACCCTCTGGTGTGCCCCTGTGACATTTCCATTTCCCACACCAGCCAACTATGTGGCCGCTCTGAGCGAGACGAATAATGCAGTGCCAAATGGTGGCTAATTTGTGGCTGCATCGTTGGAGGTGCCATCTTTTTGGATAAAATGTTAAACCATGGTCTTGTCTGCTTGTTGAGATGAATGGTCGCATGGCACTATCCAAAGAAGAGCAGGGAGTTCTCCCAGTACCCTGACCAATATTCCTCATTCAACCAGCATCACCATAAACAGCTTAACTGGTCATTCAGCTTGTGTGCAAATTGACTTGTCATATTTATTCCACATATATACTTTAAAAGTAATTCACTGAAAAGAAAGTACTTGCCTTCATACAGCACCATTCATGGCCTCAGGGTGGCCAAAACCACTTTACAGCCAATGACGTACTTTTTGAAGTGTTGTAATGTAGGAAACGCGGCAGCTAATTTGCGCACAGCAAGATCCCACAAACAGCAATTAAATAATGACCAGATAATCTCTTTTAGGTGGTGGTTGAAGGATAAATATTGGCCAGGCCACCGGAGAGAACTCCCCTGCTCTTCTTTAAATTGTGCTGTGGGAACTTTTACATCCACCTGAGAGGGCAGACGGGGCCTCGGTTTAACGTCTCATTCAAAAGACGGCACCTCCGACAGTGCAGCGCTTCCTCAGTGCTGCACTGGAGCTATAAAAATGCAACTTCTTCCTTTCTTTACATTTCTGTGATTTTAGGAGGCAATTGTGGGGGCTCCGAAAATCATGGAAATCCCATTTGGGTTTGGAAGCCGGCTCCAACCCGCCGATTTCCGAGTTTCCCAGGGACCCACCTGTGTGCGCACGGGTGACCCGAAAACGGAAGTCCCGCCGGCTGATGACAGTTAAAGAGCCAAATGTACCTCATTGAGATACTTAAAGCACTTTACCTGTGACAGAGTAAGTGATTAGAATGATTTTTAACTTACCTGGGCGGCTAGCACACTGCTTCTGATTCACGCCTGGCGAAACCAAGCGTGAAGGGCCAGCTCAGGGAAAAAGAAACTAAATAAATTAAATAAAAAACCATAGACGGAAGTGAAAACACAAAATGAACCTACCTCTGCACCCTGCTCAGATGTCCAATGTCACCCTCTCCGATGTCCCACTCTTCACACCCCCCCCACCGATGTCCTCCCGATGTCCCACTCTTCACCCTCCCGATGTCCCACTCTTCACCCTCCCGATGTCCCACTCTTCACCCTCCCGATGTCCCACTCTTCACCCTCCCGATGTCCTCCCGATGTTCCCCCCAATCTTCCCCTCTCGCCCCCCCCCCCCGATCTTCCCCTCTCTTTCCCCCGCCCCCCCCCCCCACCCCGGTCTTCCAGTCCAGCGCCAGATCTTCCATTCAGCCCACCCCCTCCGATCTTCCAGTCCAGCGCCGGATAATGAATGGCTTTCTCTCTTTCTCGCCAATCCCCCACCCCTTGAGTTGCAGCTCCTGAAAAAAAAATTACCGTTTCTGGCGCGAAACCCGGAGAGGATCAACATGCAATCGCGTCAGAAACGGTAAATTTTGTTCACGCGGGTTTGCCACGTGCACCTTCATCCTCCCGCTGCCAACCCGCCACCATTGCAAAATCGAGCCCCTTGTGTCCAGTAGAAACTGTGTTGAGAGTGTTTTCATTTATTTCACTGAGGATGTAGCTGAGGCAGAGAAGGTTTCCATCCTCTTAGGCTGCTCTTGATTCAATCTCTGGCCACAGGACATTGAGCACATCACCCAGTCTTTAGCGGTGAGAAGTGAATGAGCACAGTACTGTTCTCCTGTCCTCTTCAGTTGCATGGTACTGAAGACTGATTACATCTGTTGATGCTAACTCACACAGGCGAAACTTGATGAATTGATAAATGAATACAAATATATTTTTTTTAAATGATGACCTTATTTCAGAGAACTGCTACTAAAATCTTATCAATTTGCATGGCCTGCACATTGACTTTAGAACTGGAGAGGAACTATTTATAAAACTGTTACAAGGAATTGCCCTTTTTTGGCTTGATTCTTTAAATAAGCTTGATTGTAGTCTGCTGCTAGCCCAGCTTGTAAACATATATTTTGCTTGAATGCTGCGTTAGATCGAGTAGGTGGGAGCTGGGGTAGCTAATTAAGAATAAATGCAGCGTTAACCTCAATTGCCCCTGATGGAACGTGCATTATCTGTGGGACATTTGTTGCCCAGTATCTCCCGGTCTTTTTGTAACCCCCAGCAGCCAATTTAGTGAAATAACTGCCCTTGTTACTGTTGTCTCTGACTGCATCTGTTTCTAATGGTGGGATTACTACAAAAAAGAAAGACTTACATTTATATAGCGCCGTTCACGACCTCAGGATGTCCCAAAGCACTTTAGGACCAAGGAAGTACTTTTGAAGTGTAGTCACAGTTGTAATGCAGGAAATGCAGCAGCCAATTTGCGCAGAGCAAGCTCCCACAAACAGTAACTAAATAGAAACACAGGTAGAGGAAGAGGCCATTTAGCCCCTCGAGCCTGTTCCACCATTCAATGAGATGATGGCTGATCTGTGCCCTAACTCCATATACCCGCCTTAGCCTCATATCCCTTAATAACTTCGGTTAACAAAAATCTATCAATCTCAGATTTAAAATTAACAATTGAGCTAGCATCAACTGCCATGTGCAAAAGAGAGTTCCAAAATTCTACCACCCTTTGTGTGTAGAAGTGTTTCCTAACTTCACTCCTGAAAGCCCTGGCTCTAAATTTTAGGCCAGGTCCCCTAGTCCTAGACTCTCCAACCTGCAGAAATAGTTTCTCTCTATCGACCCTATCAGTTTCCCTTACTATCTTGAAAACTTTGATCAAATCACCACTTAATCTTCTAAATTCCAGGGAATACAACCTTAGTTTGTGTAACCTCTCCTCATAATTCAACCCTTGAAGTCCAGGTATCATTCTAATAAATCTACGCTGCATTCCCTCAAAGGCCAATATATCCTTCCTAAGGTGCGGTGCCCAGAACTGAACACAATACTCCAGGTGAGGTCTAACCAGGGCTTTGTATAGCTGTAGCATGACTTCTACCCCCTTGTATTCTAATCCTCTAGATGTAAAGGCCAGTATTCCATTAGCCTTTTTGATTATTTTCTGTGCCTGTCCATGACATTTTAATGATCTATGTACATGGACCCCTAAATCTCTTTGGAATTCCACTGTTTCGAGCTTTTCACCATTTAGAAAGTACTCTGATCTATCCTTTTTAGGTCCACAGTGGATGACCTCACACTTGCTTACATTGAAATCCATTTGCCACATTTTTGCCCATTCACTTAATCTATTAATGTCTCTCTGTAATTTTATGCTTCCTTCTACACTGCTTACAATGCTGCCTATCGTTGTGTCATTGGCCAACTTGGATATGTGGCTCTCTATCCTGTCATCTAAGTTGTTAATAAATATAGTGAATAGTTGAGGCCCCAACACAGATCCCAGTGGGACACCACTAGTCACATCCTGCCAATTTGAATACCTGCCCATTAACCTTACTCTCTGTCTCCTGCCGCTCAGTCAATTTCCTCACCAGGTCAATAATTTGCCCTCAATTCCATGAGCTTCAAGTTTAGCTAACAGTCTCTTATGAAGAACTTTATCAAATGCCTTCCGGAGGTCCATATAAACAACATTCATAGACATTCCCCTGTCCACTACTTTAGTCACCTCTTCAAAAAAATTCAATCAGGTTCGTCAGGCATGACCTACCCTTTACAAATCCATACTGGTTCTTTCTGATCACCTGAAAATTTTCAAGGTGTTCAGTCACTCTATTCTTAATTATAGACTCTAGTAATTTCCTGATAACAGATATTAGGCTAACTGGTCTATAATTCCTTGGTTTCCCTCTCTCACCTTTCTTAAATAGCGGAGTGACGTGCAATTTTCCAATCTGAAGGAACGGTTCCTGAATCTAGAGAACTTTGGAAGATTATAGTTAGGGCTTCTGCAATCTTCGAGCATTATTTACAAAATAAATGACCAGCTCATCTATTGGCCAGGACACCAGGAGGACTCCCCTGCTCTTCTTCAAAATAGTGCCATGGGAACTTTTACATCCACCTGAGAGGGCAGACAGAGCCTTGGTTTAATGTCTCATCCGAAAGACAGCACCTCCAACAGTGCTGCACTGAAGCATCAGTCTAGATTATGGACTCAATGGCCTGGACTAATAATCAGGAGTCATGAGTTCAGATCCCGCCACGGCAGCTGGGGAATTTAAATTCAATTAATTAAATAAATTCTGGAATTAAAAAACTAGTATCAGTAATGGTGGCCATGAAACTACCGGATTGTCGTAAAAACCCATCTGGTTCACCAATGTCCTTTAGGGAAGGAAACCTGCCATCCTTACCCAATCTGGCCTATATGTGACTCCAGACCCACAGCAATGTCGTTGATTCTTAACTGCCCTCTGAAATGGCCTAGCAAGCCACTCAGTTGTACAATCTCACTTAAAAAAGACATGAAAAGAATAAAACCGGACGGACCACCCGGACATGACAAGGGCAAACCAAGCCCAGTCGACCCTGCAAAGTCCTCCTCACTAACATCTGGGGACTTGTGCCAAAATTGGGAGAGCTGGCCCACAGACTAGTCAAGCTACAGCCTGACATAGCCATACTCACTGAATCATACCTTTCAGCCAATGTCCCAGACTCTTCCATCACCATCGGCATGACAGATCCACCAGAGGTGGCGGTACAGTGATATACAATCAGGAGGGAGTGGCCCTGGGAGTCCTCAACATTGACTCCGGACCCCATGAAGTCTCATGGCATCAGGTCAAACATGGGCAAGGAAACCTCCTGCTGATGACCACCTACCATCCTCCCTCAGCTGATGAATCAGTCCTCCTCCACGTTGAGCACCACTTGGAGGAAGCACTGAGGGTAGCAAGGGCACAGAATGTACTCTGGGTGGGGGACTTCAATGTCCACCACCAAGAGTGGCTCGGTAGCACCACTACTGACCGAGCTGGCCAAGTCCTGAAGGACATAGCTGACAGACTGAGCCTGCGGCAGGTGGTGAGCGAACCAACACGAGGGAAAAACCTACTTGACCTCATCCTCACAAATCTACCTGTCGCAAATGCATCTGTCCATGACAGTATTGGTAGGAGTGACCACCGCACAGTCCTTGTGGAGACGAAGTTCCGTCTTAGCACTGAGGACACCATTCAACGGGTTGTGTGGCACTATCACCGTGCTAAATGGGATAGATTCAGAACAGATCTAGCAGCTCAAAACTGGGCATCCATGAAGCGCTGTGGGCCATCAGCAGCAGCAGAATTGTTTTCCAGCACAATCTGTAACCTCACAGCCCGGCATATTCCTCACTCTACCATTACCAACAAGCTAGGGGATCAACCCTGGTTCAATGAGGAGTGTAGAAGAGCATGCCAGGAGCAGCACCAGGCATAACTAAAAATGAGGTGCCAACCTGGTGAAGCTACAACTCAGGACTACATGCATGCTAAACAGCGGAAGCAACATGCTACATACAGAGCTAAGCGATTCCACAACAAATGGATCAGATCAAAGCTCTGCAGTCCTGCCACATCCAGTCGTGAATGTTGGTGGACAATTGAACAACTAACAGGAGGAGGAGACTCTGTAAACAGCCCCATCCTCAATGACGGCAGAGTCCAGCACGTGAGTGCAAAAGACAAGGCTGAAGCATTTGCAACCATCTTCAACCAGAAGTGCCGAGTGGACGGTGCATCTTGGCCTCCTCCCGATATCCCCACCATCACAAAAGCCAGTCTTCAGTCAATTCGATTCACTCCACGTGATATCAAGAAACGGCTGAGTGCACTGGATACAGCAAGGCTATGGGCCCTGACAACATCCCGGCTGTAGTACTGAAGACTTGTGCTCCAGAACGAGCCGCGCCTCTAGCCAAGCTGTTCCAGTACAGCTACAACTCTGGCATCAACGCGACAATGTGGAAAATTGCCCAGGTATGTCCTGTCCACAAAAAGCAGGACAAATCCAATCCGGCCAATTACTGCCCCATCAGTCTTCTCTCAATCATCAGCAAAGTGATGGAAGGAGTCGTCGACAGTGCTATCAATCGGCACTTACTCACCAATAACCTGCTCACCGATGCTCAGTTTGGGTTCCGCCAGGACCACTTGGCTCCAGACCTCATTACAGCCTTGGTCCAAACATGGACAAAATGGAACTGAATTCCAGAGGTGAGGTGAGAGTGACTGCCCTTGACATCAAGGCAGCATTTGACCGAATATGGCACCAAGGACCCTAGTAAAATTGAAGTCAATGAGAATCAGGGGGAAAACTCTCCAGTGGCTGGAGTCATACCTGGCACAAAGGAAAATGGTAGTGGTTGTTGGAGGCCAATCATCTCAGCCTCAGGACATTGCTGCAGGAGTTCCTCAGGGCAGTGTCCTAGACCCAACCATCTTCAGCTGCTTCATCAATGACCTTCCCTCCATCATAAGGTCAGAAATGGGGATGTTCGCTGATGACTGCATGGTGTTCAATTCCATTCGCAACCCCTCAGATAATGAAGCAGTCCGTGCCGCATGCAGCAAGACCTGGACAACATCCAGGCATGGACTGATAAGTGGCAAGTAACATTCGCGCCAGGCAATGACCATCTCCAATAAGAGAGAGTCTAACCACCTCCCCTTGACATTCAACGGCATTACCATCGCCAAATCCCACACCATCAACATCCTGGGGGTCACCATTGACCAGAAACTTAACTGGACCAGCCGTATAAATACTGTGGCTACAAGAGCAGGTCAGAGGCTGGGTATTCTGAGGCGAGTGACTCACCTCCTGACTCCCCAAAGCCTTTCCACCATCTACAAGGCACAAGTCAGGAGTGTGATGGAATACTCTCCACTTGCCTGGATGAGTGCAGCTCCAACAACACTCAAGGAGCTTGACACCATCCATGACAAAGCAGCCCACTTGATTGGCACCCCATCCACCACCCTAAACATTCACTCCCTTCACCACAGTGGCTGCAGTGTGTACCATCCACAGGATGCACTGCAGCAACTCGCCAAGGCTTCTCATGCAGCACCTCCCAACCGGCGACCTCTACCACCTAGAAGGACAAGGGCAGCAGGCACATGGGAACAACACCACCTGCACGTTCCCCTCCAAGTCACACACCATCCTGATTTGGAAATATATCGCCGTTCCTTCATCGTCACTGGGTTAAAATCCTGGAACTCCCTTCCTAACAGCACTGTGGGAGAACCTTCACCACATGGACTGCAGCGGTTCAAGGTGGTGGCTCACCACCACCTTCTCAAGGGCAATTAGGGATGGGCAATAAATGCCGGCCTTGCCAGCAACGCCCACATCCCATGAACAAATTTTTAAAAACTCAGGTCTCTGGAGTGCGGCTTGAACTTATAACCTTCTGACTCAGAGGTGAGAGTGCTGCCACTAAGCCACAGCTGACATTATTGTCTCATTTAGATCTCTTCAGGCCTGCATGAGAGAGAGACGCATTTTTATAGCGCCTTTCACAACCTCAGGATGTCCCAAAGTGTTTCCCAGCCAATGAAGTACTTTTGAAGTGTAGTCACTGTTGTAATGGGGCAATTTCCGTAGCCACCGACCTCTCCCCTACTTAAAATAGCAATCGCAGCTCCCTCCTACTTTAACTGGAAGTTGCAGCTCCCACTTTCATTGATTAGTAACCTCAGCTTTCACCCACTTCAATGAGTAATCGCAGCTCCTCCTATCCAGCTGACAACCTTGGCTCCCTAGTGGGCAAGTCGCACCCCAATACTGCACCACTCGATGCAGTGCAGTTGAGGCATGAATGGAACAGAGTTCATGAGTGCATAAATATTGTTGGAAAGAGCCAGATGGATCTGAAGCAGGGCCTTTTCATCGTTCTATGTCTCCTTAGGTTCTTAATTATATTTTGAGTTGGAACTTGTTAAAATTGCATTATTTAACAAATTAATATCTAAAATACACAAAAAAAAGTTAAGGCTGCAAATATATATCGAAAGTTTCTGGTCAGTTGAATTTTTTCTTTGATTGACTTAAAACAACTTTTCACTTACCAAAACAAAAAGCTGTTGTTTGAACTTTGACCAGAGGAACTGAATCCAAGAGAGCGCTGAAAATGGTGAATAATGAGTGTTCGTGTGATGAGCTTTGGGGGAAGGAAGAGCAAGGTTACTGTTACAGTGGGATTATAAAATGAAGTGTGGAAAACTCCCCTGATGGCTCTTGATAAAAGCACAGATCAATGTGCAACGGAACCATACAGAAGTGGTGTGGATCCCCATTGTGTGCTCAGTTAGCTGATCTCAGCTGATTGGTGATAAGGGCACGACAATTGGACTAACTGCCGCTGGTTAGGGTGGACATTGAATGAAAGCAGGATATTTTTTGTGGAAGAAATTGTAGTCTGTTTTTGTGAGTCCCATTGCTTCAAGTGAGAAGAAAGAAACCATTTATACAGCATCTGATTACATCCACAAGGTGTCCAAAACAATTCCCATACCATGAATTGCTAATGAAGTGTACTCAATATTGCTATGTAGGTACCACTAATTTGCACACAGCAAGGACCCCCAACAGCAATGAGGTGAATGGCCCATTAATCAGTTTTTGAAGGTATTGGTTGAGGGAGGATTGTTGGCCAGGACACCAAGGGAACTCCCTGCTCTTTGACAATGTTTACCAATTGTAAACAATTTTACAACACCAAGTTATAGTCCAGCAATTTTATTTTAAATTCACAAGCTTTCGGAGGCTTCCTCCTTCCTCAGGTAAATGTTCAGGAGCCTAAGTGTCAAAGATTACAGTTTACCAGGAGTTTACCAAGTTAGCTGCATCAGTTTGATTCATGGATGGAGAGATTCTTTAAAAGGGACTCTTTCCTGACTACACTGATGCAGGAAGTGCAGAAGGAAGCAAGAGTTAGCTGATCGCGGCCGTGGTAGGCTTGCTAAAATTGTTCTCACTTCCCTTGGGCTGGGGGAGCGTGGAGGGAAATCAGCCAGAGTTCCCATGCCAGATCGCTTTCCAGTGACCCCTGCTGGCAAGTGTGTGTGTGTGTGTTGCTTGAAGACGGGGTAGGGACAGTCTTGGCTGTGATAGCACCAATAGCCTGACGATGCTCACTATCTAGATTCATGATGTGGAGATGCCGGTGATGGACTGGGGTTAACAATTGTAAACAATTTTACAACACCAAGTTATAGTCCAACGATTTTATTTTTAATCCCACAAGCTTTCCACACTGCCTGAGGAAGGGGAAAGCCCCCGAAAGCTTGTGGGATTAAAAATAAAATCGTTGGACTATAACTTGGTGTTGTAAAATTGTTTACAATATCTAGATTCAGACATAGATGATGATCACCTGAGTGAGAAATCTAAGGGCTGCAGCCACCCTTGCAACTGTACCCCCAACAAGAATCAGTACCTTCAGGAAAGAAGGGGAGAGAAGATGGTGAAGCTATTTCAAATAACCTACAGTACTGGTGTCATTACAGGGGTTACACTATGAACTGATGAGTGCAGAGGGGAGCTGCACTCACAGGGAGCTATCTACTGGAAGCACAGGATGTCAGAATCACCCTGTAAAACTGTAATCTTTGACACTTTCAAATTTCCCTTTAATGCAATTTGGAGAGACTGGCTTTGGATTATCCCTTTGCTTGTGTGGTTTGAAATAACATTGAGCAGATATTGGCACCTAACAGCATGAGAACACATAACAACAAGTAAGGTTCCAATTGTCCACAGTGCCAGTAGTTTGGTGTGTTTTATAGGACTTTAATTCGTGCCTGGGTCTGATCCAGAGGCCGGTAGTATAGACCTCTCGGGTCTCTGAATTTGAAAAATAAAAAGGGGTAATTTTAAGTTAAACTGATCTGGGGATAGAATCAGTTCCAGAGGTATCAGCTGAAGCATTAGAGATGGTTGCAGTAAGTAAAGGAATAAAAGCTAAAATGAAATGACATTTAGACTGTAGCTTCCAGGTTTCTGAGAGTGTCAAAGTGACTGGTGCTGCTCGGAGCAGCCTGCAGTGCTGTTTTTTTGTATGTCAGGGGAGTCACAATATATCTCATTAAATTGCGTATCAGATAGTTTAATGACCTGCTTATTGAGAGTGAAATAAATGAAGCCAGTTATTCAAGTGGACATCCTTGCTGAATAAACAGAGCAACGAGGAGACAAGAGCACGTGGTGCTGCTGTTTGTTGTTTGTTCCCTTCCCCCTTCCCCCTTGAATTCTCTCCTCCTTCCTCTCCTGAAGGTGCTAATTCGTAGCGGGGTGCAATATTGCCCGGCTTCCGGCACCTCGCTCAAGTGGCCATTTTCTGTGCGCGTGAGCTTGTGAGTGTCGGCAGGCTATTGGACCATGGGTGGCCTCACCGTTGAGCCAGATCCTGCCCTCGGCTGACACTGGCACGCGCAAAGTCTCCAGCAGGTTATCAGGTGCAGATACTTTGGGTCAATTTTTAAGCCCAGAGGCACTGAAACCAATAGAAGCTGTAAACATGGCTGAGGGCTGCTAATGCAGCACAGAACGGGGACAAGACCTGGAAGTTTCTCATCTATGTAGCTCTGTCCCAGAAAGGGCGATGCATTTACCTACTGAACCACTGGTGTAATTAAGATTTTTAATTGTTTGGTGGTCAGTGGTTCTCCTATGTACTCTGCCTGTGCTTGTGGTCGCATTTATTGTAATCTTCTATTCCAATCCATACAGTGACTGGGATGTGTTCCTCCAATCTCTCCCCCCCACCACTTCCCCCCCCCCCCCCCCTCCGATTGAAGTTCAAAGTAGAAATAAAATTTGAGCATCTGCTGGAAATCTGAAATAAAAAGGAATAAAAATGTAGAACAGGCCAGTCACCAGCTGAAAATCTCTCTCTATCAGATGTCGATGAACATGCTCTGTATCTCCAGCAAGTTTCTTTCTATTTTCTAAATTTAAATTATCTTACAATAATATTCACGACCCAACCATTTTTTGCTTCAAGCAATAGTATTTCACCCATCATTAGTCTAATGGGGACCTCCCTATCTCTGTAACCTCCTCCAGCCCTACAACTCTCCAAGATCTCTGCATTCCTCCAATTTTGGCCTCTTGCGCCTCCCCGATTTTAATTGCTCCACCATTGGCGGCCGTGTCTTCAGCTGCCTAGGCCCTAAGCTCTGGAATTCCCTCCTAAACCTCTCCGCCTCTCTCTCCACCTTTAAGACTTTCTTTACAACCTACCTCTTTGACCAAGCTTTTGGTCACCTGTCCTAATATCTCCTTATGTGGCTCGGTGTCAAATTTTGTTTGATAACGCTCCCATAAAGCGCCTTGGGACATTTTACTGCATTAAAGGCGCTATATAAATGCAAGTTGTTGTTGATCCAAGGGAGGTGTCAAGTGACAGCTGGATGATTTGCCCCCAACATCCACTCCAGCTCTATCTTCCACAACCCCACTTCATGGGGTCTACAAATCCTGCATGTCGCCCTGCAAACCATCATCCCTATTTGCTCCTTGCCCCCTCTGTGTATCAGTTTCAAAATCTTCATCAGGATATCTCCATGGCCTCACTCTACTTCACCATTGTTCTTCTAGCAGAATGTCCTCTGCTTTTCAGACTCTGTTCTGCTGTTTGCTCCTCTCTCCCTTGAATCCACTGGTGGTATCAGCCCCGCATTCTTCCTAAACCTCTTCATTTTGCTTGGTGTCAGCTGTGGCTCAGTGGCAGTGCTCTTGCCTCTGAGTCAGAATATCATGGGTTCTAAAGCCCCACTCCAGAGACTTAAGCACAACATTTAGGGTGACACTTCAGTGCAGTACTGAGGAAGTGCTGTCTTTCGGATGAGATGTTAAACTGAGGCCCTATCTGCCCTCTCAGGTGGATGTAAAAGATCTCATGGCACTATTTTAAAGAAGAGCAGATGAGTTCTTCCCGGTATCCTGGCCAACTGTATCCCTCAACCAACATCACTATTGCATTGCTGTTTGTGGGACCTTGCTGTGAGCAAATTGGCTGCCGCGTTTCCCTACATTACAGCAGTGCTTCCACTTCAAAAGTTAGCGCTGTAAAGTGCTCGGGGACATCCTGAGGTCATGAAAGGCGCAATATAAATGCATATCTTTCTTTCTTTCTTTACGTCTCTCCAATCCTTTAAAATCTTGCTCAAAGCACCTCTCTGGCAATGCTTTCTGTCACTTCTTCCTTGTCTCCAACTTCCTGCTGGATCTTCAGTACTCCTTGGAGCATTTTGTTCGGTGAAAAGTGCTTGATATAATTGAAAAGTTTTCTTGGTTGATAATTCTTGTTGAAGGGATTGAAGATTGAAGGGATTATCATTTGAGGGGTAAGGCAACGTGTTCTCCTCTTTTTCTCTCAGTCACACTGTTTGCAGATCACGTAGGCACCATTCCACAGCCTGGATAAACAACAACTACTTCCATTTTTATAGTGCCTTTAAGGTAATGAAAAGTCCCAAGGTGCTTCACACCGGAGAACGCGATACCAAACTGCAATAGAAAAGTTAGAGAAATTACAGACGAGACATTAAGGAGACTTGTAAAGCTGGGGAGAGAAGTAGCTTGGTGGAGAGATTGAGGGAGGGAGTTCCAGACATGAAGACAAGGCCACTGGTGAAGAAGTGGCAGAGGTGGTGGGGTGGGGGTTGAGTTTGAGATTAGACAGGAGGTCAGAGTGGGCAGACCCTAGGGCATGGGGTGGGAAATGGAGCTGGAGAAGGCTGTAGAGTTAGAGTGAGGTGAAGCCATCTAGACATTTGTAAACAAGGACAAGGTTTTTGAACTCGGTGTATCGGAGGCCAGGGCACCAATGCAGGTTGGCGAGAACAAGGCGATGGGTAAGCGGGACTTGGTACCAGACAGGATGTAGGTGGCCAGGTTCTGAACCAGATAACTGAGAGCAGACCAAGGATAAAGCTCAGAACCACCCGGTCCATGTAACACAGTATCAAATTGCTCATTTTATTTATCCATCAAGCCATTCAATCAGAATGAGTGGGATGTTGGATTCTGTACAAACGTGCCTCTCATTTTAGTGGAATAAAAGTATTGGTTTTAGATAATGCTTGACAACCACCTCACCTCTACTCATCCTCAATACATGCAATGAGCATGCGGAGGTTTGGTTCGAGTAGGTAGGTGCCACAACAGAACTGTATGCTTGTACTTGACAACTCTCTTAATACGGTGGAATCGCACAGCCTGAGAAGTCAATGATTTGTCCCATTGAACAATTGAGGCTCAGTGTTCGCTGAACAGATAGCCACATGGGCATATATAGGACTGGAAAAAACTATATTGTTCGATCTATCTGGCCCCAAGAGATCAAAAGCAGAATACACCATTCATTGTCTTTATACCTCATTTGACTTTCTCACCAAATTCCTGTCGAGCTCCCTCTTAAAATTAATGATGTTATCAGCCTCAATTGCTTCCTTGGGCGGATTGGAAATTGAATCCTGAGAACTCCCTGAGCTGGTTAGCTCAGTACCATGCTAGAGAGTGCACTTACCAACTGATCCAATTTTGTTTCAGAGTCCCCTTTTGTCTATTCATAAATTTCCAGCCCGTCTTACTTCCAATATAGATTTCTGATATATACTGACCGTATTATTACCCAGTAATCAGACAACGGCATTCACCCGATTCCATCATGGTCATTCACCCTTTACTGCTGAGATCTTCACGCAGTGCACCGGCTGTCCATGCTCACCAACATGGCTGCAAAAACAAAACCAAAAACCGAACGAGATCACCTTCTCCAATGAACTTCATGGTGTATTCCTTGTAGCCTCACATAACAGAATGAATGGAAGGTTTTCGGAGTAGATTTAGTGAGTCCCTGCCCGTTTGCAGGGTATCTGGTCCACTGGATCAGAATACCATAAGCACACTGCCCACAACTTTATGATCCATGCCCACAATGGGCCAGGTAGATCACCACAGGTGAGGGATAGGAAAATCTACCCTTCACTGTCATTTGGAGTTTATTATTCTACACATCAGACTTCCAGATTATACCTGAAACCTGCTCAGGATATCCATTATTCTATATATTAACCATGTAAACCCATGAATTGGATTCTAGCCTGTAACTCATTCCTAGGTATCCAATATCCTGCACACAAACCATTGTAGATATCAGTCCATAACTGGTGCCCATTATTTTATATATAAAAAGCCTCAAACTCTCAATCCGATTACTGCCTATAATTCACTTGAGAATGTTGTCAGGACTGGAGAATTTTAGCTGTGAGGAAAGATTGGATAGGCTGGGGTTGTTTTCATTGGCACAGAGGAGGCTGAGGGGTGATTTAATTGAGGTGTATAAAATTATGAGGGGCCTAGATAAAGTGGATGGGGAGGACCTATTTCCCTTAGCATAGGGGTCGGTGACCAGGAGGCATAGATTTTAAGTAATTGGTAGAATGATTAGAGGGGAGCTGAGGAGAATATTTTTCACCCAGAGGGTGGTGGGGGTCCAGAACTCACCACCTCAAAGGGTGGTAGAGGCAGAAACCCTCAACTCATTTAAAAAGTACTTGGATGTGCACTTGAAGTGCCGTAAACTACAGGGCTATGGAACAAGTGCTGGAAATTGGGATTAAGATGGACAGTTCTTTTTCGGCCGGCATGGACAAGATGGGCCGAATGGCCTCCTTATTATTATAATATTAAAATAAATAACTGCCGGCACCGAGCGCCTGAATCATTGAAAATGCCCGAAACATTCCAAGCCATCTATCTTAATTATTCTTCTGATGAATGATGAGAAGGTTTTGAAAATGAATCTTCAAGTTTTGGATTCAACATCAAATCCTTTCGGTCTCCAAGTCACTATGGAAACAAGGAACAATCTCCTTGAAGGTGTCGACACTATGATCTCCCATTGCTGCGTAGAATTCCCCCTATCACTGCTAAACGATATTTCTGATTTTCCAGAGTAAAATAACAATCTTTTAATTATAGAGAATCTATGTGAAGGGCCAAGGCCCATAGTGCAGGATACCGCCAAGGTTGAAAAGTGTAGAAGGGAAGACGAGGCAAGTCAAAAAGTTGTGATTACTTGGCAACAAAAATGGGTTTTAAGAGCATGAAGGAAATAGGAGGAAGGGAAGATAGAGGAAGTTAAAGCACGTGTTAAATTGGGAGGCAATGTAGTATAATGGGCCGGAAATTGCTTTCAAAATAATGGTGAGCCCGACAGCGCTCACCGTTATTCGTGGCGAAATCGAAGAGCAAGTTCCAGCGACCGCACATATGCGGTGAAACGCAGAAATCCAGAACTTGCTCTTCCTGGGTAACTGGCGATCTGTCAGCTTCACCTTAAAGGGATATCGCTGGCTGCAATCAACAGACCAGCGGCAACTTGCTCTCCTGCCCACCTTGAAACTAACAAATATTGCCACAAGACAGGTACACTTAGTTTTTTTAAGTCTAAACTAAGTTTTAACTGCGTGGTATGTCTTAATGACTGCCAAACAATTTCACTGGCAATAAAAATTAACTTTTAAAAACGTGGAGTCTCAATACTCCTGATTTTAATAGTTTTTGGACATTTGAAAAATAATTTTAAAATGTTTTTTTACTTTTTTCTTCTGTCGCTTTAATCTGAATCTTTTCATCTGATCCTTCCTTTATTTTACTTTCTCTCTGTCATTTTGTAATACCTTATCAGGCACATCAGGGTTTTTAGTTTGCGCGATTTGTGAATGAACTGTTTCGCACATCGTGGCTTGCTTCAAGCTGATTGGCTGAGGGGCCTTCGAGATCCTTTCACCGCTCACACAGCCCAGGAATGAACGCCGATGTTATTTGAACTTGTAGTTCAAGGAAGTTGCCGCCAAGAAGAACGCGGTAACTTAGTGGGTGAATTTAAATCTAATGAGCGGTGAACGCTGCTGGTTCTCAATTTACAGCCCAGTGAGCCATGATAAGGATGCAGAAGGAAGGAGAGAAAGTGGGATGGCATATTTACAGTTTAGGAGGACCAAGAGGTCCTGAAATATGTGTTGTGGCTGATAGTGGATGGAGTGCCATATTGACAACAGGTTCGTACTGAAATGTTGATTTAGTTCCTACTTTGCCAACTCAGTAAATATTTGTGAACATGGCGCTGCGTTTTACTAATGTAATGAGGTGCTAATTGGGTTGCCTGTTTGCTTTCAGGAAGCTTCACTGCACCGTAACAATGCAATGCTGCCTGCCCTGCCAAGAGTGGAAACACTTGAGTGAAGAAGTTTTGTGGGGAGGTTTGGCTTGGTGCATCAGTGGACTCCTATCCGGGTGAAACTGCTGGCATGAATCAATGTAGAAAGTGGGGCACAAGGTGTCTACGTCACTTCACAGCTTCACTCAAAATCTCTGATCAGTCATGAATAATCTCTTGTACACGATCATATACGTACATTTTGCTCCTCCGCTTCACACACACGTACCCTTTTCAGAACATAGAATCATAGAATCGTAGAAGTTTACAACATGGAAACAGGCCCTTCGACCCAACATGTCCATGTCGCCCAGTTTATACCACTAAGCTAGTCCCAATTGCCTGCACTTGGCCCATATCCCTCTATACCCATCTTACCCATGTAACTGTCCAAATGCTTTTTAAAAGACAAAATTGTACCCGCCTCTACTACTGCCTCTGGCAGCTCGTTCCAGACACTCACCACCCTTTGAGTGAAAAAATTGCCCCTCTGGACCCTTTTGTATCTCTCCCCTCTCACCTTAAATCTATGCCCCCTCATTATAGACTTCCCGACGTTTGGGAAAAGATTTTGACTATCTACCTTGTCTATGCCCCTCATTATTTTATAGACTTCTATAAGATCACCCCTTAACCTCCTACTCTCCAGGTAAAAAAGTCTCAGTCTATCCAACCTCTCCCTGTAAGTCAAACCATCAAGTCCCGGTAGCATCCTAGTAAATCTTTTCTGCACTCTTTCTAGTTTAATAATATCCTTTCTATAATAGGGTGACCAGAACTGTACACAGTATTCCAAGTGTGGCCTTACTAATGTCTTGTACAACTTCAACAAGACATCCCAACTCCTGTATTCAATGTTCTGACCAATGAAACCAAGCATGCTGAATGCCTTCTTCACCACCCTATCCACCTGTGACTCCACTTTCAAGGAGCTATGAACCTGTACTCCTAGATCTCTTTGTTCTATAACTCTTCCCAACGACCTACCATTAACGGAGTAGGTCCTGGCCCGATTCGATCTACCAAAATGCATCACCTCACATTTATCTAAATTAAACTCCATCTGCCATTCATCGGCCCACTGGCCCAATTTATCAAGATCCCGTTGCAATCCTAGATAACCTTCTTCACTGTCCACAATGCCACCAATCTTGGTTTCATCTGCAAACTTACTAACCGTGCCTCCTAAATTCTCATCCAAATCATAAATATAAATAACAAATAACAGCGGACCCAGCACCGATCCCTGAGGCACACCGCTGGTCACAGGCCTCCAGTTTGAAAAACAACCCTCTACAACCACCCTCTGTCTTCTGTCGTCAAGCCAATTTTGTATCCAATTGGCTACCTCACCTTGGATCCCGTGAGATTTAACCTTATGTAACAACCTACCACGCGGTACCTTGTCAAAGGCTTTGCTGAAGTCCATGTAGACCACGTCTACTGCACAGCCCTCATCTATCTTCTTGGTTACCCCTTCAAAAAACTCAATCAAATTCGTGAGACATGATTTTCCTCTCACAAAACCATGCTGACTGTTCCTAATTAGTCCCTGCCTCTCCAAATGCCTGTAGATCCTGTCTCTCAGAATGCCCTCTAACAACTTACCCACTACAGATGTCAGGCTCACCGGTCTGTAGTTCCCACGCTTTTCCCTGCCGCCCTTCTTAAACAAAGGCACAACATTTGCTACCCTCCAATCTTCAGGCACCTCACCTGTAGCTGTCGATGATTCAAATATCTCTGCTAGGGGACCCGCAATTTCCTCCCTAACCTCCCATAACGTCCTGGGATACATTTCATCAGGTCCTGGAGATTTATCTACCTTGATGCGCGTTAAGACTTCCAGCACCTCCCTCTCTGTAATATGTACACTCCTCAAGACATCACTATTTATTTCCCCAAGTTCCCTAACATCCATGCCTTTCTCAACCGTAAATACCGATGCGAAATATTCATTTAGGATCTCACCCATCTCTTGTGGTTCCGCACATAGATGACCTTGTTGATCCTTAAGAGGCCCTACTCTCTCCCTAGTTACTCTTTTGCCCTTTATGTATTTGTAGAAGCTCTTTGGATTCTCCTTTGCCTTATCTGCCAAAGCAATCTCATGTCCCCTTTTTGCCCTCCTGATTTCCCTCTTAACTCTACTCCGGCAATCTCTATACTCTTCAAGGGATCCACTTGATCCCAGCTGTCTATGCATGTCATATGCCTCCTTCTTCTTTTTGACTAGGGCCTCAATCTCCCGAGTCATCCAAGGTTCCCTACTTCTACCAGCCTTGCCCTTCACTTTATAAGGAATGTGCTTACCCTGAACCCTGGTTAACACACTTTTGAAAGCCTCCCACTTACCAGACGTCCCTTTACCTGCCAACAGACTCTCCCAATCAACTTCTGAATGTCCCTGTCTAATACCATCAAAATTGGCCTTTCCCCAATTTAGAATTTTAACTTTTGGGCCAGACTTATCATTCTCCATAGCTATCTTAAAACTAATGGAATTATGATCACTGGTCCCAAAGTGATCCCTCACCAACACTTCTGTCACCTGCCCTTCCTTATTTCCCAAGAGGAGGTCAAGTTTTGCCCCCTCTCTAGTCGGGCCATCCACATACTGAATGAGAAACTCCTCCTGAATACACTCAACAAATTTCTCTCCATCCAAGCCCCTAGTGCTATGGCTGTCCCAGTCAATGTTGGGAAAGTTAAAGTCCCCTACTATTACCACCCTATTTTTCTTGCAGCTGTCTGTAATCTCCTTACATATTTGCTCCTCAATTTCCCGTTGACTATTTGGGGGTCTGTAGTACAATCCTATCAAAGTGATCTCTCCCTTCTTATTTTTCAGTTCTACCCATATAGACTCAGTGGGCGAACCCTCGGATATATCCCCTCTCACTACTGCCGTGATGTTCTCCCCAATCAAGAACGCAACTCCCCCTCCTCTCTTACCTCCTGCTCTATCTTTCCTATAGCATCTGTACCCTGGAACATTGAGCTGCCAGTCCTGCCCCTCCCTTAGCCATGTTTCAGTAATAGCTATAACACAAGTCATCAACACAAGTTCATCAGTATGCAAATCTGAGACATGCAAAATCCACTTCTGTCAATCGAATCATAGAATCAAACAGCACAGGAGGAGGCCATTCGGCCCATCGTGCCTGTGCCGGCTCTTTGAAAGAGCTGTCCAATTAGTCCCTGCTCTTTCCCCATAGCGCTGCAAATGTTTCCTGTTCAAGTATTTATCCAATTCCCTTTGAAAGTTACTGTTGAATCTGCTTCCACCACCCTTTCAAGCAGTGCATTCCAGATCATCATAACTCTCTGCGTTAAAAAAAATTCTCCTCATCACCCCTCTGTTTCTTTTGCCGATTATCTTAAAACGGCCCAGAATTTCCGGCAGCAGCGACTTTGACGACAGACGCCATAAGTTAGTCCATGGGGAACCTCGATCTTCCAGTGGCGAATTGATGCCAAATTCGACGGGAAAACTGATTTGAATATGCCACTGCGAGGATCGTGGTGAATCAGAAGCAGCGCAGCCACTGGCCAGTAAAGGGATATGGTTTAACGGAGGAGAACTGATAACTGCCATCTTTATTTTTCTTCTTATGGACTTGATTTTTAAAAAGTCATATATGCAGAATTATACTGAGGCAGAACCAGAATCTACAGGTTTACATTGGAATTTGAATGAATTGATTGACAGGTTCATTCGGTTTTTTAAAAAAGTTACTTTGGGTTGTAATTCTCATTAAGCTGTTTTACAATTATAGAAGGAAATCTTAAAATGTCGGAACATTGAGAGGCGCTAGTGCTACTTTTAATCAATTTGGTTTAATTTCATCGAGTAATTGCGGGTCGCAATTGAGCTGTAAGGTCTATTGAAATCTCAATTTTAAAAAAATAGCCAGCTTATACAGAAAGGCCATTACATGATGTTTTCTAAAGCTGGTTTTAGTTTGGACTCTAAAAGGGGCTGATAAACGTACGCTGGTTGGGAAACTGGCTCTCTGTTGCTTTATGGATGTTTATTTTTACCCAGAACAACACAGTCTCATTGTTTGAGCTTCAGGTATTTTGCTGAAACATCTTTCGTTGCTGTTTCTTTGGCTCAGAGATCGTCGTTAATTGTCCTCTGAAAGGAAATGAATTCTTTCAGGAGCTCAAAATTGTTTTCAGCATCATTTGAAAGTAAAAGTTCAAAAGTCAATATCACGCCACTTCCAGGTCACCAGCGCCAAGTGGCGGTGTCAGGATATCAATGGGGGCGGAGCTATGATAATGACCTTCTCACTGTTTTCGGTGAGATTAACGGCAGATTGGCATGAAAGACCCAGGAAAATATGGAGTGGCGTAATTAATGGCGTAAGTCACTTACTCCATAATTTCCTCTTTCTTTTGCGCAATTCAAGGGTACTTACACTGTCGATGCGCCATTCGTAAATCCCCAGGAAAATAAGGGCCATTGTTTTTGTAAAAACCCCTGACTTTCCTCTGTTTGATCTGGTGCAAGAATATCAGGAAATTGTCATATTATGTTACAAGTGCCAAGATTGAAATATAGTCATTCAATGATGTAATGCTCAGTATATTGGTAATGTTGTTTTAAGAATGTTCGGGGATTGTTGGACGCTATCTGACTGCTGCATAGGTAATCAACGTGCTTTACCTCAATACACAACCTGGGAGAATAAGTTACAACCGCTGCAGAGCCACGAAAACAAAGAGTAAAAAATCCAACCTCCATAATAAGTTGTAGCCTCTTCTGTATTAAGGTGTCTCTGTAAAAGACACACAAGCACACACATACACACGCACACGCACATGCACACACGTACACAGACACACAACGAGTGATACCCAATCAGCATTGAAAAATTGATGTATTTGTGTGCGTGACAGGTCATCTGCATTTTGAAGAGGGAAACAGCCCAAAAGAATCACATGTTATCATCTCCCTCATGACATGTGCAATGCAAAGCAACAACATTTTCATGAGCCAACGACATTTTCTCAGATGAATGCCATCACCAGGAATATCATTATTCTTCACATGTACACAAGCAATTCTTCCAGTGAATCCAATGTTCCTTTAAAAGAACAATGCGTACAGCTGGGGGGGTCAGTGAAGCGCTGTAACAGGCCTAGATTTTGCAGTCACCGATGCTAGCCCATTTGTTTGAAACAGTTTAACACCGATATTAAAATAAAACAGATAAGAAATTCCAAGCCAAAGCATCAAAAAGAAGCGACATGGCTCGAAGAGATTGGAGATGGTGAGATAGTCACGCTGATAATATTCACAAACTGCCAAGCCGCGTTATTTTTCATCTCGCTCGATCTCGACAGCGACTCATTCCTCCCCTCGCCGTTCCCCCCAGCCCAACCCCAACCCCTGGTTGGCCGGTGGAGTTTCTGGCCCTGTTTCTGTTCATACACAAGTCAAATGCACAGAGTAAGTTTAATAGGTCGTCACAGGACTAGAACTTCAAAAGGAGTCGTGTTCAAATCCAGGCCCACATCTCAGTGCTGCACATACACAAAAGATAAAGTCACACTGTTTCAAAGCTTTTGAATGATTAATCAGTCACAGATCATTTTTAAGTTGGTTTCATATTTAAACAGACTTTGGGGTTTCAGTGCCTCTTCTGCCTTTAAATGAAAATTTTGATATGCGCAAGTTATCTTTTCCACCTTACACATTTATAGATAAGAGAGCTGTTAACATGCTGTTGGCCCCTTTAACCTTCTGCTCTTCAGATAGTCGTGGTCGGCAGGCCTCCAGCAGAATCTTCAGTCTCAGTTTGATTGGAAGGAACGTTGAAGTTGGGGGTACAGGAGTGTGGTGGTTCTGTTACTGGGCTAATAATCCAGAGAACGTGAGTTCAAGTCCCAGCAGGGCAGCTTGAGAATTTGAATTTTCAAGAGGATAGAGACAGGCTGATGGCATGGGCAGACACGAAGAACGAGGAGAGACAATATAAACTAGAGGGCACAATTCTAAAATGGGTACAAGGGGTGGCATAGTGGTTATGTTATTGGACGAGTAATCCAGCGGTCTGGACTAATAATCTGGAGTCATGAGTTCAAATCCCGCCATGGCAGCTGGGGAATTTAAATTTAATTAATTAAATAAGATCTGGAATTAAAAAACTAGTATCAGTAATGGTGGCCATAAAACTACTAGATTGTTATAAAAACCCATCTGGTTCACGAATGTCCTTTAGGGAAGGAAACCTGCCGTCCTTACCTGGTCTGGCCTAGATGTGACTCCAGACCCACAGCAATGTGCTTGATTCTTAACTGCCCTCATGAAATGGCCCAGCAAGCCACTCAGCTGTACAATCTCGCCAAAAAAAGTCATAATAAGAATAAAACCGGACAGACCACCCGGCATCTGACCACTTGGCACCGGACACGACAACGGCAAACCAAGCCCAGTCGACCCTGCAAAATCCTCCTCACGAACATCTGGGGACTTGTGCCAAAATTGGGAGAGCTGTCCCACAGACTAGTCAAGCAACAGCCTGACATAGCCACACTCACAGAATCATAACGTCCCAGACTCTTCCATCACCATCCCTGGGTATGTCCTGTCCCACCGGCAGGACAGACCGACCAGAGGTGGCAGTACAGTGATATACAGTCAGGAGGGAGTGGCCCTGGGAGTCCTCAACATTGACTCTGGACCCCATGAAATCTCATGGCATCAGGTCGAAACGTGGGCAAGGAAACCTCCTGCTGATTACCACCTACCATCCTCCCTCAGCTGATGGATCAGTCCTCCTCCACTTGGAGGAAGCACTGAGGGTAGCAAGAGGCACAGAATGTACTCTGGGTGGGGGACTTCAATGTCCATCACCAAGAGTGGCTCGGTAGCACCACTACTGACCGAGCTGGCCGAGTCCGAAAGGACATAGCTGCCAAACTGAGCCTGCGGCAGGTGGTGAGCGAACCAACACGAGGGAAAAACTTACTTGGCCTCGTCCTCACCAATCTACCTGTCGCAAATGCACCTGTCCATGACAGTATTGGTAGGAGTGACCACCGCACAGTCCTCATAGAGACGAAGTCCTGTCCTCGCACTGAGGAAATCATCCAACGTGTTGTGTGGCACTATCACTGTGCCATATGGAATAGATTCAGAACAGATCTAGCAGCTCAAAACTGGGCATCCATGAGGTGCTGTGGGCCATCAGCAGCAGCAGAATTGTATTCCAGCACAATCTGTAACCTCACCGCCTGGCATTTTTTTATTCGTTCATGGGATGTGGGCATCGCTGGCGAGGCCGGCATTTATTGCCCATCCCTAATTGCCCTTGAGAAGGTGGTGGTGAGCCGCCTTCTTGAACCGCTGCAGTCCGATTAGTGACGGTTCTCCCACAGTGCTGTTAGGAAGGGAGTTCCAGGATTTTGTCCCAGCGATGATGAAGGAACGGCGATATATTTCCAAGTCAGGATGGTGTGTGAATTGGAGGGGAACGTGCAGGTGGTGTTGTTCCCATGTACCTGCTGCCCTTGCCCTTCTAGGTGGTAGAGGTCACGGGTTTGGAAGGTGCTGTCGAAGAAGCCTTGGCGAGTTGCTGCAGTGCATCCTGTGGTGGGTACACACTGCAGCCACTGTGCGCCGGTGGTGAAGGGAATGAATGTTTAGGTTGGTGGATGGGGCGCCAATCAAGCGGGCTGCTTTGTCCTTGATGGTGTCGAGCTTCTTGAGTGTTGTTGGAGCTGCACTCATCCAGGCAAGTGGAGAGTATTCCATCACACTCCTGACTTGTGCCTTGTAGATGGTGGAAAGGCTTTGGGGAGTCAGGAGGAGAATCACTTACCTCAGAATACCCAGCCTCTGACCTGCTCTTGTAGCCACAGTATTTATATGGCTGGTCCAGTTAAGTTTCTGGTCAATGGTGACCCCCAGGATGTTGATGGTGGGGGATTCAGTGATGATAATGCCGTTGAATGTCAAGGGGACGTGGTTAGACTCTCTCTCGTTGGAGATGGTCATTGCCTGGCACTTGTCTGGCGTGAATGTTACTTGCCACTTATGAGCCCAAGCCTGGATGTTGTCCGGGTCTTGCTGCATATGGGCTCGGGCTGCTTCATTATTTGACGGGTTGTGAATGGAACTGAACACAGTGCAATCATCAGCGAACAGCCCCATTTCTGACCTTATGATGGAGGGAAGGTCATTGATGAAGCAGCTGAAGATGGTTGGGCCAAGGACACTGCCCTGAGGAACTCCTGCAGCAATGTCCTGGGGCTGAGATGATTGGCCTCCAACAACCACGACCATCTTCCTTTGTGTTAGGTATGGCTCCAGCCACTGGAGAGTTTTCCCCCTGATTCCCATTGACTTCAATTTTACTAGGGCTCCTTGGTGCCACACTCGGTCAAATGCTGCCTTGATGTCAAGGGCAGTCACTATCACCTCACCTCTGGAATTCAGCTCTTTTGTCCATGTTTGGACCAAGGCTGTAATGAGGTCTGGAGCCGAGTGGTCCTGGCGGAACCCAAACTGAGCATCGGTGAGCAGGTCATTGGTGAGTAAGTGCCGCTTGATAGCACTGTCGACGACACCTTCCATCACTTTGCTGATGATTGAGAGTGGACTGATGGGGCGGTATTTGGCCAGACTGGATTTGTCCTGCTTTTTGTGGACAGGACATACCTGGGCAATTTTCCATATTGTTGGGCAGATGCCAGTGTTGTAGCTGTCGTGGAACAACTTGGCTAGAAGCGCAGCTAGTTCTGGAGCACAAGTCATAGAGTTATACAGCACGGATAGAGGCCCTTCGGCCCATCGTGTCCGCGCCGGCAAAGTCTTCAGCACTACAGCCGGGATGTTGTCAGGGCCCATAGCCTTTGCTGTATCCAGTGCACTCAGCCGTTTCTTGATATCACATGGAGTGAATCGAATTGGCTGAAGACTGGCTTCTGTGATGGTGGGGATATCGGGAGGAGGCCGAGTTGGATCATCCACTTGGCGCTTCTGGCTGAAGATGGTTGCAAATGCTTCAGCCTTGTCTTCTGCACTCACGTGCTGGACTCCGCCATCGTTGAGGATGGGGATGTTTAGAGAGCCTCCTCCTCCCGTTAGTTGTTTAATTGTCCACCACTATTCATGATTGGAAATGGCAGGACTGCAGAGCTTTCATCTGTTCCATTGGTTGTGGTTGGCATATTCCTCACTCTGCCGTTACCAACAAGCCAGTGGATCAACCCTGGTTCAATGAGGAGCATGCCAAGAGCAGCACCAGACATACCTAAAAATGAGGTGCCAACCTGGTGAAGCAACAACTCAGGACTACATGCATGCTAAACAACGGAAGCAACATTCTATGGACAGAGCAAAGTGATTCTACAACCAATGGATCAGATTAAAGCTGTGCAGTCCTGCCACATCCAGTCGTGAATGGTGGTGGACAATTAAACAACTAACAGGAGGAGGAGGCTCTCAAAACATCCCCATCCTCAACGATGGCAGAGTCCAGCACGTGAGTGCAAAAGACAAGGATGAAGCATTTGCAACCATTTTCAGTCAGAAGTGCCGAGTGGATGATCCATCTCGGCCTCCTCTCGATATCCTCACCATCACAGAAGCCAGTCTTCTGCCAATTCGATTCGCTCCACGTGATATCAAGAAACGGCTGAGTGCACTGGATACAGCAAAGGCTATGGGCCCCGACAACATCCCAGCTGTAGTGCTGAAGGCTTGTGCTCCAGAACTAGCCGCGCCTCTAGCCAAGCTGTTCCAGTACAGCTACAACACTGGCATCTACCCGACAATGTGGAAAATTGCCCCGGTATGTCCTGTCCACAAAAAGCAGGACAAATCCAATCCGGCCAATTACCGCCCCATCAGTCTACTCTCAATCATCAGCAAAGTGATGGAAGGTGTCGTCGACAGTGCTATCAAGCGGCACTTACTCACCAATAACCTGCTCACCGATGCTCAGTTTGGGTTCCGACAGGACCACTCGGCTCCAGACCTCATTGCAGCCTTGGTCCAAATAAGGACAAAAAAGCTGAATTCCAGAGGTGAGGGGAGAGTGACTGCCCTTGACATCAAGGCAGCATTTGACCGAGTGTGGCACCAAGGAGCCCTTGTAAAATTGAAGTCAATGAGAATCAGGGGGAAAACTCTCCAGTGGCTGGAGTTATACCTAGCACAAAGGAAGATGGTAGTGGTTGTTGGAGGCCAATCATCTCAGCCCCAGGACATTGCTGCAGGAGTTCCTCAGGGCAGTGTCCTAGGCCCAACCATCTTCAGCTGCTTCATCAATGACCTTCCCTCCATCATAAGGTCAGAAATGGGGATGTTCGCTGATGATTGCACAGCATTCAGTTCCATTCGCAACCCCTCAAATAATGAAGCAGTCCGAGCCTGCATGCAGCAAGACCTGGACCACATCCAGGCTTGGGCTCATAAGTGGCAAGTAACATTTGCGCCAGACAAGTGCCAGGCAATGACTATCTCCAACAAGAGAGAGTCTAACCACCTCCCCTTGACATTTAACGGCATCACCATCACCAAATCCCCCATCATCAACATCCTGGGGGTCACCATTGACCAGAAACTTAACTGGACCAGCCATATAAATACTGCGGCCACTAGAGCAGGTCAGAGGCTGGGTATTCTGCGGCGAGTGACTCACCTCCTGATTCCCCAAAGCCTTTCCACCATCTACAAGGCACAAGTCAGGAGTGTGATGGAATACTCTCCACTTGCCTGGATAAGTGCAGCTCCAACAACACTCAAGAAGCTCGACACCATCCAGGACAAAGCAGCCCGCTTGATTGGCACCCCATCCACCACCCTGAACATTCACTCCCTTCACCACCGGCGCACAGTGGCTGCAGTGTGTACCATCCACAGGATGCACTGCAGCAACTTGCCAAGGCTTCTTCGACAGCACCTCCCAAACCCGTGACCTCTACCACCTAGAAGGACAAGAGCAGCAGGCACATGGGAACAACACCACCTGCACGTTCCCCTCCAAGTCACACACCATCCCGACTTGAAATATATCGACGTTCCTTCATCGTCGCTGAGTCAAAATCCTGGAACTCCCTTCCTAACAGCAGTGTGGGAGAACCGTCACCACACGGACTGCAGCGGTTCGAGAAGGTGGCTGACCACCATCTTCTCAAGGGCAATTAGGGATGGGCAATAAATGCTGGCCTCGCCAGCGATGCCCACATCCCATGAACGAATTTTTAAAAAGAACAGAGAGATCTGGGGGTAAATGTGCACAAATCGTTAACGGTGGCTGGGCGAGTTGAGAAAGCGGTTGAAAAAGCATTATGAGATCCTGGGCTTTATAAATAGAGGCATAGAGTACAAAAGTAAGGAAGTCATGATGAACCTTAATAAAACACTGGTTCAGCCACAACTGGAGTATTGTGTCCAGTTCTGGGCACCGCACTTCAGGAAAGATGTGAAGGCCTTAGAAATGGTGCAGAAGAGATTTACTCGAATGATTCCAGGGATGAGGGACTTTAGTTATGTGGATGGACTGGAGAAACTGGGGTTATTCTCTTTGGAACAGAGAAGGTTGCAAGGAGATCTGATAGAGGTATTCAAAATCATGAAGGTTCTCGGCAGAGTAGATGGAGAGAAACTGTTCCCATTGGCGGAAGGGTCAAGAACCAGAGGACATAGACTTAAGGTGATTGGCAAAAGAACCAAAGGAGACATGAGGAAAAACTTTTTTACACAGCGAGTGGTTAGGATCTGGAATGCACTGCCAGAGGGGATGGTGGAGGCAGATTCAATCATGGCCTTCAAAAGGGAACTGAATAAGTACTTGAAAGGCAAAAATTTGCAGGGCTATGGGGATAAGACGGGGGAGTGGGACTAGCTGGATTGCTCTTGCATAGAGCCGACGCGGACTCGATGAGCCGAATGGCCTCCTTCCTTGCTGTAGCCTTTCCATGATTCTATGATTCTATGAAGTAGGCCTGTATATATGAACCAAAGCTTGGGGGTGACTTACTTTCCAACTTTAGCAAGACTGATGAGCGATGCAACGTAAGATTCTTTCCCCCCCCCCTCCCCCGATTTGACCCAACACTATTTGGAGAAATGTAAAGAGGGTGCAGCTAAGAGCAGGCATGTCGGCAGTCTATTTGGTGCTGTATAAAGAGTTTTTCCTCCCATCACCTCTCCCCGCCCCCTTTCCCGGCAGCTCGAACATTTTTTGCTCTGCACTTTTGCTCTGCCTGTCGTAACCTTGTAACTGACTGGGAGGAACTGCAGAAGAGAACCAATTTGAGGCCTTCTGGTCTCCATTTTGCATTCATAGATGCATTTAAGGGGAAGCTACATAAGTACATGAGGGAAAAGGAATAGAAAGATATGTTGATCGGGTGAGATGAAGAGGGGTGGGTGGAGGCTCATGTGGAGCATAAACACCAGCACAGGCCAGTTGGGCCGAATGGCCTGTTTCTGTGCTGTAATTTCTATGTAATTCTATGTAAAGATTGGTGTGGCTTTCCCTCCATTCCCCCATCCTTTATCATCTCCTTCGATGCATGTGTACCATTAGATTCTTGGTGGGCTTGGACGCAGCTCTTCTATGTCCACCTGATTGGAGGTTTATCTACAGGAAATCTTAATCTAAATCATTTTTAATAAACATTTCCTCTCATGATAAAAATGTTAAACTTATAAAAATTATGTCGATTAACTTACAGGCACTGATAGTTCACCTGAGTCCAACCTGCCCCAGATAGATAAGACTGAAAGAAAGAAAGAACTTGCATTGATATAGCGCCTTTCACATCCTCAGAACATTTCAAAATGCTTCACAACCAATTAAGTACTTTTGAAGTGTAATCACTGTTGTTATGTCGGAAAAGCAGGAAACCAATTTGCTCACAGCAAGGTCCCACAAACAGCAATGAAATAAATAACCAGATAATCTATTTTAAGTGTTAGTTAAAGGATAAATGTTGGCGAGGACCCCAGGGAGAACTCCCCTGCTCTTCTTCGAATAGTGCCGTGGGATCTTTAACGTCCACCTGAGAGGGCAGACGGACCCTCAGTTTAACGTCTTATCCAAAAGAGGGCACCTTCGACAGTGCAGCACTCCCTCAGTACTGCACTGAAGTGTCAGCCTGGATTACGTGCTCAAGTCACTGGAGTGGGACTTGAAGCCACAGCCTTATGACTCAGAGGCGAGAGTGCTACCAACTGAGCCACAGCTAACACCATGATATAGAATGAAAGTCTCTTCTGTCTGTGGGCTGTAAGATTCTGCGAGAAATAAATCTGGATAGTTTCTGATGGCAGTCGACCCACAGTGCAAAAACAGCCCTGAATTTGGCAATAATAATCGAAATTTCATTCAGGCGGGCCACAGGATGCCTGGTGTGGAAAAGGGGGGAACAAAATGTAGGAGGTACTTCTTGAGGGTTGAGGCTGAGGCACAAGGTTGGGAGTAGAGGAGAGGCAGCTTTATTCTGAATCCAACCGTGCCACACCTGACCAGGGAGTGCTTGATGCAGAAATTGGGTGCCTGCAGTGAGAAAGCATTCAATTTTCCAGCAGTAACACCCCTCAGCTTGATGAGAAGCGAATTCACAGAAAGATTTTTTTTTGAAAAGAAACACCCATCTCTGCAGTGATGCCAAGGACTCCCGTTACAATCACCCTTCTTCCTGAAGGAAATTGGTAGTACGAGAAGGTTTGAAGGAGGAAACGGAGGAGAAGTGGGGCTGGACCGGTAAGGAAAGTAGGGAGATTGAGAGGGATTTTTTTTTTATTTTTGTTTTAATGCTTTATATATCCTTGCTTCCAGAGAGAAGGAATCGTATTTAAAAGCGGCTGCAGGCACGAGGGTACAATGAGCTGTCAGTCACCGCTCATGCTCGTTTTCAATGAACACAATATATCTGTTTGATCCGGAGGAGTTTTCCAACAGCAGGTTGACCTTGAAGGCAGTGCATTGATTTCTGGTATCACATCATGAGCTGGGAGTGGGTGGGGGGGTCATTAGTGAGTCATCCTGCAGGAGGTGTGATGGGGAGCAGTTCTCGGATATTCCGATACAGTGCCACCTGCCTCCAATGATGGATCATCTTACCGTATCCCATCAATCCTCACCTGGCTGGGAAAAAGAATGTGACACCTGTATGAAATTAATCATCATGTATGACATTAACCCATCAAAGCCTTACAGCGAGGGACTGCTAATAATGCTCACTGAGTTTTACAGTGGCAAGCATCATAGTCTTTAACAGAGCATTCATTCTTTGCCAAGGTGTAGAGCTCCCAATGCCACTTGATAATAGATTTCTGAAGGAATACTGATGTCATGTAGTTCAACCCTTCAAAACGAAGGCATTATTTGGCTCCAAAATAAAAATGGATTTTAAGAAAACCCCACAAGGTTACAACTCCATCGCTTTATATTATTGGGAACACATAATCTGAGCTGCTATATGTTCCTGTAATTCTGCTTGGACACTGCTAGTATCACAAGTGTGCAGAGAATCACTGATGCAGTTGTAAGATATTGTACATTGGGAAATGACAACAAGAGGGCATTCAGAACGCGAAGGGTTACTTCAACTTGATCCATGTTCACAGGACGATTTTCATTGATGTTTTGGAACCATGTGATAATAAGGAAATGTTGCAGGTCACTGTCAGACCAAGTCAAATCAGTTATAGTTTGTTGGGAAGGACTAACAATGAAGTGGATTGGAAGGAATTTTTTTTCTGGGGTGGGTGGGCGGAAGGGTCATTGGGGTGGAAGGGAAAGATGTGCAAAATCTTAAAGAGACAGCGTGGTCATATTACAGTGTTTTACTGGAGATTATTACTTTTCTCAGCAGAGGAGTATATGATGAGATCAGTCGTGTCCTTATGTCACAGTATTGGGCTGCTAACAATTCATCACTTGCGTCAGTTAATGTGCCCTTTTTCTGGGACGGTTTTTGAAGCATACTTTTCTCTAAACAGAGACTGCCTGAAAACTCCCAACAAAGCACAATGCCTATAAAGAGGACGCTGCTTTTGGAGTGGGGAGTTGTTCAGGAAAGTTACGGTTTGGGGACAGACGAAGACATAAAATTGTGCGGGATGTTTACCATATGGGCAAGCTTCGACTCTAACATCAGTTATATCTTCAGCAATGAGAACCTTTCCAAAGCTTTCTATCTTTCCCCCTCTCTTTGGGCTACATTTGTCGGGCCAAACGCGATTGAATGGCAATTGAGTCATGTGTTGCACATCCTCGATGCGTGCACCCTAAGCTAGAGCATGTTGAGATATTTCGTGAGACACATTCGCCGGAAATTTCGTTGGGCCTTTTCCTGCTGCGCCATTATAACCTTGCAGGAAGTTCGGTGGAGGCAGGGTTTCCCCAATGGTGGAGCAGGAGAGGTCCTGAGGAAATTCCCAGCAATTTTCAAACAATGGTATTCCTTTAATTGCCTCCAATTCCCTTGTTGTTACCCCATGCAGGGCAATAGGTTTATTGGCTGGGTAATTACAATTTGGTGGATTCTTGATTCACACCATCCAGTTTGGGTCTCTCAAGGCACAAGAGAGATAAGTCAAGCAGAGCAGAGAAGAGCCATGAGATTGCAATTAAAGGGCAGATTCAGCAATTTTTTTAAATATTTGCTCTTGGGATACGGGTGTCGCCAGCAAGGCCAGCATTTATTGACCATCTCTAGATGCCTTTGAGAAGGTGGTGGTGGGCCTTTTTCTTGAACCGCTGCAGTCCATGCGTTGAAGGTACTGCCACATTGCTGATCGGCAGGGAGCTCCAGGATTTTGACCCAGTGACGATGAAGGAACGGTGATATATGTCCAAATCAGATGGTGTGTGACTTGGCAATGAACTTGGAAGTGAGGGAGTTCCCATGCACCTGCTGCCATTGTCCGTCTAGGCGGTGGAGGTAATGGAAGAAGCCTTGGTGAGTTGCTGCAATGCATCCTGTAGATAGTACACACTGCAGCCACGATGCGCCGGTGGTGGAGGGAGTAAATGTTTAAGGTGGTGATTGGGCTGCTGAACAAGCGGACTGATTTGGCCTGAATGATGTCGAGCTTGTTGAGTGTTGCTGCTGCTGCACCCATCCAGGCCAATGGACAGTATTCCATCACACTCCTGATTTGTGCCTTGTAGCGCTCCCAGTGCAGAACCTCGCTTGGCGGGTGCACGGGTCACAGTATCGACCCTATAATGTTAAGGGCCTTAATCCCCAACCTGTGCTTCTTTTCAGTAAGGCTCTGTGTCAGGAGCCCATAGTGTCAAAGGATTTAGTTATAAGGAGTGAGTGGAAAAAATTGGACTCTTCAGCCTTGAAAGAGGTTTACTGTGAGGGGACCTCACTGAATTTTTCTTTATTTGTTCATGGGATGTGGGCGTCGCTGGCGAGGCCAGCATTTATTGCCCATACCTAATTGCCCTTGAGAAGGTGGTGGTGAGCCGCCGCCTTGAACCGCTGCGGTCCATGTGGTATTAGGAAGGGAGTTCCAGGATTTCGACCCAGCGACGATGAAGGAACGGCGATATATTTCCAAGTCGGGATGGTGTGTGACTTGGAGGTAAACGTGCTTGTGGTGTTGTTCCAATGTACCTGCTGCTCTTGTCCTTCTAGGTGGTAGAGGTCGCGGGTTTGGGAGGTGCTGTCGAAGAAACCTTGGCGAGTTGCTGCAGTGCATCCTGTGGATGGTACACACTGCAGCCACTGTGCGCCGGTGGTGAAGGGAGTGAATGTTCAAGTGGTGGATGGAGTGCCAATCAAGCGGGCTGCTTTGTCCTGGATGGTGTCGAGCTTTTTGAGTGTTGTTGGAGCTGCACTCATCCAGGCAAGTGGAGAGTATTCCATCACACTCCCGACTTGTGCCTTGTAGATGGTGGAAAGGCTTTGGGGAATCAGGAGGTGAGTCACTCGCCTCAGAATACCCAGCCTCTGACCTGCTCTTGTAGCCACAGTATTTATATGGCTGGTCCAGTTGAGTTTCTGGTCAATGGTGACCCCCAGGATGTTGATGGTGGGGGATTCGGCGATGGTAATGCCGTTGAATGTCAAGAGGAGGTGGTTGGACTCTCTCTCGTTGGAGATGGTCATTGCCTGGCACTTGTCTGGCGCAAATGTTACTTGCCACTTATCAGCCCAAGACTGGATATTGTCCAGGACTTGCTGCATGCGGGCTCGGACTGCTTCATTATTTGAGGGGTTGCGAATGGAACTGAACGCTGTGCAATCATCAGCGAACATCCCCATTTCTGACCTTATGATGGAGGGAAGGTCATTGATGAAGCAGCTGAAGATGGTTGGGCCTAGGACACTGCCTTGCAGCAATGCCCTGGGGCTGAGATGATTGGCCTCCAACAACCACTACCATCTTCCTTTGTGCTAGGTATGACTCCAGCTACTGGAGAGTTTTCCCCCTGATTCCCATTGACTTGAATTTTACTAGGGCTCCTTGGTGCCACACTCGGTCAAATGCTGCCTTGATGTCAAGGGCAGTCACTCTCACCTCACCTCTGGAATTCAGCTCCACTTTGTCCATGTTTGGACCAAGGCTGTAATGAGGTCTGGAGCTGAGTGGTCCTGGCGGAACCCAAACTGAGCATCGATGAGCAGGTTATTGGTGAGTAAGTGCCGCTTGATGGCACTGTCGACGACACCTTCCATCACTTTGCTGATGATTGAGAGTAGACTGATGGGGCGGTAATTGGCTGGATTGGTTTTGTCCTGCTTTTTGTGGACAGGACATACCGGGGCAATTTTCCACATTGTTGGGTAGATGCCAGTGTTGTAGCTGTACTGGAACAGCTTGGCTAGAAGCGCAGCTGGTTCTGGAGCATAAGTCTTCAGCACTACAGCCGGAATGTTGTCGGGGCCCATAGCCTTTGCTGTATCCAGTGCACTCAGCCGTTTCTTGATATCACGTGGAGTGAACCGAATTGGCTGAAGACTGGCTTCTGTGATATCGGGAGGAGGCCGAGATGGATCATCCACTCGGCACTTCTGGCTGAAGGTGGTTGCAAACGCTTTAGCCTTGTCTTTTGCACTCACGTGCTGGACTCTGCCATCATTGAGGATGGGGATGTTTAGAGAGCCTCCTCCTCCCGTTAGTTGTTTAATTGTCCACCACCATTCACGACTGGATGTGACAGGACTGCAGAGCTTTGATCTGATCCGTTGGTTGTGGAATTGCTTAGCTCTGTCTTTAGCATGTTGCTTCTGCTGTTTAGCATGCATGTAGTCCTGAGTTGTAGCTTCACCAGGTTGGCACCTCATGTTTAGGTATGCCTGGTGCTGCTCCTGCATGCTCTTCTACACTCCTCATTGAACTAGGGTTGATCCCCTGGCTTGTTGGTAATGGTAGAGTGAGGAATATAGCATAAAGAAAATCTGGAGCCCTATTTTAAGATAACTTTTGATAAGGCTCAAACTGGCAAAAGCAAATTTAGGGCATTCTACCAGGAGATTTTTTTTTCCATACGTGGGATGATCAATACATGGGATGGATTTGCAAAAAAGGTAGTCGTGGCAAAACTTTGGGGTTACTTAAGAGTCAGTTGCATGCTGTGACTGAGGAGGTTGGAGGGGGTCTGTGGGTTATTCTGGATGAGCTTGGACGAGCCAAATGATCACTGTCACCTATACTTATCTTGTGATCTTCTGCAAACATTACGACCACATTGCACAATGAGTCCCTGAGCCTCCCAGCCCCACCCACCGTGACTCGATGGGTAAGTGCACCATATGGCATGATTCTGAGCCGTAAGCCCAGGAAGATGTGAGCTTCAATTCTGGGTTTGTGCTGAGTTAGCTAACCTTTACCAGGAGGTGGTGGTGAGAAGACTACATTTGGCATCTGTGATAATTCCTTAAATTAAGGTGGGTTAAATCAGCTCATTCCTGGAAATTACCCAATTGCTCCTTCTAGAGGTGCATGCTTATGGACATCAGGAGAAGGCAGGATTGGTCCCCACAGTTTCAATACCCAACCAGGGTCGCCATAAATGGCTAATTCAGTGAGATACAAAGGGGTGGCTGCTACTGTCGCACAAACAGGAAAGGGGGAACGGAGAGAAAATAATTCCAGGTGAAATTAAAGGAGTAAAGTTAATAAGTCCAGTAAGGGAGATGCATTTTAAAGGAGCTTTATGCTTCAATTTTGGTTGAACTATTTCATGGGCTAAACTGGATATTTGAAGTGTGTTGACACAGGGAACCTGAAATAGGATTGTGCCAATTAGATACATGAGCCTAGATATTCAAGCGCACTGAGAAGCAGAATTGATGCAATGTTGGAATTCAAGGTGGTACCTTAATCTGCAGGTTTCTACCTCATCCATCTTACAGGAAACCCGGCTGATGCTTTGCCTCCTTAGCCCAACAACACTGAGGCCAATTATAACAGGTCTGCTGCTGCCTAACTGAGATCAATTAATTCCACATAGGCCTGGGGTCTAACCTGGGAGGTTCCTGGTCCGTAGAACTCAGGGTGCATTTATCAGCAGAGCCATTTGGGGAGTCAGAATTACATTTGATAGGGCTTAGGGTGGTGCTGAGGCTTACTCGAGAGGGAGAGGGAGAAGGAGAGGGGAGGAGAGGAGAGGAGAGGGACAGGCATTGAGTCAAGGGTATTTCAGCTCAGCAGAGGTCACAGGGCAGCCTGTTTCATCCTCATTGCTCAGTAACTGCAATTCACTGTGCTATTTTATAATAGTATTTCGTTGCTATATTATTTCTGAGCTTCATAGATCAATTTTTCTGTTGTAGATTGGAGATATTTCAATGGAGCGCCTTCCCATTAATCTACTCACTGGTCAGGATAGCGATTTTTCTTTTAAAAATAGTCCAGCTCCTAAAATAAATCTTGGTATAAATAAATAAAAATAACTCTATCCACGGATATGGCCCAAGCCATTTTATCTGGATTGTATGAAATTCAAGTTCATTCTCGACAGATATATCTTCTTTTTCCAAACTGTGGGTAGGTAGGGTCAGGGAAACCAGATATTAATGTCGTCTGGCTGTGTAATGGATCATTTTGCTACAACGAGCTGCTGATTTTTTTTTTCCTTTTACTCCAGAACATGTTTCTGAACCACAACATCATCCAACAAAGATTGAGAATGAGAAGAATGCACAGTGGGAAAATAAATCAATTTAAAGATTGCGATTCATGCAATCTGATTCTTCCAACCCTGTAAAAAGCTTTTTACTGTCTATTACCGGGTTTCCTTTTTTGGATCGCAACTCTCAAGGTAGAAATGACATATGTATAAAAAGAAAAAACTCCTGACAGCAGTCTGCGACCTCGTGTGTACGTTGCCTGATGCAGTCTGACACTGCTGCCATTCAGCCGAGCTGGCAGTATGATATCAGTCCAAGCTTTCTTTCTTTGAAAAAAAAAATGAAGTGCTCCTGTCAGTCACACGTTGCCCACACGTGCAGTCAGATTCTATATCCTGAGCGAGGGCCAAGCCTGAGGTAACTTGCATGCAGCAGTCTGAGGAAAGCTCCGCAATACTGTTGGACGTCGTACAGAAATTGATTTCTCAGGTGGCGAGTAATGATAATGGCCGAGGTCAGTTCACCTCTCCCCCTCTCTCTCTCTCTCGCGTGCGTGCACACATATGGATATTTTGCAGACAATAAACAGCTGAGAACCACAAGCCTGTGGTTGGGGATGGGAGGAAGCCTTTGCGGGGGGCCGGGGAAGGACATCACCAAATAGCCCACCGATTTTCACTGTGGTGTGCACGTGAGGTACTAGAGGGCCACCAAAGCCGAGGCAACTGTACCCCAGCGTGAGTTACCAGCTTCGGGAGGGGAGGAATAAGCAAAGAAAATTGGAGGGAAGAAATAAAAGAAAGACTTGCATTTATACAGCGCCTTTCATGACCTCAGGATGTCCCAAAGCACTTAACAGCCAATTAAGTATTTTTTAAAGTGTAATGTGGGGAAACACAGCAGCCAAATTGCACGCAGCAAGGTCCCACAAACAGCAATGTGATAATGACCAGATAATCTGTTTTAGTTGTGCTGGTTGAGGGATAAATGTTGGCCAGGACACCAGGGATAACTCTCCTGCTGTTTTTCGAAATAGCGCCATGGAAACTTTTGCGTCCACCTGAAGATCACAAAATTCAGCAAATCATTTGTTTGATTTTATACACTAAAGCCCTAATTAGATAGGTACATTAGGATCAGGAATAGGTCATTCAGCCCCTCGTGAATGCTGCATCATTCAATTAAATCATTAAGGCCTGTTGTTTATGGTTTCCTCATCAATGGGAAAATTGCATAAAACATGACTTATAATATCTGGAAGTCAGATGGATTACAAATCTGAATTTGTATTTGAAACATTACTTTTCAAATACCCAAACCCAAAGTTTTGAGTTTGAAATTGTCAGCACTGTGGATTGAGCTGCTGTCCATCGCAACGTCCACCTCTGCTCACGGGATAATCAAGTATGGTTGGCTGAAGAAGTCCTCTTCGATTTGATCTCGCCCTTCCAGAAAAACCAACCCTATCATCTCCCCATCACAGCATCCAGATATTTCTTAAATCAGTCATGTGTCCTGAGCTCAACTACCAGTCTGGCAACTTGTTGTTCACTTTCTGCATACCTGGCACTTGTGCTAAATTGCCTCCACAGCCCTGAACTGGTGCCATCTTGTGCTCCTGCCTCAGCATATCTGAAAATATTGTTCTAGGTTTACCTTATCTATCTTGAAAGCCTCAGTTCGGTCCCCCACCCCGAGATGTCATCCTTCCGGGACCATAAAGCCGCAGTTTATCTAGGCATTCCTTGTAACTCATCTCTATAAAAGCACAGATCGGCCTTGATGTGCCTTGGGATGTTTTACATGCCTTGGGACATTTTACTACGGTAAAGGCACTGTATAAATGCTAGTTGTTGTTGTTGTTGCCTCTCCTGTACATCACTTGTGAGGTCTGGATAGCTCCTTTATGTCAGGATGACCAGATCCAACCCAATAGTCTAGGTGTGACCTGAGCACCGCACTGTTCAGTTTGAGCATGATTTCTGGGGATTTGGACCCATTGAATTGGCAATGCAACTCAGTATCCTGTTCACTTGTTGTCACTGATCACCATCTCCCACTGTTTGAATATGGAGAGCAATGAGTCTACTCACACCCTTCGCTCTCTTTCAACTTCTCCCTTTGGCAAGTTCTGTCCCACCCGTTTAATGCACAAGCCTCCTATTTTTACTTCTAATGTGCAGTAGCTTACATTTGTCCATATTGAACTTCATTTGCCGCTGACCAGCCCAGGCACGAAGATTTCTTTACTTGGGGGCAAACAGATACCATCCAAAATCTGGATTGACCTGACCTCAGCAAATTTTGTTGGCAAAAATTAAATCTTGAGTAGTCCTATTTGAAGCCTTTGGGCTTTTGAAAATTTACTTAGGAGTTCATTCTGATCATACCAATCATTGTGATACATGTTTCCTTGTGCCCCAGTAACAGTGATTGAGAGGTTTGACTCTAATAACCAAGTCTTTTCACTCTTGAGTATATAGCAGGTGTTTTGCTGGATCCTGTTGGATAAAAATATGTTATATCTTGCTCCAATACGATATAAATATTATCTAACGTCAATATTAGTGCTGGAACTATTCCTCCCTATTCCATTACTAGTGTGAATCTACAGCACTCAGGCAGCTTGTCCCCCTCCCCCACGCTCCAAACATCTCTTGGAGGGCCACCAATTGTGGTGTTTGCTTTCTGTATGGCAGCTGATGGCAAATCTGGAAAAGTAAGTTAAGCCAGTTTATAAAAGTCCTGTCACTCACTCTTAAAATAAATAGTATTTGGGCCAAAGTGGCTCTGTGTACTTCATCTGTTGCCTTTTTCAAAATGACCGCTACTCCTTTATAAAGAGAAGTTGAAAAGGAGCTTGTGCGTGATGGAATGGGGAACATTAAACTGTCCTCCATACTTGCAATTATCCCCATTTTAACAATAGTTTTTTAAAAAATCTATAAAACTTAAGTTTGGGCAGTCTCAATCCAGTTCTCACTGGGCAAGAGGCCGCAACACAAAACTAAGCCTAGTTCAGCAAAAATTCACAGGGTGGGCTATGATGGGAAATGGAGAAACATCATGCTGGTGTTGGAGGGGATGCTCTTCTGAGGTTGGGGCTAAGGAGCATTCTTGGAGCAAAATAAAAGGACCTTTTCTCTGCAGCTAACTAGGCTGTAACTAACCTGGTTCCCTGAAATGCTGGTGCGACAAGCAAAACTTTGCATTTGAAATTTTGCAGTGCTTGTTCATTTTGAAACGTGTCCTGAGTGATTGGGCTGGTTAATTTGTTTCCCATTCACATGGATCTGTATGAGTCATAAGCAAGAACAGCAGAGAAAGGATTAAAAGGAAGGAAATTGATGGAAGGACTGTACCACTTTTTGACTCAGTAGGAGAAGTTATGGGTGACAAGTCCTGAATTTAGACATGATATATAAGGAGCTGCCTTTTATAAAAATAAATACTCTTGTAGAAATGTTTGGTGGAGGAGGAAAGATGAAAGTTGGTTTAGTATTTTAAATTTTGGAGTTTTGATTCTTATCAAAAACAAAACCATCCTGCAGCCAAATGGAACAATTCGTTTCTTTGAAAATTGTCAGCAAGGGGCTGAATCAGTTTCTCTCTTTGGGATGTATTATAATTTATATAAATTGTGTTCAGAGCATCGTATTTTGTACCTCTAACATGAAGGGAGAATGGAGGGAACCCTAAGGCAAACTGTTTAATAGCTGTGATTTTTGGTTTGTTGAGAAATTACCTATTTTCTAACACTCTGGTTTATTTCATAATTGTAGTACGGCTGACTCAAAATCAAATAAAAGCCATAGGTGCAGAGTTTCCTCTTGTGCACTGGGGTGTCAAATGATTGGGTGGAGCGCTTGGGGAGTTCCGGGCACCGATATTGGAGCCTAACCAATATCCCGTCCATTAATCTAAATGGCCAGAAAGTCAGGTGGGTTCCATTATGGGCTCCTGATCCTTCCCTTGCTCTGTGTGCTTCACCATGCCAATTATTTTTTTGTCCATGAGCAAAAGAGGAAAATTTACCCCATTGTTTTTTAAACCACACTCAGCTGACTCTCGAGCTGAACGGGGATAAAGACAGATGGAGATCACAGAACAAAGAAAGAAAGAAACACAATACAGAGTATCCATTCGAAGCAGCCAGATTCAAAGTGGAAAGTCAAAGCTGCATTCCTGAAAATGAAAGTTTTCCATTCCCGAGCAGTAACATCCCTCACCTTAATGAGTGCGAAATTCAACCGGAAAAAAATTACTTCTGAAATTGTGCATGAGATACTAGCATATGAATGCTGAATGTTCTTGCCATGAATTTCTCTCTTCACCATTGACCTTTTAACAGGTTGTTGCTTCCATTAAAATAATGGAGAGAGGAAGTTCAGACAAACATATTAAGTATTCTTGCACTAGTATCCCACTGCATAACTTCAGGATCCTTGGATTCTCTTTCTTTTAACAAAATTATCTCTTCGCCTGTTATATTACAACAACTTGCATTTATATAGCGCCTTTACCATCGTGAAACTTCACAAGCTACTTCACAGGAGCGATTATCAGACAAAATTTGACACAGAGCCACATAAGAGATTTTTTTGCCACATGAAAGCAAAATACTGCGGATGCTGGAAATCTGAAATAAAATAGAAAATGCTGGAAATACTCAGCAAGTCGGGCAGCATCTGTTGGGAAAGAAACCGAGTTAACGTTTCAGGTCGATGACCTTTCCTCGACCTGAAATTGCTTCTTTCTCCACAAATGCTGCCTGACTTGCTGAGTATTTCCAGAATTTTGGGAGCGAATTAAATGAGGAGAGAGAAGTAGAGAGGTGGAGAAGTTTAGGGAGGGAATTCCGGAGCTTAGAGGCACAGCAGCTGACGGCACGGCCGCCAATGGAGGAGCGATGAAAATCGGGGATGCGCAGGAGGCCAGAATTAGAGGAACGCAGAGATCTCAGAGGGTTGTAGGGCTGGAGGAAATGAGTAGCGGGAAGATGCCCAGTTCATTTGACACAAGAAGAGACCCGATAACTCTTCCTCACTCATGAATCAAACAACATGCTTCACTCTTCCCCCACTATGTATCGTCTCGATTTTTGTTCAGGTCCCAAATATTACTTTCTTTCAAGACTCCCCATAGTTATGTTGTTATGTCCTCAATGGCTACCCTCTTCGGTAATTGCAGTAGCTACTTTGGGTTATCCAAGAAAAGACAGCTGTTTGATAACAGAGACAGTATTTTTGTAATTTATTGAGTGGTGCTCAAGACTGTGGCTAACAAAGCTAACTATGATTCACCTCAAGGTTATCCAGTTCCAAGTCAAAAGAAGCTGTTTAAACTCCATATTTCTTATTGGCAAAGCCACATTTGGAATATTGTTTGTAATTTTGGCCACCTTACCTTCAAAAGTACATTATTGTCTTAGAGAGAGATCAGAAAAAAATAACAAGGGACTCAAAATAAGTTATAAGGACAGGCTCACACAATTAATCTTGTTCTCAATGGAGAAATAAAGATTGAGAAGGTATGTGATCCTGGTCTTTAAATGCTGAAAGACATAAATAATATGGACATAACAATTTTTTAAAACTTTGGTCAGAGGACCAGAGGACATGATTGTAAAACTGGCATGTCTCAAGCAAGGTTGAAGATTACAAGAGGTTTTTTTCACAATTAGGGTAGATCCACAATTAGGAATTGATCCTCATCAACAAGAATTATTGCTATGCTCTGTAAAGGAGTTGGAAAGTTATGCTAAACATTAATAAAACACTGGTTAGGCCTCAGCTGAAGTATAGTGTTCAATTCTGGGCACAATACTATAGGAAGGATGTCAAGGCCTTAGAGAGGGTGCAGAAGAGATTTACTAGAATGGTACCAGGAATGAGGGACTTCAGTTATTTGGAGAGATTGGAGAAGCTGAGGTTGTTCTCCTTAGAACAGAGAAGGTTAAGGGGAGATTTGTTAGATGTGTTCAAAATCATGAACAGTTTTGACAGAGTAAATAAGGAGAAACTGTTTCCAGTGGCAGAAGGGTCGGTAACCAAAGGACACAGATTTAAGGTGATCGGCAAAAGAGCCAGAGGCGACATGAGGAAATATTTTTATATGCAGCAAGTTGTTATGATCTGGAATGCACTGTCTGAAAGGGTGGTGGAAGCAGATTCAATAGTAACTTTCAAAGGGGAATTGAATAAATACCTGAGGGAAAAAATTTACAGGGCTATGGAGAAAGAGCAGGGGATTGGGACTAATTGGATAGCTCTTTCAAAGAGCCAACACAGGCATGATGGGCAGAATGGCCTCTTCCTGTGCTGTACCCACTACGATACTATGATGACACTATGATACTTCAAACAGAGGACAGGAGAAACCTCTTCACACAGAGAATTGTGAAGCTGTGGAATTCACTTCCAGGGTTAGTGGCTGAGGCAGAAACTATGTCAACGTCAAGATTAGATTGGACAGGTAGATGAAGGAAAAGGGGTTGAAGGAATATAGGAACAGGGTGGGTAAGTATGATTAGAACTATTTGCTTGCACTGAGGGTAAACACCAACATGGATTGGTTGGACCAAATGGTTTGTTTCTGTGCTGTAACTTTTATGTATTTCTATGGTCTGGTGACAGGAACCAAGTGGATGGGCTGAATGGCCTTGTCTTGTTTAATAAAATTTCTTTGTTCATCTTTTCACCGTAGCATGAGAGGGAGATTCAAGATCCTGCCTGGTAAAGCCATTAAATGGCCTTGTGACAAAATAAAAACTCTTCTTGATGTCTACATTGCTCTGAGAACAACCCACTATGCTTCCAGCAATGTCGCACTTTGTTTTTGCAAGGACAATGGCTGACTATCTTGCTACCCAATAGGATGGCAAACAGTCCACAATTATATACTTATAGATGGTAACCACTTGGCAATTCAAGCAAAGCATGCGGATATTAATCCAAGGTCAAGCATCAGTAAATCAAAGCACTGTTGCACATTCAATAATTTACTCTAATCCTTCCGGTTAATAATGGATGAAGCACTTTTTCTATGCCTCATTCATTACTGATAAAACAGCACCTGATAATATTTATTCCAATGCAAATGAAAATCGGTGCAAGGTCACAGAGTTCAGTTGGCAACCAGTTGGCAGGGTGAGTCAGTAAGGAGCATGTTATGACTCCACTGCTAATCTGCTATATCCTGCAATGCTGTGGAATAACAGGCCTTCTTATTCCCCAGTGATCAAATGTTTATTATTGCTTAATAATCACGACACAGCCATTCTTTCTTAAGTGATCTGTGCACACTGGTGGTCACCATCCACCATGACATCTGCTCAAACAAAGGGAAAAGCATTAAACGTAATGCAACAGGTCCTGTGGTGGTTTACCTGGGAAAGGTACCACCGGGTATGGTACTGAGCCATTCAGGGCAGAGAGGTGTCAGGTTCTATCTCTGGTTTGTGCTGAGGTATCTGACCTGAGGCGGTGTCATGGTGCAATTGCTACATTTGGCTTTAGTGGGCTTGTGCTGAGGAGAGGGGAAAACAGCCATGGTTCCCCCTTCAGTGAATCTTGCTCGAAATGGAAAACTCTTGTCAGGACAGGATCAGACTGCGCTGCCAAATAGACTATTGATGCCCAAACCCAACTTTTCCACTGGGGTGCCATCTTGACTAGAAGTATGCGGGTCAGAAAGGTCACAAACCTGTGTCACAGGTGCTGACCCAATTGTCATTTCTGGGGTCAGCTCCAGGCATTGTAAATGACTCTAATTGGGTGAGACATTTAGGAGGTTAAACTGAGGAGGGAGGTCCTCTTTGGAATCAACCAAAGGAGTGGCCAAAGAAAAACTGCAGCAGGGCAGTGGAAGAAGGTGGCCCAGGCAGCGAGTGCTAATTCAACCACCCCGTGCATAGCTGCTCAGTGCCAGAAAAGGTTTAATGATCTTAGCTGGTCAGGCTAGGTAAGAGGAGCCAGCCAGACCTCACATTGTAGTGGGAGGTTAGCAGGAAGTACTGCAGGCGCACGCAGTGCCCAAAGTCAGTGGTCCTGCCACCATGTACCTGGATTGAACTATCTTCCCCTCAGTTAGTAACTCGTGAAGCAGGCTGAAATTTCCTCACTTTGGACTGGTACTATTATGAAAGTATATGAAAGAAAATGTGAGCAATCTTAGTTATCTGTGTTTGCCCTATCCATTCCACTGTGTCACTCCCACCTAATACAGTGTGAATTTCCTGATACTTAGAATCTTCGGGAGGATGTGTGATTGTGATGAGTTGAAATGGACCATGACACATGGAACATTGGAATGACTACAGTACAAACAGCACGTCCAACGTATTGATAGGATGGTGTGTTGAGCAAGATAACGAGGTGCAAAACTCAAATTAGCAAAAGTCAGAGCCTAAAGAATTAGAAGCATGTTTTCAGCCCAGTTTTATAGCTATAGTCAGGCAGGGTGCCAATGTGATGCCAAGCCTTTGCTTATACATTCCCATGGACTTCAAGGGTTAAGTTACGAGGAGAGATTACACAAATTGGGGTTGTATTCTCTAGAGTTTCGAAGGTTAAGGGGTGATCTGATCGAAGTTTATAAGATATTAAGGGGAACAGATAGGGTGGATAGAGAGAAACTATTTCCGCTGGTTGGGGATTTTAGGAGTAGGGGGCACAGTCTAAAAATTAGAGCCAGACCTTTCAGGAGCGAGATTAGAAAACATTTCTACACACAAAGGGTTGTAGAAGTTTGGAACTCTCTTCCGCAAACGGCAATTGATACTAGCTCAATTGCTAAATTTAAATCTGAGATAGATAGCTTTTTGGCAACCAAAGTTATTAAGGGATATGGGCCAAAGGCAGGTATATGGAGTTAGATCACAGATCAGCCATGATCTTATCAAATGGCGGAGCTGGCACGAGGGGCTGAATGGCCTACTCCTGTTCCTATGTTTCTATGTTCCATGCAGCATATTGTGCCATGGTGTTAAATGGGCATTTTTCCTTTTTTATGTTGGTTCAGGCATTGGCAGCACATCAAAGCTGCCATTTTTTATCCCAGCGCACCTGAGAGAAACGTTAAGTCCATTGCTCATTCTTCGACGGTCCCCTCCCATATTTTGCTAAGTCCTATAATCATCGTACAGTTCCATTCCAATACACTTTTTCTCCCAGCTGGACTGAGGATCCTTTGTTGAAAGATTTTTTTTTGTTTTTTGTTTTATTTCTGAGCAGCGTTTCCTTTTATGTCATAACTTTTTCCTTTCCCCACATGCCACACCATCCCTGGGTGAAACTAACAGGTAAATGATCTGGCATCCATCGTAACTATTTCAGTCCCTGCATTTCCTGACGCTCCTGCATCCCAGATCAGTCTCGCTTTTATCTACCCCCCGAGGCCACTTTTAACTTTAATGCAACGTCAACTGCTGTCTTCCTTCATCTTAAGCAGCCACTCCCCTAGATTCTTTGCCAAAGCAGTTTCTCACAACATTGCACTCCTGACTTAGGTCACTCTTGCAGGAAAGTGCGAAGCACTGACACGCCAATGTGCTTCAAAGTCCTGCAGTTGGTGGCGTAGGAGAGATGGCACAGGCATGTGTTCTGAAGCAAGGTTAGAAAGTTGGGATATCTCTGAACAGAGTATTGATTGAAATAAATTGGAAGCTGCCTCAGCCCAATACCAACCTCCTAAACATAGTAGCTCATGCAAGGCATTTGTTCCAAAGTGTATTCGTCTGTGATGGACTGTGAGGGTGGGTGAGGCCCTCCTTAATTAATTGTAGTTTATTCATTAGACTTGCTCTCCTACTGGGAGTGGTGCCCACTAGAGTGTTCAGTGCTTCTGGCTGCAGATGAACGCATATCTGTTCCAACAGTAATCCTGATCTAATGTTCTAAATCATTTATTTTCCTGCCAGGAAAATATGGTACAAATAGAAGCGGGTGCAAGGCATGGATAAGCTAAAAACCACACACACTAATTAAGTACACTTGTTTTTTTTTTTAAATTGTTCTTTCACGGATTTTCTTAAAAAAACATTTTAATGAACTCCCTGTGTGTGCCTGATGTCATTCTAGCTGTCATGGAAGGTTTCTTACCTCACTTGTGTCAGATCTGGTACTACATCTTGGTTCAATTAGGCATTCGTTCTGCTGTCACTCGCAAAAATATTGCACCTGCCATCCAGTTCAATCTCAAACCAACTTTATCTCTGCTTGCAACTGATGTAAATGTCCTATTGTGGCTGCTAAACACAACTTTATTGAAAAGAAACGTCAACTGCTGTCTCCCTATTCCTCCCCCACCCCCCTACCTCCAGCAGCCGACCCTTCTGGTCACTTGCCAAGCTGTCTCTCCTGATGGTCCAGCTGCTAGCTCTCCTGAAGAGAAAGCTGACCTTGTTGTCTCCCTTTTTCTCTTCCAAATCTAATCTCATTGATCTCGGTAAAGAAGTTCCCTCCTTTGCTTCATGCTGTTGAATCGTTATGACCAGTATCGAGTTTTAACTCCACCATTTATGTTGAATCTTCTGCTCTCTGAACTTTAATACTACTGCTGGTCATGATGTTATTCCGACCATCATCCTCAAGGTTCCTCAAAATGCTGGCCCAATCTGTGATCGCCTGTATGGTTTTCACTATGACAGTTCTTCTGGTGGTCTTATGACCTATGTTGCACACTTCTACAACTCTGCTCTTGAATAGTTTGGTGAAGCAAACTTAGGCATCTTCTTTGACGTTGGTAGGACCATGGTTTCATATATCCATCGATGTAAAAGTGCCAGTCACATTCTGATTTGACTCAAGAACACATTGAACCACAGACAGCTTCCTGGAGGAGGTCTGACAACACTTGGGCCTGGCATTTTGTGGGCTATTATTCTGTTCTGGTATGAAATCAGCTTTAAAAAAAGTTCTGAGATGGTCCATTGGATCTGCTGGGAACTTTATAAACTTTCTGCAGAGTCATTTTTTATATTCCGTGGGAGTGAGCAATGTTAATGTTAAAAACTCTTGGCAGGGGAGCGGAGAATTGCACATACGTGTAAGCGCAAACATGCAGAGCTCTCTCTTGGCAAGGAATATGATTTGACATTCACACGGAGCCCACAGTATAGCTTGGGTGTTGCCAGCTGTGCTTCACAATCTGCACCCATTGGTCTCAGACCAATAATGTAGTATAACTCCAGTCTTGCACTGGCAAGAAATAGCAATCAAACTCTAGAGGTGAGGGACACATGCTCAAACTTAGGAGGGGGAAGGTGCGCAGACAGTTTAGATTTAACTTGCTTTTTTTATTTATTCATTCTTGAGATGAGGACGTCGCTGGCAAGACCGCCATTTATTGCCCATCCCGCGATGCCCTTGTACAACTGAGTGGTTTGTTAGCAAGCCAGGCCACTTCCGAGGGCAGTTAAGGGTCGACCACATTGGTGTGGGACTGAAGTCACTTATAGACCAGAACGGGTAAGGACGACAGGTTTGCTTCCCTAAAAGGCATTTGTGAACCAGTTGGGTTTTTACGACAATCTGACAGCTTCATGGTCACTTTGACTGATCAGCTTTTTTTCTTACTTCCAGATTTTTTTTTTTAGCTGAATTTAAATTCTCAAACTGCCATGGAGGTGGGATTTGAACACGCATTCTCTGGATTATTAGTCCAGTAACATAATTACTTCACCACCATAGTATCCTTTACACAGAGGGTGGTGAACATGCGGAATAGACTGCCCAGGGAGGCAAATAGTGTGGAAACATTTAAGGGAGGTTTGGGTAGGTATTTAAGGGAGTGGGTGATTAAAGGTTATTAATGTTGGGGGCCAGCCAGATGGTGCAGTCTTTTCTTCTCCTACACTTTCCTATGTTCCTGTGTCACAGAATAATGAGGGGGTGAGGCTGCTCGTTTAGATAAAGAGTGAATATATTGGTTTCTGCAGAGCTTGCATCCCCTGGCATTAATGTGTCTACAAAACTATTCACTCAAAATAAAAATTACTGTTATCACACACTGAGTAATAATAATAATTAAGTAAAATGGACTGCACTTGTGCTGCTCTGGGAATTGAGAACTGGCCAGTCAGTCAGGAGAATGATTCTGCAACGTAAGTCCTTCACTCAGCCCTGCTGCCTTCAGTTCCCCGGTACAATACAGCTGGAGGTCACTATTACTATTCCGTCACAGTTTCTGTTACTGATTGAGCTACGTCTTGTTTTACTGATCTGCAGCTTTCAGAAATCACCAATCCCTGATCCCAGGCCACAGCAGAGGACGTCCCATTGTCACTTGCACACTGAGGTGAAGCTTTCCTCAAACGATTGTGACTGTCCTTAATCAAAGTCTGTGTAATCAGAACATTGCAATTAAATATAAGATAATGTATAATAAGGACTTTATAATCCTTGGCTCCTCGCTGATCTATACTGGCTCAGAGGAACAATAGGAACAGGAGTAGACCATTCAGCCCCTTGAGCCTGTTCAATTAGATTATGGCTGATCTGTATCTTAACTCCATCTACCCACCTTGGTTCCATATCCCTTAACACCCTTGCCTAACAAAAATCAATCAATCTCAGTTTTGAAATTTTCCATTGACCCCCAGCCTCAACAGCTTTTTGGGGGCGAGAGTTCCAGATTCCACTACCCTTTGCTCCTGGTCCCCAAAGCATTAAATATAAAATTCTCATCCACTCATTCCTCCATGACCTCCCCCTAGCCTATCTTTATAATCTCTTCCAGCCTGATAGCCCCTCAAGAACGCTCCTCTGATTCCAGCCTTCTATGCATCCCCCACCCCCCACCCCTCACCCCTCCCTTTTCCCATCATTGGTGGCAAAGCCTTCAGCTGTCTTGGTCTTACTCTCTGTAATTCCCTCCCTAAATCCCTCCACCTCTCCATCTTACACCAAGCCGTCTCATTCAGTGTAGGTACCCTATTTTGCGAAATGCCTTGGGACCTTTTTTAACCTTACGTGAGCTATATAAATGCAAGTTGTTGCTGTTCTTTTCCTTTATTTTTGAGATGTGGGCAATACTGACTGGCAGTATTTGTTGCCCATCCCTAGTTGCCCTGAGGGCCTATAAAAGTCAACCGCATAGTATGGGATTTAAGTCACATGTAGGCCAGACCAGGTAGGAATGGCAGGTCCCATTCCCTGAAGGACATTAGTAAACTAGTTGGGTTTTTGCCACAATCTGGTTGCAGTCCTATTTTCACCGTACCAGTAATAATGAGGTCCCCTTCCTCAAGGTAGTGATTCTCACACTAGGGTAATGCCATGCTGGTGCAACTACCCACATGGAGGAAGAGGAAGGACAAGATAGAACTCCAAACCTCAGCCCATTCCAAGGACCCAAAATCCTGGCACAACTTCTCTCACGAGCCACTAAAACCTGTATGCTCCTGAGAACCACATTGTTTGTACATCCTCGCAGGCATACAGCAGACCAGTGGATTTGGAATGCTGAATAGGATTTCAACAGACATCATTTGAGTTCTGTGGTAAGATACCAACTTTGGCCCATGCATCCGTTATATCTCGCTACATACACTGCAAGATTGGTGTACGAGGTTTGTTTTGTTTTTAATCCTTTTTTTTATTATTGCCATTGGATGCTGTGGACAACACTGACAGACAGAACTTACCATGCAGTTGGTTGAAGATGGTATCTACACTGTGGATCCACCAAAAGCGATATAAGCCTAGAAATGATTGCTGATGGTCTTATCTAAGAATGCTTAGTGCATTTATATGACATTCCACTGTCTGCTATTTTAGCAGAGATCTTAAGCGGTTGAAAATAAACATCTGCATTAATATGGCAAGCACAGGAATGTGAAGCAAACACAAAAAGAATTCACCCACTATCATTAACAACAGTAATTTCTCAGTTATACTTACCACAAGTTTATCGTGTGATAATCCACAGTTGATTACCAGAAACTAACACAGTCAGTGTATATTTCATGATGAACCTTTAGTGCGAACACGTTGAAACAGCTGATGGAAAGCACCAATTCACAAACCACAGAAAAATACACATGAAACTGGGTCAACATTTCAGGGTTAAACATAACCCCTAATCTCCTGTCAACATGGTAAGAAGGGAAGAATTGAAATCAAATTGTGACATGCACAAAATTTAGGACTGGTGCTAACTCTGACATCAATAATTAGATGTCAGAACAGGCTGCTATAGAAGTGAATGTAAGGTTTTGGCCTTATAACACTTGTTTATAAGAGTAATGTCGCCATGGTGAAGAATGATATAAAGCAAATTTGTCTTTTATTCCATTTTTGGGCTTTACTCTAAATAATTTTCTTGGGTTCAGTGTTTTAGATCACTGTCCATCGGTGAATCCTCACTCCCTATGATCAGGAGAGTGCCTTTACCAGTGCAATATCTGCAGCATGACCAGGGATCAAACAGACAACCCTTGTCACTGTAAGTTGGCTCCCTGGTTATATCATGTGCCCCTCACATGAATAAAGATTTCACCAGACCGTGGCTAAGACTGTAAACTATTGAACAGAAGCAAAGACACACTGTAGATTTACCATGGTTGTAACAAGTTCCCTGAATATTAACCTTTACACAGCAGTTTGTTGCTGACCAGCCATAGAGTCTCTTACCCGAGCAGCCTCTGATGGCTTGGGTTGGACGATCCAATTTGAAGAAGAGAGTCTGAGGAATACTTTTCCAAAAATGACCGTGGCTAACTAAATTTAAATATGTGTCTTTTAAAATCAAAACGTGCTGCCAATCAAACAGGCAAAACCTACAGGACGCTTGTATTTGAATTGAATAGTTAAGCCCTCCCCTTGAATACTTGGTCAAACGCAATAGCCGAGACCTTGCGCCCAACCCCCTGCTGTTTTTTCAGTGGATCGGGGACGGGAGGGCGGGGGTGCGTAAAAGTGTTCAAGGCTATGCTCTGCCGTATCCCACCTCACCTTCATCCCCCGATGCACGGGTCCAGCAACAGAATAAGCCCACCCGTATTCGGGGACGTGGGGGCACCTGCAAAACGAAAGAAAGAAAGGCTTGCATTTATATAACGCCGTTCACAACCTCAGGACCGCCCCCAAAGCACTTTACAACCAATGAAGTACTTTTCAAGTGTACTCAAAAAAACATGAAAAAGATAGAAATACCTCCTCCACTCAATTTCCCGGAAGTTGCGCAATTTGATCGCAAGATGCAAGGGACGTTTGTTAGGCCCGGGCACCCAGCATTCAAAGGTTGGCAGAGTGGGCCCAAAATGTTTTTTCCCACTGCAGGACCTCTGCAATTGCTGCCAGATTGTGGCATTGCACAGGCCCCAGGTTCTAAAATGTTGTCATTTCACTGGCAGCTCAGATGCTGATGTCACCCCCACGCTGCAGCAAGGATTCCACAGCAAAGCTGTTCCTCCATTTCAGCTGGACTCCCTGACAGAGAGTTGAGAATCTGCCTCCTGTACTTAATTGATCCCCAAGGCTGGAAGTCTGGTTGAGATCAGAGGCGCATCTCCATAGCAGGTGGAAGTCCTGCCATGTTGGAGATGTGTGCCAATCAAAGGGGGCAGGAATGTCAAGGCCAATATCTCCCTAATGCCTCTCCCATTCACTACATCCTTCTCCTTCTTCAAGACGCTCCTGAAAAACCAGCTCTTTGAACAAACTCTTGGCCATCTCTGCTCAAAGCTCCTTCTTTGGTTCACTGACAATTTTGTTTCAATTACACCTGAATGGCTGTTTACACCATTTCTCCAGGGGTTCTATCAATTTCCTGCCAAAGGAGTTTCGGAGAAGCCCATGGAAAGTCAGGTCCCAAGTCTGTCCATGACTTCAATATTGCTCTCATATTTGGTGATGTTCTTCGAGTAACTCTCAAAAAAAATGATCATGTTCTCCCATCTTCTTTCCTATTCCTATTCTAAGGGCTGATTTTGCATTATCACTGCCTATGATTTCTTGATGTGCTGTCCCAGTGGGCGAGGCTCTGACCCGGGAGCACGCATTTGGAAAATTGGTCCCCTATCTCCAAACTCTCTCTCCATCGCAACCTATTTCACCAATTCTGCAATGGTCAGTGGTCCTTTGAACTTTCTCCTCTTGTTCCTCCGAAGCAGAAGAACACATCTTCTATGACTCTTCCTCCTCTCTGAATCCTTACTGTGTGGAAATGAAAACTCATCACAACATCTCCTGCTGTACCATTTCTTTGGAACTCCAAACCATAGACAGACTGGTGAAATGGGCAGACACATGGCAGATGAAATTTAACACAGAGAAGTGTGAAGTAATTCATTTTGGTAGGAAGCATGAGGAGAGACAATATAAAGTAAATGGTACAATTTTAAAGGGGGTGCAGGAACAGAGAGACCTGGGGGTGCACATACACAAATCTTTGAAGATGGCAGGACAAGTTGAGAAGGCTGTTAAAAAGGCATTCAGGATCCTTGGCTTTATAAATAGAGGCATAGGGTACAAAAGGGAGGATGTTATGCTAAACCTTTATAAAACACTGGTTAGGCCCCAGCTGGTGTATTTTACCCAATTCTGGGCACTACACTTTAGGTAGGATGTCAAGGCCTTAGAGAGGGTTCACAGGAGATTTACTGGAATGGTACCAGGGATGAAAGACTTCAGTTATGTGAAGAGACTGGAGAAGCTGGGATTGCTGTCCTTTGAGCAGAGAAGGTTAAGGGGAGATTTGATAGAGGTGTTCAAAATCATGTAGGGTTTTGACAAAGTAAATAAGGAGAAACTGTTTCCAGTGGCAGAAGGGTCGGTAACCAGAGAACACAGATTTAAGGTAATTGGCAAAAGAACCAGAGACGACATGAGGAAAAAAATATTTACGCAGCGAGTTTTTACGATCTGGAATGCACTGCCTAAAAGGGTAATGGAAGTAGATTCAATAATAACTTTAAAAAGGGAATTGGATAAATACTTGAAGTGGAAAAAATTGCAGGGCACTGGACAAAAAGCAAGGGAGCAGGACTAATTGGATACTTTTTCAAAGAGCCGGCACAGGCATGATGGGTTGAATGGCCTCCTTCTGTGCTGTATCATTCTATGTTTCTATGGTTCTTTATCTCACCTGGTCTTCTTTTTCTCCTACAAACTGCAGGCTTGATTTAACTCATCTTCTTTCTGACACTTTTCACCTTAGATGCTGTCTTGGACTACAGTTCTTGGCCCTTCAGTCAATTTAAAGAACAATTACAATATTTCCAAATTCAGACTGTGAGGCTGATCAGTTTTTACTTCACTTAAAACAAGCAATAACATCTTTAAAAAGTAGAAGCAAAATGAAGGGTACAGAAGAAACTTGAGCTGTAGAGAGAAGGTTGAGGGGTGAATTCATCGAGACATATAAAGTATTAAATAGCAGATAAGATGAACCCAAGATTATTATTCAAATCAGACCATTAGAACAAGAGAATATATATTTAAAAATATGAGAAGTAAAAATTGATTTTAGGAAAAATGTCTTCACTCGATTGGTGATGGCCACTTGGATTCATCTGCCAGGTAAGTAGAATTAGAAGGAGATTAGAGGAGTTCAAGACGCAAGTTGGAATCAATGGGAATCAGGGGGAAACTCTCCAGTGGCTGGAGTCATACCTAGCACAAAGGAAGATGGTAGTGGTTGTTGGAGGCCAATCATCTCAGCCTCAGGACGTTGCTGCAGGAGTTCCTCAGGGCAGTGTCCTAGGCCCAACCATCTTCAGCTGCTTCATCAATGATCTTCCCTCCATCATAAGGTCAGAAATGGGGATGTTCGCTGATGATTGCACAGTGTTCAGTTCCATTCGCAACCCCTCAAATAATGAAGCAGTCCGAGCCCGCATGCAGCAAGACCTGGACAACATCCAGGCTTGGGCTCATAAGTGGCAAGTAACATTCGTGCCAGACAAGTGCCAGGCAATGACCATCTCCAACAAGAGAGAGTCTAACCATCTCCCCTTGACATTCAATGGCATTACCAGCGCCGAATCCCCCACCATCAACATCCTGGGGGTCACCATTGACCAGAAACTTAACTGGACCAGCCATATAAATACTGTGGCTACGAGAGCAGGTCAGAGGCTGGGTATTCTGTGGCGAGTGACTCACCTCCTCACTCCCCAAAGCCTTTCCACCATCTACAAGGCACAAGTCAGGAGTGTGATGGAATACTCTCCACTTGCCTGGATGAGTGCAGCTCCAACAACACTCGAGAAGCTCGACACCATCCAAGAAAAAGCAGCCCGCTTGATTGGCACCCCATCCACCACCCTAAACGTTCACTCCCTTCACCACCGGCGCACTGTGGCTGCAGTGTGTACCATCCACAGGATGCACTGCAGCAACTCGCCAAGGCTTCTTCGACAGCACCTCCCAAACCCGCGACCTCTACCACCTAGAAGGACAAGAGCAGCAGGCACATGGGAACAACACCACCTGCGCGTTCCCCTCCAAGTCACACACCATCCCGACTTGGAAATATATCGCCGTTCCTTCATTGTCGCTGGGTCAAAATCCTGGAACTCCCTTCCTAACACCACACGGACTGCAGTGGTTCAAGAAGGCGGCTCACCACCACCTTCTCAAGGGCAGTTAGGGATGGGCAATAAATGCTGGCCTCGCCAGCGACGCCCACATCCCATGAACGAATATTAAAAAAAATTCGGATGTTGAGCCAGGTGATCGGCCAAATGGTCTTTTCTCATTCTTGACTTTTTCTTATGTCGTTAAAGTTATGCCAAAAGTTTGCACAACCTGTGTCGGAATCTGAATACAACATTGATTCACTCACCAATGCTTGTCCTTCTATTTTTTTTCTTTTTTTAAAATTCGTTCATGGGTTGTGGGCGTCACAGGCGAGGGCAGCATTTATTGCCCATCCCTAATTGCCCTTGAGAAGGTGGTGGTGAGCCGCCTTCTTGAACTGTTGCAGTCTGTGTGGTTAAGGTTCTCCCACAGTGCTGTTCGGTAGGGAGTTCCAGGATTTTGACCCAGCGACGATGAAGGAACGGCGATATATATATATCTATTATACTCCTACCAGCTCATAATTCAACATTATATGAATTACATTTTAATATTTACCCACTGCCCATTGCCCACAGTTCAACAAATGGGTATCACATTCAAATTAACGTTAATTTAATTCCTAACTCTCTGAAAATTGTTTTGATGTTAGTACAGTAACCATATACCCTAAAATGTCCAGCTGGCAAACCCGAATCTCTGAAGCTATAAATAGTGTTGTAGCTTAAAGCTGCTCTGTCCATGCTTGGCTTGTAATTAAACTTTCCTCATATGTAGGTGGGAACTAAAGATACCATTCGCTGAAGGAAAAAATATACCGACCAATGTGAGTGTACACTGATTTTGGTCTTCACTGAAAAAACCTAAAGATATAAAGCCAGTATCACCAACAGAGCTAATGTCACCATCCGCTACAAAGATGATGACCTTTGCCCTTAAAATACTGGGGAGAAGAAGGAGAGCCATCGTCAGTGTCTTCACGCTGATCCCACACCAACATGACACAGTGATGTTTTCAAGCTGTACTGCAAGATTTTGTTTGTTTGCCAAATGTTTTTTTTCTGATAAACACAGTGCCCCTTTTCAGATCCCTTTAAATGGTGACTGCTGATGAGAATGTCAAAGGGAACAAGTTGGGAGGAGCTGCTGACCCCCAACAACAGAAAAAAAGACTTGCATTTATAGTGCACCTTTCACAACCTCAGGACATCCCGTAGCACTTTACAGCCAATTAAGTACTTTTTTTGAAGTGTGGTCATTGTTGTAATGTAGGAAACGTGGCAGCCAATTTGTGCACAGCAGAAAAAGAAAGCTTATGACTGTCACAGAAAACTAAATACTGCAGAAAGCCTAGAGGAGTATTGAAAGTACAGAGATGACGTAAAAAAGGAAATAAGGAAAGCAAATCGAGGGCATTAAAAAATATTAGCTAGTAAGATTAAAGAAAACCCAAAGATGTTTTATCAGTACATTAAGAACAAGAGAATAGCTAAGGGAAAGGTGGGACCTATCAGGGATGATAAGGGTAAATTTTGTGTAGAAGCAGAGGATGTGGGTAGGGTTTTAAATGAATATTTTGTCTCCTGATTCTTTTTTTTTTATTCGTTCATAGGATGTGGGCATCGCTGGTAAGGCCAGCATTTATTGCCCATCCCTAATTGCCCTTGAGAAGGTGGTGGTGAGCCGCCGCCTTGAACCGCTGCAGTCCGTGTGGTGAAGGTTCTCCCACAGTGCTGTTAGGGAGTTCCAGGATTTTGACCCAGTGACGATGAAGGAACGGCGATATATTTCCAAGTCGGGATGGTGTGTTACATGGAGGGGAACGTGCAGGTGGTGTTGTTCCCATGTGCCTGCTGCTCTTGTCCTTCTAGGTGGTAGAGGTCGCGGGTTTGGGAGGTGCTCTCGAAGAAGCCTTGGCGAATTGCTGCAGTGCATCCTGTAGATGGTACACACTGCAGCCATGGTGCGCCGGTGGTGAAGGGAGTGAATGTTTAGGGTGGTGGATGGGGTACCAATCAAGCGGGCTGCTTTGTCCTGGATGGTGTTGAGCTTCTTGAGTGTTGTTGAAGCTGCACTCATCCAGGCAAGTGGAGAGTATTCCATCACACTCCTAACTTGTGCCTTGTAGATGCTGGAAAGACTTTGGGGAGTCAGCAGGTGAGCCACTCGCCGCAGAATACCCAGCCTCTGACCTGCTCTTGTAGCCACAGTATTTATATGGCTTGTCCAGTTAAGTTTCTGGTCAATGGTGAACCCCAGGATGTTGATGGTGGGGGTTTTGACGATGGTCATGTCATTGAATGTCAAGGGGAGGTGGTTGGACTCTCTCTTGTTGGAGATGGTCATTGCCTGGCACTTATCTGGCGCAAATGTTACTTGCCACTTATCAGCTCAAGCCTGGATGTTGTCCAGGTCTTGCTGCATGCAGGCTCGGACTGCTTCATTATCTGAGGGGTTCACAAAGGAAAGGGATGATCCGGACGTAGTAGTTAAAGAGGAGAGGTGTGAAATATTGGATAAGGTAAACATAATGAGAGAGGAAGTACTAGAGGGACTGGAATCCTTGAAAGTTGATAAGTCACCAGGGCCGGATGGATTGTTTCCTAGGCTATTCAAGGAAGCCAGGAAGGAAATAGCGGATGCTCTGAGGATCATTTTCCAATCCTCACTAGATACAGGGGAGGTACCAGAGGACTGGAAGACTGCAAACATAGTACCATTGTTTAAAAAGAGTACGAGGGAAAGGCCAAACAATTATAGGCCAGTCAGTCTTACCTCGGTGGTGGGAAAACTATTAGAATCAATACTGAGAAATAGGATAAACTGTCATTTGGAAAGGCATGGTTTAATCAGGGATAGTCAGCATGGATTTGTTCAGGGAAGGTCATGCATTACAAATCTGATTGAATTCTTTGAGGAAGTGACAAGGAGGATTGATGAGGGTAGTGCTGTGGATGTTGTCTACATGGATTTTAGTAAGGCATTTGACAAGGTCCCACATGGCAGACTGCTCAGAAAGGTAAAAGCCCATAGGATACAGAGAAATGTGGTGAATTGGATCCAAAATTGGCTCAGTAACAGGAAACAAAGGGTAAAAGTCAATGGATGTCTTTGCGAATGGAAATCCGTTTCCAGTGGCGTGCCACAGGGTTCAGTGTTGGGTCCCTTGCTGTTTGTGGTATATATTTATGATTTGGACTTGAATGTAGAGGGCATAATTAGCAAATTTGCAGACAACACAAAAATTGGCCGTGTAGTTGATAGTGAAGAGGATAGCTGTAGACTCCAAGAAGATATCAATGGGTTTGTGGAGTGGGCGGAAAAGTGACAAATGGAGTTCAACCCAGAGAAGTGTGAGGTAATGAACTTAGGGAGGGCAAACAGTAAAAAGGAATACGCAGTAAACGGGAATATATTGAGAGGGATAGAGGAAGTGAGAGACCTTGGAGTGCATGAGCACAGGTCCCTGAAGGTGGCAGTACAGGTAGATAAGATTGTGAAGAAGGCATTCGGAATGCTCTCCATTATTAGCCGAGGTACAGAATACAATAGCAGGGGTGTAATGATGGAACTATATGAAACGCTGGTAAGGCCACAGCTGGAGTATTGTGCACAGTTCTGGTCACCACATTACAGGAAGGACGTAATTGCTCTGGAGAGAGTGCAGAGAAGATTTACAAGAATGTTGAAAATTGCAGCTATGTGGAGAGATTGGATAGGCTGGGGTTGTTTTCCTTGAAGCAGAGGAGCCTGAGGGGAGACTTGATTGAGGTGTACAAAATTATGAGGGACCCAGATAGAGTAGACAAGGAGTTCCTGTTTCCCCTAACAGAGACTTCAAGAACTAGAGGACATAGATTTAAGCTGATTGGCGGAAGGATTAGAGGGGATATGAGGAAAAACATTTTTACCCAGAGGGTGGTGGGTGTATGGAATTCACTGCCCGAATTGGTGGTAGAGGCAGGGACCCTCAACTCTTTTAAAAATTACCTGGACCTGCACCTAAAGTGCTGTAAGCCTCAGGGCTATGGACCGGGTGCTGGAAGGTGGGATTTGAATGGGCACCTGGTTGTCCTTCAAGCCGGCGCAGACACGATGGGCCGAACGGCCCCCTTCTGTGCTGTATCTTTTCTATGGTTCTATTCCCCTACAAACGACAATGAGATAATGACCAGATCATCTGTTTTTAGTGATGTTGGTTGAGGGATAAATTTTGCCAGGAAACCAGGAAGAACTCCCCTGCTCTTCGTCAAATAATGCACTGGGAACTTTTACGTACCCTGGAGAGGGCAGACATCAGTTTAACATCTCATCCGAAAGAATGTACCTCTGACAGTGCAGCACTCCCCCAGTACTGCACAGGAGCGTCAGCCCAAATTTTGTGCTGAAGAGATGGAGTGGGACTAGAACCCACGACTTTCTGGGAAATGAATTGACATCAGTAGAGATGCAAGTGATAATCCAGGGACGAGGCAACTTTAGCTGTGTGTGGTATATGTTGATCCGGCATTCTCACACCGATGGGCTCAACACTCACTACCTGAACATAAAAATTTAAACAACAGAAAGTTCTTTTTTTTTTGTCGCTGCTGTTTTTAAAAGAATAAGAAATATTTCCGAACTTGATTATCTTTATCCCTTACCATTAGATGATGAAAGTTCAATTAGCGAATAACCACGGGACACTGTACATTTCAAAAAAAATGGCACAGTGTAATATTTTAAAAAGAAGGTACTTGCTCTTAAAAAGAATGTCAGGAAGGGTTAGAACATAGAAGTAATATTGAGAGGTAAGTCGTTTTGGGATTAAGTGCTCTGTGAGACAGCTGGACTGCCCATCCCCCTTTTAGATGTATTTTACTATCATTAGTTGCTATCTTGAATTGACAGTAGAGTAATTTGAACCCTGATTCCCAAGGGCCTACTCTCTTACTTCCTGCTCTAGGAATAAGCTGTGTATTGATTAGATATCAGGCTGTAATTGGGCCCCAATCTCCTTGCTTGGAGATATATGATGGGGCTGACAGGAAATGGAAGCTGTGTTGCTACATGTAAACAATGTAGTTGCAGCCAACGTATTTTGAGCACTGAATCATTGCTGCATTTCTTAATATTGTTTTACGTTGAAGAAACGAAGAGTCAAAAAAGAAATCTAATTGTTAGATGAAAAGAGCACAGAAGTACGGACTCAAAACGTGGGGTGTTGTGGGCATGACAGCAGAAATCTGATGCCTTCGTAGATACCTTGAGGAAGGGAGCTACATGGCAGGATATCCATTTACAAGGCTGATTAATGCATTTAAAAATTCTTCCATACTGTAAGAATCTTCTTCCAAACCACAGCTGATGCATATCTAATTTCTTCCGTCATTAACACCATCATTAAACAAGTGAAAAAAAATCACAGGCAGAATGATCTTTTAATCTTCAGCCCTTTGTGCCAGGCTTAAAGGTGTTTGAATATTTTTTTTAACAATTACTCTATCTGTCTCACTTTCTGTGAATGAATACTTAATATGAAATACATAGTAAAGACTCACTTAGTCTTTTATTCCCCTTCAGGTTATTGACATCCTGCATCACAGATAGTGTGAGACACAGCCCAGGGTATTAAAAAGACTTGCTGTGACACATAACATTTAATGGCGCCAAATGTCCTTCACTTTACTCTGCTTGTGTAGTGTTCAATGGAGATTTGGGATTCTGTGCAGGCTGCACCTTGAACTAAGCCTTTTGAAGTCACTTGAAGAACAAACGATTGGATTAAGGCTTTCCAAACTCTAATTCAGAGTGATGGGAGGAAAGTCTCCTCTCTCGGATGCCTGTAAGAGTCTGACCATCAGCGCTCAAGGAGTCCGATTATGAAATGAGTTTGGGGCAGTCATAGCTCATTCCCTGACAGCATAAAACTGCCCACAATTCAGTGCAAATTGGGTCAGAAAGACTGTCAAGATTGCTGATGCAGGATGTAATATGGAGCGGACGGGAAGAGTTAGAATAGTGCATTAGGAGCTTTAGTCGTTCCCAGTGTCCTGCTCCCCACCTTGATGATAATTCCCCTTTTCCTGGGCAGAATGAAGACATTCCAAAAGCTCAGCAGGCTCCCACACCAGATGTTAAACCAGTTTGACTTGATCTGGTTTAAACTTAGGATCGCTTTTCTAGGAATATCCCTTCGGTCAGGACATTCTTAGTTCCAAACCAATTATGGTTTGCAGTCTTCAAGTGCTCGCAGTGTCATCATAGCAATAGCAGTCAATCTATGCAAAAGTTAATGCCTCACTAATGTGCCTTACGCCACTGCACAAAAACATTGACTGTTAGCTAATAGGTTAGCAATTCTTACTGATGATCTTAGAGCTGCACTGGTAGAGTACTCAGGGAAGCCCTGCCTCTGGGACACTGGGATGGGGGGAGGGGCACTGTGAGGCCTGATTCTTTCCCGATGTCGTGGCATCAGTCTTACATACAGCAGCTTTAAAGCCAGTACAGGAAGCATTAAAACCAAATGTTTGGCACAGGACCATCCAGTCTTGACGGCTATGAAAGTCAGGACACAGGTGTTAAAAAGCACTGCGGTGCCAAATCGAGTCTTGTAGCTCGCGGTGTATCCTGTCGTAGCCAGTGTGTGTGTGTGAGACAGGAGTGACATCAGAGTAACCAACTGCAGCAGTCTTTCAGACTCACCCAGCACTACTTTTTTTTTCTCTCAAGAGGTAATCTTTAAATAGGATCTGAGAATAGATGTTTTTTGCCACAAAGTAATACATGAACGTATTGTTTCCTACACAATGCTGTTGGCTGTCTCATCGTAAACAGACCTCGGCATTCTGATTTAGGATTTATCCGCCATCAGCGCTCAAGGTGTCAGCTGTGGCCTGGTGGCCTGGTGGTAGCACTCTCGCCTCTGAGTCAGAATGTCATACATTCAAGCCCCAATCCAGAGACTTGAGCATCTAGGCTGCTACTCCAGTGCAGTACTGAGGGAGCGCTGCACTGTCGGAGATGCCGTCTTTCGGATGAGATGTTAAACCGCGGCCCCGTCTGCCCTCTCAGGTGGAGGTAAAAGATCCCATGGCACTTTTCAAAGAAGAGCAGGGAGTTCTCCCCGGTGTCCTGACCAATATTCATCCTTCCACCAACATCACTAAAATAGATTATCGTCATTTATCTCATTGCTGTTTGTGGGATCTTGCTGTGTGCAAGTTGACTGGCGCAAGTCCCTACATTACAACAATGACTATACTTCAACAAAAAGTTATTCGTTGGCTGAGCTGTAAAGCATTTTGGGAGATTGTGAGGGACGCTATATAAATACACAAGTTCTTTCACTCTTTCATGGCTGAATCTTTCAATGAGATCACAGGCTTGAAATCAGTGGCATATAGTTTCCCTACCTGCCTCCTCACTTCCTTTGCTGTTGATACAAGCCGGGACATGGTTCCACAGATGCTGGCAATCCTTCAGTTCTGCATCCAAACGCTTACTCTCCATGTGCAAGCATGATGGTTAATCTTTGCAGGCGACCTGAGTGGAGGACACACACAGCCAAGCCTGATCCCATCCTCACCCAATATCTCCACGTACACACTTTCCCTCATCACTCCCAGCGAACCATTTATTCTCTGTACAGTGCTTAATGTGCAGATTATTAGCTGGAAATTCGCCAAGTGAAAAATACATGTTGTGATCGAGCACCTGTAGTGTCCCAGCACTTAGTTTCTGACCTTCCATCACTGTTATCTTCACCGCCCATTCACTTGCACTGTGCTACCTGCAACAGCAACAGCACCAGCACACCTCGGTGAGCCTAATGCACAGTAGTAAGTGAAGGGGAAATTCTTACTTGTAAACCATATTTGTGTGTATTTTTGAGTCTTAGCACTTGTCAAGGTGAAGGATGTCAGACATGGGGAATAAAACATGTTTCCATTTTTTAAATATATTCTTGTAGAAAGGAACAAATTGCATGGCACTGGGGATAAAGCAATAATTCAACTCTGGGGTTCTGCTGATATTCATAAACCAATCAAGCTTTAGCCTCGTGCTTTACGATATCATCAGCACTGCTCGATTGAATGACATCCTTGTAACTCGCTGCAGCCATCTGCTGTCCTACATCTTCTGTGGTAGACACAAATAGTTTCAACAGTGCCTTATAATCGTTGCTTCATTGTGTGTTGTTGTCAGGTTGGAGAGTTTTGTCAGAATTGGACAATGGGTTGTAAACCTGCCGAGATGGCCACTGTGGAGCAGTCTGAGCTTTGTCAGGATTTTCTGTGTCTCCCTTACTAATTTGACTTTTTTACCCCATCCTCTTCCACAGAAGACAACAGCCTCGATTTACTGGTCAGTGTTATTTTAGCCCCAGTGTTAACCCCATTTCAAATGAACAAGTCAGGGTGTGTTGGGGAACTGGATGGTGTTGTGGGTTAATTGCTGACCTTTCACTGCTTGGACCAAGGTTCAAATCCAACCCAGACTAATGGAACGAAAGGGTCATCTGTCTGTTGCCTGTAAAGGCTCTATGAGTTTGGGCAGTCTCAACCCAGGCCCTGGTGGAAATGAGCAAAACAAAACAGTTTCTAATTTGGGAGTTTCGCTCAGGGTAGCTGATATGGGAAATGAAAAAAAAAAATCTCAGCTGGTGACCAGGAATTAAAATAGGGACCTTCTAGTCTTCATTGGCTCAATATCGCACCAGGCAGTGCCTTTATCCACTAAGTCCTTGGGAGAGCTACTCTCCAACAATTTATATTTCAATAACTTAGCTGTAGTTTATACTTTTTAGATTCCAACACACTACATAGACAGGACACCGCAATGGCCTCAGTGAGTGTCCAAACATATCACTTTGTTATTACTTGTTCTCAGGGTGTGGGCTATCGCTGGCAAAGCTGCATTTCTTACCCGTCCTTAGTTTTCCTGAGATGGTGTCGGTGGGCCTTCTCCTTGATCTGTTGCGTTCCTGGTGGCAATGGTGTTCCCACTGTGGGTGTTAGGTATGGAATCCCAGGATATTGACCCAGTGACAATGAAGGAACAGCAGTATATGTCCCAGTTAGGATGCTGTGTGATAAATGTTCCCAGGACATAGGTGACCCGGCCAATATTTATCCCTCAACCAATATCATTGAAAAAAAAATCAGATGATCTGGTCATTATCTCATTGCTGTTTGTGGGACCTTGCTGTGTGCAAATTGGCTGCTGGGGTTCCTACATCACAACACCTCCCAAGCCCGCGACCTCTACCACCAAGGACAAGGGCAGCAGGCGCACGGGAACAACACCACCTGCACATTCCCCTCAAAGTCACACACCATCCTGACTTGGAAATATATCGCAGTTCCTTCATCGTCGCTGGGTCAAAATCCTGGAACTCCCTACCTAACAGCACTGTGGGAGAACCTTCACCACATGGATTGCAGCGGTTCAAGAAGGCGGCTCACCACCACCTTCTCAAGGGCAATTGGGGATGGGCAATAAATGCTGGCCTTGCGAGCGACGCCCACATCCCATGAATGAATAAAAAAAACAAGTGACTACACTTCAAAATTGGCTGTAAAGCTCTTTGGGACATCCTGAGGTCGTGTAAGGTGCTATATAAATGCAAGTTTTTCTTTTTCTTTCTTTCTCTTTTTCTTTTGTCTTTTTCTTTTGTCTTTTCTTGTCCTTCTCGTGCTTGAGGTCACGGGGCCAGGAGGTGCTGCCGATGTAAGCTTGGTGAGTTGCTGCAGTGCATCCTGTAGATAGTACATACCGCACCCACGGTGCGCCTGTGGTGGAGGGGGTGGGTATTGAATTCAGTGTCTGGGGTGCCGATCAAGTTGGCATGATGTGAGCTGGATGGTAGTTTGCTTCTTGGGTGACATGCAGCACATTCACAAATGCTGGCAAGTATCCTGTAGGCATCAGAGTGAAGGCAACATCCTTTTGCACTTCCTGAGAGAATGTCTCCACAGCACAATAGGACTAGGGGAGGGGAGGGAGGCAGTATCCATAAATTCTGCTACAGTACGATTAGAACAGAGACAAAGAGAAAATAAAAATTACAGGCATTTATTTTTCTGTTGAAATATGCGGGAAACTTTAAAAAAATATTTGTAATACAAATAGAAAACATGACAGGGAATCAATATTTTATGAAAAATAAACCACTCAATCAATTCTTTTTATTTATACACAGTACCGTAGCTACATGATCTGTGTTAGAGGTCATGGGAGTATGGGGACTGGTTTCTTTTTTGGGACCATTTATAGTGTAATACAGGAATAGAATGAATACAAAGGGTCTGAGGAAGAGAGGAAGCATGCTGCTGATAATCTGCTTTATTTAAGGGTGTATTTACACTATGAGGTTAGTGCTGGTGTATCACTCTGCTCGACTGCAGTATCAGGTCTGACCTGACCCTAGACTCAGGCTGTACTTACACTATAACTGTAGCACTGGTGTGAAGAGAGCCCACTTCATACCGACACTGCAGTTATAGCAGTTATAGTGTGAATCCAGCCTAACAAGAGTTACAAGCACGGAAACTGAGTCGGTGTCTTGGATTAAAAACTGCGATTTGTTTCTTGGGCCTAGGTTTGAAGCCTGCCCAAATGGGTGGGAGAATGTGTCCTTTCTCTCGCTCTCTGGGTCCAAAACATAATGTGTTTGTTTGGGACCTAGTTCCTGGTGAGTGTGAGCACGAAATGCCCCTATTTTGACACTAATTTGCACTAAATTGCCAAGCTCACTCAGAGCGTCCATGGGATGGCTGGTGGGGAGTTAACAACAATTCGTACTAGTGCTCTTCTTAGATTGCAGTTAAAATATATTTTGGAGTGGCATTGAAGCTTTCCTTGCACCCAGCCTGCATTGTGTCTTACCCACATAGCAACAATAACTACAGAATATAATTCATTATATGCAAAGTGCTTTGAGATATTTCTGAGTTATGATAGTGTGCTAAATGAATGCAAATTCTTTCCTTCTAACTGTGAATGCCAGAGATGGAAAATAAATAAATATATTACAATTCAAAATTTTTGTATAGGATGTGCATGTTGTCATTATTTTTGCTTGCATATTTTGTGTCAACATTTACCTTCGCAAACAGCTACGGCAACATCTCCCGTTCAACTTTGCTGTCAACTGTCATGATGTACTTGCAAACGCTGACCCCTGTGTGTCTCTGTAGAGTGAGATCCTGAAGTGTCTTCCTCTTTAATTGCCATATTGGGCCAGAAATCGCGCAGAGCGACAAGTGAACACTGACCGCAGCTCCTGCGGATTTAATTAACGAAAATACTTACTGTGGGCTCCGTGGCGTCGAGTTGCTTGAATTTGAACCTTAAAAAAAGGTGCGCTTTCAACCCAGCCTCTGAGCCGCGTGAGTTGGCGCCCGGCTGGAAAAGTCTGTGAGGAGAAGACACGCCCACAAAATCTGTCAGGAAGAGAAGTCCCGCCCACAGATTCAGCCTGCATTGCTCAAGCAGGCAAGCAGACTTCATTCATTTAAAGTTAGTATTCTGTATGTCATTACAAATAAAAATTTTGATTTTTTTTTTCATAAAAAGCCAAAGAAATAATCGAATTAAATTAAAGAGATGGGAAAAGTTAAAAAAAAAGTTTTAATTTTTTAATTTAAAAAAAAAATTAATGACCAAAAACTATTGAACTTAGGAGTAATATAAGACTCCAGATTTTTAAAAGTTCATTTTTAGTTGTTTGGCAGTCATTAACACTGTTAAGACTTAGTTTAGGACTGGTATTTTTAAGCCTACTTGTTTGATGGCTTAATTAGTTACTTTCCAGTTGGGCAGTTAAGCAAGTTGATGGTTTTTCAATGATTTCTCTGATTGCAGCGTGCGATGGCCCTTTAATTCGAAGCTGTCATATCGCCGGCGAATCACTAGGAGCAAGTTCCGGATTTCCACCTTTCACTGCGCGTGTGCGAACGCGGGAACTTGCTCCTTCATTTCGCCACTAAAAATGGAGAGCAATATCGAGCTCCTCTGTTATTTCGGGAGCGATTCCAGGCCCTTTGTGAATATAAAAAAATATATATTCAATAAACTGACCATGGACAATGCCACAGGCGATTTACTGCATACAATATAAAGAAGATTTGTTGGTGGCAATTATTTTCAATCATGTTCAAACATACTGTTCCCATATTGTGCTAGCTAAGTAGCTGTGACAGCTCACCACACGGAATCTCCTCAAAATCTAACACATTGGTTGCCACGTGAGTGGGGCAAAAACAAAACTTGCATTTATATAGTGCCTTTAACAAAGTAAAACATCCCAAGACACTTCACTGCAAAGTAATCAGACAAAATTTGACGCCGAGCCACATAATGAGATATTAGGTGACCAAAAGCTTGGTCAGAGAGGTAGGTTTTAATGAGCGTCTTAAAGGAAGAGAGAGAGGAAGAGATACAGAGAGGTTTAGGGAGGAAATTCCAGAGTTTAGAGCCTAGAAAACTGAAGGCACAGAATTGGATGAGCACAGAGGTCTCGGAGGGCTGTCGGGCTGGGTGAGGTTACAAAGATAGGGAGGTGTAGGGCCATGGAGGGATTTGAAATCAAGGATGAGAATTTTTAAACGAGGCTTTGCCAGTCTGGGAGCCAATGTAGGTCAGTGAGCACAACAACAACCAACATTTATATAGCATTCCTCACGTGCAAGAATTTCTCATAGGATTTTACAAGGGGGAGAGATGGACACTGATCAAGGAGTGAAGGAACTTAAGGGGCAAACTGATGATGCAGTCAATGAGAAAGGTTTAAAGAAGACATTTGAATGTAGGGAAAGGTAGTGAGGCAAAGCAGCTTCAGACAATCTTCTGACATATTTTCAACTGAGATTACCACAAGATAATTACAATGAAGAAGGCAAATCATCCATTTAAAAGATCCTAAAGCCCCACTCCCACCGCCATGCCACCATTGTAGTATTCAATTGTTTCTTGAATGATTTTAGGGTTTTCACCTCAACTCTTCTATCTGCAAGTCTATTCCATACCAATTTATGAAAGAAAGACACATGAGCCTCTAGCCAGGCTGTTCTGGTGCAGCTATGACACTGGCATCTACCTGCAAATGTGAAAAATTGATCTGGTGTGTCGTATCCACAAAAAGCAAGACAAATCTAACCCAGCCAATTAATGTCCTATCAGCCTCCTCCCAATCATCAGCAAAGTGATAGAAGGCGTAATCAATACTGCCATCAAACAACACCTACTCTGCTGGCTGATGCATAGATCAGGTCTGCCGGAACCATTTGACATCAGGCCTTGTCATAGCCTTGATCCATGAATGGACATAGGCTTAATGCCAGCTGAGAGGTGAGAGTAATTGCCCTTGGCCTCATCCCTCCCTATCTCTGTGACCTCCTCCAGCTCTACAACCCTCCGAAATCTCTGCACTCCTCTAATTCTGGCTTATTGCACATACCATTGGTGGCCTTGCCTTCAGCTACGTAGGCCCTAGGCTCTGGAATTCCCTCCCTAAAGCTCTCCGCCTCTCTACCTCTCTCTCCACCTTTAAGATACCTCTTAAAACCTACCTCTTTGACCAAGCTTTTGCTCACCAGTCCCAATATCTCCATACATGGCTCGGTGTCAAATTTTGTTTGATAGTCGTTCCAATGAAGCACCTTGGGACGTTTTACTGCATTAAAGGCGCTATATAAATGCAAGTTGTTGACATCAAGGCAGCATTTGTCCGGGTATGGCACCAAGTGGCCTGAGCAAAGCTCAGGTCAGCGGAGGTCAAGGCCACATTTATTTCCCATCCCTAGTTTCCCGGAGAAGGTGGCGGTGGGCCTTCACCTTGAACTGCTGCAGTCTTTGTGCTGATGCTGCTCTCACAATAGTGTTAGGTATGGAATTCCAGAAGATTGGCCAGCAGAAGAAGAGCAAAGCATTGCGCTCATGCGCATACACATGTTACTGGGCAAACGTCAATGGGCAGTTCCCTTTTGCTTGGTGGTTTATTTTACATAGCCCACCTTACAGATCCTGATTAGCTTCTGCAACAGTCAAAACAGGATAGTGCCACACCCTGTGACATAGTTACATATTCACCTATCCCCACCCTGACACACAGTGGTCACACAATTCATTAAGTACATATTATTGGTGTCAAATTAGGTTCATTGTTTTTTTCCTACCATAGAATCATAGAATGATACAGCACAGAAGGAGGCCATTCATTCCATCGTGCCTGTGCTGGCTCTTTGAAAGAGCTATCCAATTAGTCCCATTCCCCTGCTCTTTCCTCATAGCCCTGCAAATTTTTAAATGCGAAGTGATACATTTTGGTAGGAAGAACGAGGAGAGGCAATATAAACTAGAGGTCACAATTCTAAAAGTGGTACAGGAACAGGGAGATCTGGGGGTATATGTGCACAAATCGTTGAAGGTGGCAGGGCAGGTTGAGAAAGTGGTTAAAAAAGCATACGGGATCCTGGGCTTTATAAATAGAGGCATAGAGTACAAAAGTATGGAAGTTATGATGAACCTTTATAAAACACTGGTTCAGCCACAACTGGAGTATTGTGTCCAGTTGTGGGTGTTGCATTTCAAGAAAGATGTGAAGGCCTTAGAAACGGTGCAGAAGTGATTTACTAGAATGATTCCAGGGATGAGGGACTTTAGTTATGTGGATAGACTGGAGAAGCTGGGGTTGTTCTCCTTGGAACAGAGACGGTTGTGAGGAGATTTGATAGAGGTATTCAAAATCATGAAGGGTCTAGGCAGAGTAGATAGAGAGAAACTGTTCCCATCATCAGAGGACAAAGATTTAAGGTGATTGGCAAAAGAATCAAAGGCGACTTGAGGAAAATCTTTTTTACACAGCGAGTAGTTAGGATCTGGAATGCACTGCCCGAGGGTGTGGTGGAGGCAGATTCAATCATGGCCTTCAAAAGGGAACTGGATAAGTACTTGAAAGGCAAAAATTTGCAGGGCTACGAGGAAAGGGAGCAGAAGTGGGACTATCTGGATTGCTCTTGTATAGAGCCGGCGCAGACTCGATAGGCCGAATGGCCTCCTTCCATGCTGTAACCTCTCTATGATTCTACTTCAAGTATTTATCCAATTCCTTTTTGAAGGTTATTATTGAATCTGCTTCCATCGCCTTTTCAGGCAGTGCATTCCCGATCATAACAACTCGCTGCGTGAAAAAAATTTCCTCACGTCACCTCTGGTTCTTTTGCCAATTACCTTAAATCTGGGTTCCCTGGTTACCGACCCTTCTACCACTGGAAACAATCTCTCTTTATTTACTCTATCATAAACCTTCATGATTTTGAACACCTCTATCATATCTCCCCTTAACCTTCTCTGTTTTAAGGAGAACAACCCCAGCTTCTCCAGTCTCTCCACATAATTGAAGTCTTTCATCCCTGATACCATTCTAGTAAATCTGCTCCGCACCCTCTCTAAGGTCTTGACATTCCTCCGAAAGTGTTTTTCCCAGAATTGGACACAATACTCCAGCTGGGGCCTAACCAGTGATTTATAAAGGTTTGGCATAGCTTCCTTGCTTTTGTACTCTTTATGTTTATAAAGCCATGGATCCCATATGCGTATTTAACAGCCTTCTCAACTTGTCCTACAGCCTTCAAAGACTTGTGTACGCACTCCCCCAGGTCTCTCCATTCCTGCACCCTCTTTAAATTTGTTCCATTTACTTTATATTGCCTCTCCTTATTTTTCCTTCTAAAATGAATCACTTCACACTTCTCTGCATTAAATTTCACCTGCCATGGGTCTGCCCATTTCACCAGTCTGTCTATGTCCTCCTGAAGCATGATACTATCCTCTTCACTGTTTACTACATTTCCCAGTTTTGTGTCATCGGCAAACTTTGAAATAATGCCCTGCATACCCAAGTCCAGGTCATTAATATACATCAATACCAGTAACTATTAGCTGTAACTACGGAAATCAAATCATGGGAATAACTATCACCTCCGAGTCACATGCTATCCTGGCTCGGACATATAGCACGCTCCTTCATCGTCACTGGGACAATATCCTGGAATACCCTACCTAACACTATTGTGGGAAGCACCGCCATCACAAGGACTACAGCAGATCAAGGTGAAAGCCCAACATCTTCTCAGGGCAACATTCACATCCCGAGAAGAAATTTGTGCTTCACAAAAGTGGATTGATATCATATCTCAGATCTATAATGTGATGGCCCTTCTGCACTCACTTTATCTCTGGAACAGCATTATATTGAAAAACAAGAATTCTTGCCTCTACATAGTGGGATATTTTTAACATATTTGAAAGGACTCTGATCTCTGCCTCCCCCAGGGTCCACCCAATCCTACGAATATTTGTCCGTTAAACTGATTCAAAATGATCGCCCTCAGCCGTGGGAAAGTTCTTGGTGGTTTCCTTCCATTCTCAATGGTGTTTGATTTTCTTTGGCTCAGTGTTTCTCCCTGGCCTGGGTCTGACAAGAGTCCTTAAAAATTAGCATAACGGTCTCCTTTATGCGTCGCAGCATTCTTTAAATATCCTCATTCTTAAAATGCCACGTTCTTGCTCGAACCCCCGTGTTTTCTCAATCCTGCATTTGTTTGTTTTTTCAATGATGCATTGTGGTGGCCCACATTGAAATAGGAAACTGTGCTCTGATTCTTTTCCTCTGTTGGAAAGTCTAGTGTTCTCCCTTCCCCCTTCCCCCACCACCACCACCACCCCCAACCCCTCCCCCAAAAGCATGGTTTGCTCTTTCCTGTAATTTTATTCTCATGTGGTGAGATACTGTGGAAAAATGGAAAAAGATAGATTAGTCACATGAAAACGATTTATCATTAAATCTCTGCCAGCTGCAGTGTCATGAATCTAACTGGGATGCTGATGAGAGATAAGCACAAATATCCTGTGGGGTTTTTTTTACCTTTAACGGCCCTGTTTCAGCCAACTTTGGGGTATCCATCCTCCTGTTCTCTGGTTTTCAGGCTTTTGTTTTTCAAAAAACAATAGCTGCCCCGATAGCTCAGTTGTTAAAGGCACCATCTGGAGTATTGTGGAAAGAAAGGTTTGTATTTGATACTGCATTTCATTGTGTTTCTCAGAAATGTCTCAAAGTGCCATATGAGCAATGTATTACTTTGGGATGCAGTGACTGTTGTAATGTAGGTAATCGTTTTATACACAGCAAGATCCCACAAACACCAATGAGTTGAAAGAGCAGTCAATTTGTTTTTGGTGTTGTTGGTTGAAGAAGGAATGTGGCCTCGGACATCAAGAAAGAAAGGAAGAACTTGCATTTATATTGCGCTTTTCACATCCTCAGAATGTCCCAAAGCGTTTACAGCCAATGTGGTACTTTTTGAAGTGTAGTCACTGGTGTAATGTAGGAAAAGTAGCAGCCAATTTGCTCACAGCAAGGTCCCACAAACAGCAATGTGATAATGACCAGATAATCTGTTCTGGTGATGTTGGTTGAGGGAGAATTCACCAGCTTATCTTCAAAATAGTGCCATGGGATCTTTTACATCCACCTGAGAGGGCAGATAGAACCTCGGTTTAACGTCTCATCCGAAAGACAGCACCACCAACAGTACAGCATTCCCTCAGTACTGCACTGAAGCATCAGCCTGGATTATGTACTCAAGCCTCTGGAGTGGGAACATGAACCCACGACCTTCTGGCTCAGAGGTGAGAGTGCTACCCACTGAGCCACGGTGACACTAAGGGAACTATCTGATCTCATTCACACAGTGCCATGGGATTTTAAAGATCCACGTGACCAACAAAACTGGCCTTGGTTTGACGCCTCATCTAAAGAATAGCGCTTCAGATAATGCATAATTCCCTAAGTACTACATTGGAATTCTAGCCTAGGTTATGTGCTCAAATCCTGGAGCAGGGTTTGAACCAGCAACCAGCATCTTAGTGGTTATGGTGTTGGACTAGCAACTCAGAGGTCATGAGTTTCAAGCCCTACCATGGCAAGTTGTGAAATTGAATTCAATAAATCTCTTTATTTATGCCTTGGAACCTGAAAAATAACCATGAAAATCTTCTGGATTGTCAGAGAACCCACTGGTTCATTAATGTCCTTCAGGGAAGGGAACCTGCCGCCTTTATCTGGTCTGGCCTATATGTTACTCGAGTGTCACCATATATGGTTGACTTTTAATGCCCTCTGAAGTGATCTAGCAAACTATTCAGTCATAAAACAACTGCTACAAAACAGAATATGATAATTCCCTACTCCAACACTGTTGTGGGAGCACCATCAACACAAGGACAACAGTGGTTTATGAAGGTTCACCACCACTTTCTAAGGGCAGGTAGGAGGGAATAATAAATGTATCCAGTGTCATCTACATCCCAAGAACAAATATAAAAAACGGTCTGTTGTGGTACATCTCCATGAACTTTGGCCAGTGCACGACAAAAGTCACATATCGCATCCAGTGATAGGGTTACTTACACTGATTACTTAAGATAAATAAACAGAGAGCGCACATTGAAGAACAATGTGATAGACAGATAATTTTGCGATCTTATCCCCAAATTGAGTTACTTAGATCTGATCTGCTGCGGAATCAAATGTTACCCATTACATGATTTGTTAATGCAATAGGCACATTTTCTGTTTGGGAGGCGAGACGAGTTCCAATGTTTCTTGGCAAGAGTGAACCTCCAACATTGTAACTTCTTCTATTGCATTGAGTCCCTCACCGCACGGGACTCTTCCCCTCATTGGGACGGGACTCCAGGTTTGTTTGTTCGTGGGGTTTTCTGTGGGAGAAGGGGGAAGACCAAAGATTCCAAAAAAATGGACCATTCACCCCATATATATCTGACCCAACTAGTGTCAGCCAAGCAGAAATCTGAATTTCTTTCTCCTTTAAGCAGGAGTCCGTTCGCCTGCAAGCAGGAGATTCTTGAAGCATGATGGATGAGGTGCACATGCCTTTAAGCAGGAAGAGTGGGGTTACATTTGCCTTTAAGCCAGAGCGGAATAATCACATTGTATGTTTAAAAAATAAAATTGGCCTGATTGTTTTTTTCAAAATAGGAATTTGTGCCAAATAAACTCTTAAGAAAATACTCCTGCATGCTGCAGCACACAGTCTATTCAAAGAAAAATGCAATCTTGGGAGCTTTACCTTATTCCTGCCACATGATTTATTTAACCTATTTTCATGTCTTACATGCCTGTGTTTGTGGCTAATTGTTCTCCACCCTCACAGCACTATGCAGACAATTCATGGATGCCCACCCCACCTCACCAGTTCCTCTTTGACATTACGAAATGTTGGCATGTGTGTCCTATGTTCAGAACCCCGGGGAGGCCATTTAGCCACATTTGGGCCAGAGTTCCCAGCTGACCCCTGGGTGGGGAGTCTCAGTACTGTTTAACTGACAGCCATGGAGAGAAAGAATCCTTTCCTGCCCCCCTGCCTTTCAGGCTCTAAGGATCTCCAACTGTTTTCTACAAGGCCTGCATTATCAGTCTACTTTTAGCCCCTGAACATCTTTCAAAATGCGAAAGTATTGTGTAGCCTAGAATGTGTGCAGAAACAGTTCTTCATCATAACGTAAAAAAGATCCCACGGGACTATTCGAAGAAGAGCAGGGGGGAGTTCTCCCCAGTGTCCTGGCCAACATATATCTCTCAACCAACACCGGAAACAGATGATCTGGTTGTTTATTTCATTGCTGTTTGTGGGACGGTGGGATGTTGCAGTGTGCAGATTGGCTGCCGTGTTTCCTACATTACAACAGTCACTACACTTCAAAAGTACTTCAATGGCTGTAAAGCACTTTGGGATGTCCTGGGGCTGTGAAAGGTGCTATATAAATGCAAGTCTTTCTTTCTTTCCTTCCATGACTTTCTAATGGTGAATATTTGAAAGTATAGCTGGATAGAGGGCAGTCCAGTGACATGTTAGTGAACCTATGTGCTGTAGAGTGTGCATACCCAGCCATAATTTCCCATATGGCACAGCGCCAAGTGGAAATGAAGAGCTTCTCCACAGAGGTGGAGGGAAAGACTTGGGGCCACTAAGTGGCTGTTTGTAGAGTAGCATGAGCAGTGGCCTGAGCGTTAAATCAGTGTACGGCTCTTATAAAACTATTGTTTTAGGTCTATACCTGGCCTGAAAGTATAACCGAAGTGTAAGCTTGGCCTCAGCAAAATCTACCTCCTCTCTCGTGGTGGCATCATGAAGTTAAGAACATACAGGACCAGAAGAGACATTGGGCTGGTGGCAAGTTTAAAAAGCACCATCTACTACTCCATCCCTCAAACTCATCAATTTCTCTCTCTGCCAAAATTCTATGCAGGTCCCTCATGAATGTGCAGCATTATCCGTCTCCACCATATCCCAGAGTAGTCTGTTCCATTCAGCAAGTGTGAAGCTAAATCTAATCTGCCTATTTACCTTTCCTCTTCTGAGCTTGAATCTGTGTCCCATTCTTGTAGATTTTATTAAGAATAGGGATTCCTCCCATGGTCTCATTCCATCTTGTCTCTATGACCTACTCCAGCTGTATGTCCCAGTCCACTCGTCCAGTCTTCTGATATTGGTTTACTGCCTATCTCCTACTCCACCATCGAAGCTCATTACCACATGGAGTGATTGAGGTAAATGGCATAGATGCATTTAAAGGGAAGCTAGATGATGGAGAAAGGAATAGAAGAATATGTTGATAGGGTGAGATGAAGTAAGGTAGGAGGAGGCTTGTGTGAAACATAAACACTGGCATAGACCTACTGGGCCAAATGGCCTGTTTCTGTGCTGTAAAATTCTAAGTAATTCTATCTAAAGCACACAATCAGGGATCAATTTATTTATATCCTTCAGAATCTTGAATAAAGTCTCCCCGAAATTTTATTTTTCTCCAGTGCAAACATTCTCAGTTTCCACAGCCTCTCCTCATAGCCCAGGTGCCTAACCCAAGGTATCAATTTACTGGTGCTTTGCTCTTGCTTCTCCAATAGCAACATGTCCCCAGTGTCGTACAGTGACCAGAATTCTGCATAGTGTCCTAGCTGGGGCTGGATCAGTGCTATATACAAGTTCATTATCACTTCTGGGACTTATTCTCTATCCATCTGCCTAACCCTAACCCCAACCCTAAGATTTTGTTTGCTGTGCAGATGGTTTCGGCGAGCTATCCATCAGTACCCCTAGATCCCTCTGCTGTGTTATGTCTTGTTAACATATATACCTACTGCTTAATGATCTTCCCTAGTCTTACTGCTTTGCAGTTATCTACAGTAAACAACATCTGCCACATGTCAGTCCAAGTTCCTAATCTATCAAAATCCTTCTTATTTCATTCTTTTGTTCTGTATCATTTGGCAGTTTTCCCCCCTTCCTCAGTTTGATATCATTAGCAAACTTAAGAGGCAAATGGTGCTTCACCATTATTATGGTTTGTGTCCATGGTCAGGAGGATGGTGAAATGCATTCAGACATTTTATGATAGTTTTTCTGTTCACCATGCCACTCATGAGTTCCTGATGCCCGTTGTCTGCCGAGTGAGGGCTCAAACCCACACTTGTCAGTTGTTTAATGATCATTTGATGATTACTGTCTTGGGGGAATGAGACAAACAGGGTCTTTTAAGAGTCAAAGTGGAAGCACGACAACATACCTGACAGTGGAAGATTGAAACCAACTCAACCTTCAGAGGGTTATCTGAGCCAAGCAGGTCCACTGGAGTCCATAGTACTGTTGGTTAACCAGCAGCTTGGTGCATTAATGGGACCTGTCAGTGGGAACTGGGATTCTTCCCACTCGGCTCCAGAGAACCCTGCCTCTTGACCAAGCTTTTGGTCACCAGTCCTAATATCTCCTCAGTGTCAAATTTTGTTTGATAACGCTCCTGTGAAGTGCCTTGGGACATTTTATTACATTAAAGGCACTATATAAATGCTTGTTGTTGTTGTTGTAAACCGACACCATAACAGGAAAGGTAGTCGTGGCTGGCAAAACATTGGAAAGCTACCCAGTGGTTATCTCCAGCAAAATCCAATACTCCTGAGCCTTTAAGTTTTGGTGCTTGCCTAAGTTATCTAGATATAAATAAATGGGAGTAAAGGGGTGTGTGCCTATGGGGAGAGAATGGACACATAGAAACTCTATCTGTGTATCTTGGTCAAAGACCCTTAGACATGGTGATGGGTTTCTGCATGTGCCAGAAAACTGACCAACCAAAGAAGAATTCTGTCTCCTGACTGACTTACAAAAAAATGGTTTTTAGCTTATTGTGAATCAAATTTTACTCACATAGATCCAAGATTGAACATAAATGGAATCTTGTAAAAGCACAGAAAAGCAGGAAAGATCATTCATTTAAACTTTAAATAAGTATAAATCAAGAGCTAAGAAGATAATTATAGAAGCGGAAGACAAGCAGGGCAGAAGCTATTTCTATTTAAGATTGCTTAAAAGTGTATATTTTAGTAATATAACTTAATAGTACATTCGTAAAGCTACTGTTGACATCTGAACAGCACCATTCCTGTGATAGTGGGTGATTTTACAATGTCACAATGCATAAACCAAATCTTTAAATGAAAAATGGTTGGCCCAATATGCATGGGAATCCTTGCACAGCTGGAGATCAAAGGGCAAAGATTTTGTTTCCACCCTGCAGTGAAGCAAAAACTTGCATTTATATAGTTCCTTTCACATCCTTGGGAAGTTCCATAGCACTTCACAGACGATTAATTACCTTTGAAGTGTAGTCACTGTTGTAATGTAGGCAAACATCGCATCCAATTTGTGCACAGCAAGGTCCCACAAACAACACTGAGACAATGACCAAATAATCTGATTTGGTTGCAGGATAAAAATTGGCCAGTACAGTGAGAGAACTCCGCAGCTCTTCTTCAAATAGTGCTATGGGATCTTTTACATCCACCTGAGAGAGTAGTTTAATACCTCACCTGAAGGGCAGCACCTGTGACAGTGCAGCACTCCCTCAGTATTGCACTGAAGTACTACCTCAGATTATATGCTTATGTCTCTGGAGTGGGACTTGAACCCATGACCCTGAGGCAAGAGTGCTACCCCTGAGCCATGGCTGAGATAACTCCAGATAAGAGTCCAACTTGATTCCACATCGCAGAAGCAAGAGACCTACTGGCGGAGGCTATCTCGCACTGCTTGGATTTGACGTCACATGCAACGTAAATCTAGCACAGTGCTAAACTTGGTTTAAAAAATGCCAAGGGGGGGAAGCTGGATGACACATGGGTTAGGCATCTCTGCCTGTACTCTCAAAATAATTTAAATTAACTGTCCGGGAGCAGAACTCTTTGGATGTATGGTAGACTGGAGAGTTCGATTCAGAGTTAGGCCGAATAAACAAGACGCTGCCAGACTGGAGTTGATTCTGCAGTTATCAATCTCGGACTGCCAGCTACCGTATAAAAGCAGCCAAAGGGTTAAAAGGGAAGGAACATCTACGTCATATTATACAAACCGTGCCATTAGCCAAGGCAAGGTGACATCACCACCCTGGCTAATGAAAATGGCTACTGTGACAAGTGAAGCTTTGCGTTTGAAATTTTCCATTGACTGTTGATTTTACAATGTGTTCTGAGTGATTGAGGTGGCTGACTCACTTTAAATCATGTGTCAATGAGTATCTGAAAGAGAACACAGAAACAAGAACTGCAGAGAAAGGGTTAATTGAAAGGCGGAAAATCCTTCAAGGACTGTACTGTAATTCAAGTAAAGAGGGGAGATCTGTATAAAGAGACTTTCCTGGCGGCAGGACACATGAACGGGAACTTGTTAGAACCAATTCATCCTGTTGCAGAAATGTTGTTGGAGAACTTTAATATTTTCCAGAGTTTTAGCTCATTAATATTTTGTATAAAAACACACCTCCTAGGCCAATGGATGAGTCTATTTGTTCCATTTTTGGGGTTATATTTGTTCATTCTCCCTGGAAGGTAATATGATTTGCATTCATTTTGTTCAATCCTATGCCTCTGAACATATAGGAGGCATGAAAAGAATTTAAGGCAATTTATGTATGACCAAGACCTCTGATTTGCTGAGAAAATGTCCATTTTCTATGAGTCCAATTCTTGTAGTATGATTAATTTGATATAATCACTTCATGGCAAATCTAAGTTGTTTTAAATCACACGGAGCTCACTCCTGTGCCAAACTGAGGTAATACATAGAATTGCACAGAATTTACAACACAGAAACAGGCCATTCGGCCCAACTGGTCTATAGCATCATAGAATCATAGAAGTTTACAACATGGAAACAGGCCCTTCGGCCCAACATGTCCATGTCGCCCAGTTTATACCACTAAGCTAGTCCCAGTTGCCTGCACTTGGCCCATATCCCTCTATACCCATCTTACCCATGTAACTGTCCAAATGCTTTTTTTTTTGCCAGTGTTTATGCTCCACATGAGCCTCCTCCCACCCTACTTCATCTAACCCTATCAACATACCCTTCTATTCCTTTCTCTCTCATGTACTTATCTAGCTTCCCCTTAAATGCATCTATGCTATTCGCCTTAACTACTCCATGTGGTAGCAAGTTCCACATTCTAACCAACAGCATGGAGGAAAGAAGGTAACAACTGCTGAAACAGCCCTCAGCCCAGGTCAGGACTGGAACGTCAGAGTGCCTGGACCCCACCTCCCCCTCAGTAACATAACATCCATTCACTGGGTCCACCGTTGTACAATGGGTTTAACGGTATTTTATTGCTTGCCGGAAAAATCTTTTGTATAATATGAAGCTGACTGCTCTTTTATTTGGTCCTGTTTATACCAAAAGCAGGATCTGATCACATTTTCTGCTACTGTGATCATTTTTTATATGTTACAGTCAAATGGGTACTAACCATGGATATCACCAGACCAAAAAAAAAACAGAACTGTTGTGTCATACACTAAAAAATCATACACTGCACAGCAAGGTCTTAAGTTTTGACATAGCAGGGATCTGAATGTGTATTTTAGTCAAGCAGATTCACAATGTAGAGTGCGACCTCCAGTATCCTTTAACAACCACTACCCTCCCCCCTCCCCCTGCTGCAGTGATGCAGGGTTCCGTTGACTGCACACACATTGCCTTGTATGCTCCCTATCATCAGCCTGGCATTTTTATCAATCAAAATGGATTCCACTCCCTCAACGTACGGCTGGTTTGCGGTCGCAGGCGGTAGCGCATCATGCAGGTCTGTGCCTGCTATCCCGGCAGCAGTCATGACTCTTTCATCCTGCGCCAGTCCTCTGTGCCGCCTTTGTTCCAAGCAGACCGCTGAGTTACAGGCTGGTTATTGGGCAACAAGGGCTGTCCCCTCTGGAAGTGGCTCCTGTCGGGTTCTTGGGCTGTAAGGTTTAATGTCAGGCAGGAGATTGGTGCAGGCAAGTGTGCAACGAGGCAACATCTCACTCGAGTCTTTGTCCCAAATAATCTGGCAGGCAGATAATCAGAAGACAAATAAAGGAGGTTCCTTGGAGCCAGGAGACCCACAAGCATTAGCTTTGCAGCAGTATTGTAGTTAACTATGATATGGAGCTGTGGTTGGAGGGGGTATTAAATAGGACAACATTTAAACAACAAATGGACCAACTGACTAACACATGGGAGACAAAGCTGTGAGTGTTTTCTGTCCAGTTTAGGACCACAACTAATGTTAAAGGGCCAGCAAGTTCTTGTAAAAAGTCACTGGCAAGCTTTTTATCATTTTGTTTACAGACAGGTATCACAATGGTGTAAACTGCGCTGAAACTTACACGTCATCATGAAACTGATACATGGCTCTTCTGACTGTCCACAAAGAGAAAAGTATTTGCCAAATGTTTTTCAAGCAGTCCCTTTAATGCCATGTCGCATGGGAATCAAAGCAGTACTGCATTCGTACAATGGTCTATTTTGGTGCTGCATTTGTTTCTGAATTATTGAACTGCTGTTTCTGTGGTTTGTGATGACTGATGTGTTCCACACTGATGAATGTGCAGGTTATATGACAAAGTGTGGAATACGGATGGACATAGGCAGCAGTTCATCAGACAAAACTGAGAGCAAAGTGAAAGTTGCCACCGGTTAGCGAGTCCAAAACTGGACAAGGGTGGGTAAGGGGCGAGGCAAGGGGATGAGATCGCAACGTGAATTCCAAAGTTAACTTTACTCCTAATGAAAATTCTTCAAAATCCTTATTAACCTTAATCACTATTATCTCCACATCTGGACACCCCGCCCAAAAACCAGATGGGTAGCAACCCTAAGCAGAACAGGTTATCAACCTAGTCGGAAAAAAGCAAGGACGTAAAGGACGTTGAATAGTGAAGGAGTTGGGGATTAGGTTTGAGGAAATGGAGAAAGTAAAATAAATAACAAGAGGGAGGAAGAAGTAGAATTGAAATCTGGGACAGAACAAGGATGCTCTGAAAAACACACATCCCATGGACTCTTGCTTTATGACAAGTGGGTGCATTGATTTTCATTTAGATTTTGCATACAGTACACTTTTAAGTACACGTTCCTGCTTTTCATTGAACTGCTTATTCTTTACCATTTTCTTCCACCTTCTCTGCCCCATTTCTCGAAAGTACTCCAGTACCTTGCCCATGCATGAGCCCGTAGTGTCAGCAGACTGTTCGACCATGGAGAGCATCACAAGTCGGCCCCAAGCATGTCCGCTCCAGACGCCAACGTATGCAGGCAGGGGTCCAGCAGGTAACGCTGGATCAAGACCGGGAAACATGGCTGATTTCCCCCCACCCACTTCCCCCTTCCTAGCTCAGAAGCCACTATGGGCAATTGTAGTGTCACAACGTAACTGAGATTATCCAACTCAGCACTGATCAAAGATCGAACCTGTGACCTTCCAGTCGGAATTTACCCAGTGAGCCATTGCAGTGCTTTGTGAAACTGTTTCATTACACTCCCTGAAACCTATCAACAAAATTCTTTGAGTCATCCAATGGCACGACAATTGGATGAACACTCTTTACCCAGAGAGTGGTGAGAATGTGGAACTTGCTACCACATGGAGTGGTTGAGGCGATTAATATAGATGCATTTAAGGGGGAGCTGGATAAGGACATGGGGGAGAAAGGAATAGAAGAATATGTTGCTAGGGTTAGATGAAGTAAGGTGGGAGGAAGCTCGTGTGGAGCATAAGCACTGGCATAGACCTGTTGGGCCGAATGGCCTGTTTTTGTGCTGTAAATTCTATGTAATTCTATGCAAACACCCAGCCCAGACTGACAGACGAACACACCCACTGGGAACCGTAATAACCATTATGAGAACAAGAAGGGGTTGCTACTCTACTGTCGAATAAGGTTAACTGTTAAAAATCTGTGAGTGAGGGTAAAAAGTTTTAAGTTGAAATTTTCACTCCAATGGACAGCTCACTGAGTGGGTATTTGCAATGCAATGAGGTAAGTGGATTGTGCTGCCTTGCACTGAGAGGCTGGCCCACTGTAGGGAGGATTGAGCAAGGGGACATAACAGCAATGCTCAATCCAGCTCAGTCATCTTCTGTAAGTTGATCTCGGGAGTGGGACAGATACTACAATCAGCGACGAATCTGAAAGGTGTTGGGCGTGAAATTGCTCTTCAGCAGTAGAGCAAAATGGGAGATAGCAAATCGACCACCTGATTTCCACCCCACCCAGTTTTCTTTTCAATTGACTTCAATTGGGCAGGGTGTAGCATGAGCTAACGTCCAAAGACCAACTTCACCCCCGTTAACTGATGTACCAGGAGAGATAGTATTTAACTGAGATAATGAAAGGGTGGGTTCACATTAAAAATATCTGGAAGATTGGTTTGTGTTATGCACTAGGCAATGTGTCTACTTATGATGTGTCTTGAATGTTGGTCCTGCTTGCTCTGTGCTGTATACTGAATGCTGTGCACTGTGAGCTGCCTCTTTGCTGGGCGCTGTGCCCAGTTTGCTGGGCGCTGTGCCCTATTTGCTGGGTGCTGTTCCCTGCCTGCTGGATGCTGTGCCCAGTTTGCTGGGTGCTGTGTCTTGTTTGCTGGGTGCTGTGCCCTATTTGCTGGGTGCTGTGCCCAGTTTGCTGGGTGCTGTGCCCAGTTTGCTGGGTGCTGTGTCTTGTTTGCTGGGTGCTGTGCCCTATTTGCTGGGCACTGTGCTCTGTTGGCTGGGCACTGTGTTCTGTTTGCTGGGCGCTGTGCTCTGTTGGCTGGGTGCTGTGCTCTATTTGCTGAGTGCTGTGCCCTGTTTGCTGGGCGCTGTGTCCTGTTTGCTGGGCACAGTGCTCTGTTAGCTGGGCGCTGTGCTCTGTTGGCTGGGCACTGTGCTCTATTTGTTAGGTGCTGTGCTCTGTTTGCTGGGTGCTGTGCTCTGTTTGCTGGGTGCTGTGCTCTGTTTGTTGGGTGCTGTGCTCTGTTTGCTGGGTGCTGTGCTCTGTTTGCTGGGTGCTCTGCTCTGTTTGCTGGGTGCTGTGCCCTATTTGCTGGGCACTGTGCTCTGTTGGCTGGGCACTGTGTTCTGTTTGCTGGGCGCTGTGCTCTGTTGGCTGGGTGCTGTGCTCTATTTGCTGGGTGCTGTGCCCTGTTTGCTGGGCGCTGTGTCCTGTTTGCTGGGCACTGTACTCTGTTTGCTGGGCATTGTGCTCTGTTGGCTGGGCACTGTGCTCTGTTGGCTGGGTGCTGTGCTCTGTTGGCTGGGCACTGTGCTCTATTTGCTAGGTGCTGTGCTCTGTTTGCTGGGTGCTGTGCTCTGTTTGCTGGGTGCTGTGCTCTGTTTGCTGGGCGCTGTGCTCTATTGGCTGGGCGCTGTGCTCTATTGGCTGGGCACTGTGCTCTGTTGGCTGGGCACTGTGCTCTGTTTGCTGGGTGCTGTGCTCTATTGGCTGGGCACTGTGCTCTGTTGGCTGGGCACTGTGCTCTGTTGGCTGGGCACTGTGCTCTGTTGGCTGGGCACTGTGCTCTGTTTGCTGGGCACTGTTCCCTGGAGTGTGCTGTTTGCTGCAGTGAGCACTATAATCTTAGGCAGCTCAGATGTCATTCTGGGATTGAATTCTGCAAGGTGAAAATTTGGCATCTTTATGAAGTGTAAAGCAGACCGAATGTGTAACACTTTCACAGTTCTGTTAAAAAAATATTAAACCCTACTAATCAAACCAAACAGTGTGCCAATTTTGTCAATTTTCAACGTTACTGTATTGTTTGACTTCTGAACTGGAGAGAATATTAATTTACAATTTAAATGACACAGTAGCATACAGTGTACTTATACTGCCAAGGTGTCTGAATAATTCAAGTTCTACTTACAGTAATTCATAGTCTGTGAGACAGCGTAGGTGGAAGCAGGCTATTTTCACTTGTTAAAGGGTCAAGAGTGAGGGGCCATAGGTATGTGATTAAATGTAAACGATTTAGAACAGAGGGCAGCTTGAACTTCTGTACACAGAGATTGCGAGGCTGTGGAATTCATTTCCAAGGTTAGTGGTTGAGGCAGGAATTATGTCACCATTCAAAATTAGATTAGATAGGTGGATAAAGATAAAAGGGTTGAAGGGATATGGGAACATGGCGAGTAAACGTGATAAGAACTATTTGCTCGTGTGTAGGGTAAATGCCAACATGGACTGGTTGGGCCGAATGGCTTGTTCCGTGTTGTAACTTGTTAAAAGGTCAAGAATGTGGTCCAATTTTGTCCAATATGTTGCACAAGCTATTAGGTTGAGTGGTAATTATGCACTTCACGATGTCAATGTTAAAGATGTACTAATGAGTATGGCAGACTTTCCTAACAGAACATAAGAACATGGGAACAGGAGTAGGCCATTTAGCCCCTCGGGCCTGTTCCACCATTCAATGAGATCATGGCTGATCTGTGACCTAACTCCATATACCCGCCTTAGCCCCATATCCCTTAATACCTTTGGCTAACAAAAATCTATCAATCTCAGATTCAAAATTAACATTTGAGCTAGCATCAACTGCTGTTTGCGGAAGTGAGTTCCAAACTTCTACCACCCTTTGTGTGTAGAAGTGTTTCCTAACTTCACTCCTGCAAGTCCTGGATCTAATTTTTAGGCCATGTCCCCAAGTCCTAGACTCCCCAACCAGCGGAAATAGTTTCTCTCTACCTACCCTATCAGTTCTCCTTAATATCTTGAAAACTTTGATCAAATCACCCCTTAATCTTCTAAATTCCAGGGAATACAACCCTACTTTGTGTAATCTCTCCTCGTAATTTAACCCTTGGAGTCCAGGTATCATTCTAGTAAATCTAGGCTGCACTCCCTCCAAGGCCAATATAACCTTCCTAAGATGCAGTGCCCAGAACTGAACACAGTTCTCCAGCTGTGGTCTAACCAGGGCTTTGTATAACTGTAGCATAACTTCTGCCCCCTTGTATTCTAGTCCTCTAGATATAAAAGCCAGCATTCCATTAGCCTTCTTGATTATTTTCTGTATCTGTCCTTGACATTTTAATGATCTATGTACATGGATTCCTAAGTCTCTTTGAACCTCCACTGTTTCGAGCTTTTCACCATTTAGAAATTACACTGATCTTTTTTAGGTCCAAAGTGGATGACCTCACACTTGCTTACATTGAAATCCATTTGCCACAGTTTTGCCCATTCACTTAATCTATTAATATCGCTCTGTAATTTTATGCTTCCATCTAAACTGCTTACAATGCTGCCTATCTTTGTGTCATCGGCAAACCTGGATATGTGGCTCTCTATCCCGTCATCTAAGTCGTTAATAAATACAGTGAATAGTTGTGTGCCCATCAGAGATCCCTGCACAGAGCAGCTGTTTTATCTTGTTTGCAGGTAGTAATTAATTGCAGGGAATGTTAGTAAAATGAAGTGGTTTGGTCCTTCTCTCTTATGACAAGAGCAGGGGGAAATCCATAGCCAGAAATCCTTTCTGGAGGAGATGACTGGACAGAATTGGGTTCCTTACGTTCTTTTTAATCCATGTCTTGTCACGCAGATGTTTACGCCAGAGGAGCACAGTTGACCACAGACTTGTAGTTCTGCCTCCAGCAGCTCCACTCCGACTTTCAGGGAACTGACCGCAGGGTTAAAGACATCGGTTTCATAATATAAATGCAGGGCCCAGTCGTTTCACCCCTGGCCGCAGCTTCTTCTTCCCAGCTGCCTCCTCAGACTTAGCCCGAAGGAGCATTGATCAACCCCAAGCTCAGCTTCTTTCCCATATTCGATCTGTCACCAAGACCGTTTTCTTTCACCTCTGCAACATTACCTGCCTCAGCCCCTCACCTCTCTCCCTCTGCCTCCTCTGTCCTTAACCTCTCTGCCTCCACTGCTGAAACCCTCGTCCACAGTTTTATCACAGACGGACATCTTCAGTGCTCCCCTTCCTGGTCTCCCCACTTCATTAACTACAAGTTATCAAGAATGACACATCCAGTGTCCTCATCTGCAGGGAGGCTCACATCCCCATTACACCTGACCTCGCCAAGTTCAACGGGCATCTTGGAGCATCGAATTGAAGATTCTTGTCCTCGCTTTCAATGGCCTGGCCACACCCCATTGTGATCTCTCTAACCCTATGTTGCTGTGTGAATCCTCCAGGCCTCCAACGCTGACCAACTTCTTATTCCCCGCTCCTTCCACTTCACTGTTGGTTCCTTTCCCATCCCTCTGCAGCTCTGTCCTTCAACATTTCCTTCTTCTCACCTCTGTCACTGCCTTCAAAGACCCTCCTCTTTGACCGTGCTTTCGCACTTCATGACCTCCAGCCCCCTCCCCCGTCCCCTTTCACGTCCACGCACTGTCCACCGCCTGCTGAGGCACTCTGAGGGGTCACTTTGCGGACAATCAGTGCCATAGAAATATAAGCTTACATTTTTACAGCACTGATTATATGCAGAGTCGGTCCTCTAAGTTTCCATATTAGCTAGCAGAGCTCAGCACACCTACAGAGACTGCCTCACAATGCCCAAAACCTGCACAGCAGTGCATAGACGCTGCTCTCCAGTAAAAGGATCTCTTCATCCAATGCAAAAGCATTATAGACTTGCTTAAAGAATCAGATGTTCTGTGATACCAGAGGCTCCAGGTGATGTGGGATCTGCCTCCATTTATATTGTGCGACATATGTTCTGCAGCATCATAGCAGCAAGCTTGGGGGTGCAGTTGGCTGCTAATGTCTGGGGAAGGTCCATCCTGGCCGGTGATGGGGCTGTGGGGCCTACATAGGTAGCTGAACTGTTCAGCCTCCCGACTGCCATAAAAGGTGGCAGCCTCTGCCGCCATGAAGCGTTTATATTTGGAAGAAAGAAAACAAGACTTGCATTTATGTAGCACCTTTTCTGACCTCAGGATGTCCCAAAGTGTTTTACAGCCAATGAAGTACTTTTGAAGTGTAGTTACTGGTGTAATGTAGCAACCAATTTGCACACAGCAAGCTCCCACAAACAGCAATGTGATCATAACTGGATAATCTGTTTTTTTAGTGATTTTGGTTGAGGGATAAATATTGGAGAATTCCCCTGCTCTTCTTCGAAATAGTGCCACAGGATCTTTTATATCCACCTGAGAGGGCAGACAGGGCCTCGGTTTAAGGTCTCATCCGAAAGGCGGCGCCTCTGACAGTGCAGCGCTCCCTCAGTACTGCAGCGGAGTATCGACCTAGATTATGTGCTCTGGTCTCTGGAGCGGGACTCTGAGCCCATGAACGTCTGACTCAGGGACGAGAGTGCTACCCATAGAGCCACGGCTGTCACCTGCTGCAAGGCGAGGGCGCAGCTTCTTCTGGGACCTTTGTGGGTGGATCTCCGCCCCTCCAGAGATAACAGCCTCGCCTCATTGACCTTACAGCACTGCTGCTGAAATCAGAGCCATCACTGGTAGCAGCACTACAAAGATAAGATTAGTTTCATGCAGGTCTCACTTGCCTATGTAACTGAGGCCTGAGTTAGGTGCTCAATTCTCATACCGAGATTTAGATTGATTCTCATCGGAGCATAGGAACAGAAGTAGCCATTCAGCCCCTCGAGCCTGTTCTGCCATTTAATTACATCGTGGCTGATCTGCATCTTAACTCCATCTACCCGCCATAGTTCTGTAACCCTTAGTACCCTTGCCTAACAAAAATCTATTAATCTCAATTTTGAAATTTTCAATTGACCCCCAGCCTCACTAGCTTTTTGGGGGAGAGAGCCCCAGATTTCCACTACCCTTTGTGTGAGGAAGTGCTTCCTGATATCACCCCTGAACAGCCTAGCTCTAATTTTAAGGTTATGCCCCCTTGTTCTGGATTCCCCCAACAGAGGAAATAGTTTCTCTCTATCTGCGCTATCAACTTCCTTTATCATCTTACCCTCCAAGATCTCTGCGCTCCTCTATTTCGTGCCTCCTGCGCATCCCCGATTTTAATCGCTCCACCACTGGCGGCCGTGCCTTCAGCTGCCTAGGCCCTAAGCTCTGGAATTCCCTCCCTAAACCTTTCACCTCTCCACCTCTCTCTCCTCCTTTAAGACGCTCCTTAAAATCTACCTCTCGCCTGTCCTTATATCTCCTTATATGGCTCGGTGTCAAATTTTGTTTGATGATCGCTCCTGTGAAGCACCTTGGGACGTTTTAATATGTTAAAGACACTACACAAACCCAAGTTGTTGTTGTTGTCAATTAAAATTCTCTTCCCACACTCCTCTCTCAGACACGAGCGCCAACATCAACTGGCAGACTCATTTCCCAAGCCGAGTCACCAACTTCCTCTTGGCATGATTTAGGGGTTAGGGTTGGGAGGGGAGGGCAGAAACTTTCTTGAATTGGAGTGAACCCATTTGCTTTACATTTGCATTAGATTAAAAAATGACATCTGAGCATGCTCAAATAATATCGCTACATGAAAAAAAATTGATTTGGTCTTTGCAGCTGACTGTCAATCTTTTGGGCAAGTAATCTTAACATTTTGGTTCTCAACTGTTCCGCTTTCAAATTTGATGTAGCTTTGATATCTTTACATCTGTCTTGGCAACTTCCTGTATCAGACTGTTTCTGTGTGAACTGCAGAGTGACTAATCTCTTAATTGTTGCAAAGAGAGTCCACTGGTTGTCATGACATATTTGTAAGATGATTATCTCTACAATTCAAGCCTTTTCTTACCGAGAGAAACAAATGGTTTCCATGTGAAAGGCAAGACAAGACTCCTTACTTACTTGTAATCCTTTGTCAGACAAGGCGATAATGAGATCAAATCTTCCCTTCTCGTCCGGTTCAATGGAAAGAGCATGTCAGAAATTCTGAAAATACTGCTTCCATCTTTGAAAGCTGCCATGGGTTGGTGTCATCTTGAGAATAGCCGAGTGACCACAATGGGTCTGATTTAATAAGACTTATCTTTGTCAAATCAGAGGTGGGCCTGGCTGATGAATTTAACCGCGGTGCAGGTCTTGTTTGTGGCCTTTTCGGGCAAATACGGTCAAGGACACTGTCATTCATGCCTCTTGCTTTTAATTTGCAGTTATGTTTAAACTATTCAGGCACCTTGCCCAGTCAAGGACATGAGTCGATCTTTTCCTCAGCTTAGCTTCAGGTGACTTGGTGACATTGGACCTGTTCAGCATAGAAACCGGGATTCAAATTTTTATTTTCATCTTGTCTTGTGACTGGTGTGTCAGCCACCAACTCTCCTTCAGCCAAGGCCTTCATCTGGGTTACTTAATTTTTAAAAAAAGTAACTTCCTTGAGGTAAATATGCAATAGTATAAATCGGATGATCGCGAATCAGCAGCCCGTTTTACATCTTTCCCGACTTTTATTTCCATTGACTTTTCCATTTACATTCCCTAATCAGCAACGCAATGGGGTCAATTTTAAATGCCCTCACTTGGCGTTAATAGGGCGATTAGTGGCCTCAAAATGGGGTCAGTGGCGTAACTACCCCGTTAACACCGGCCACGCGGCCCACTCCATTTTAAAAGGGGCCTACTGCCGGGTGTCCAAAGTGCCAGCCTGTTTTAGGCAATAAGCCCCTTTTAATATGGAATTGGGCCCTATGACGTAAATAGGTCCCTGACTGCCATTTTAGGTAGGAACTGGTCAGAGCCTGCTCCAATCAGCTCTATGGGCGATGGAAGAGAAGAGACCCACTAAAGATGTGTTCAATTCTTTTTGTGGGCCCCCCCGGGGCTCACAACAATAATCTGGGCCTCTGCCAACCCGGGGCCCCCACCCTCCACGATCGCGACCCCTCCCTACTGCAACTTATGCCGCTGGCAGCAGCTCCGGCACAATTTTCAGGAATCGAATCTAGCGAACTGCGTCGGAACGCCTGTTTGGCGCCCTGCAACTCACCTGGAAAAGTTAAATAAGGCCTCAAAATGGCATGGGGCCTCGTCAACGCTGGAACGGGCGGCCGTCCAGCTCGCTCCATCAGTTGACCGCCCAAAAGTCAAAATCTACCTCAATAGCTTTGCTTCTGACACCACACGTGTATTTACCTTACCTCAGTTTCCATAAAAAATTATCTTAAAAAAGATGAAAAATAAATCAAGAGAGTCCATGGTACAGCAGGTGTGGCTGTTCCAGGATATCCAAATACCATCTACAGACGTTGATGGAGCAGCTCGTTCCTGGCGGTTCCGAAGACTGGACTTCCCTGAACATTCTCTAATATAGGATACCAGTCCCTCATTTCCACTTCACTGAATTTAACCCCATACAATTTGCATACAACAAGGATAGTTTGCAAGATCTTTTAATACATAAAATTACATAGAATGTACAGCACAGGTCCATGCCGGTGTTTATGGTCCACACGCATCTCTTCCCATCCTTCTTCATCTAATCCCATCGACGTATCCTTCTATTCCTTTCTCCCTCATGTGTTCATCTACCTTCCCCTTAAATGCATCTCTGCTAGTCGCCTCAACACTAAGGGAATCAAGGGATATGGGTATAGGGCAGGAAAAGTGGAGTTGGGGTAGAAGATCAGCCATGATCTTATTGAATGGCGGAGCAGGCTCGAGGGGCCATATGGCCTACTCCTGCTCCTATTTCTTATGTTCTTATGTTCAACCACTCCACGTTGTAGCGAGTTCCACATTCTAATCACTCTCTGGGTAAAGAAGTTTTTCCTGATCGTCTTTGATAAAACATCCAACATCTCAGTGATGGGGCACTACAGCTGTAAGGAAGGATGTGCAAGCAGTGTAGAAGAGATTTGGTGTTTACTGCATTGTCTGCACACACACATGTGTTCTTATGTAACAGAGCAATGCTTCGTAACTTCTGTCAACAGACAGTGCACCTCCCGCACAGACAGGAGCTGAAGGAAACCCAACTGCCTCCTTTTATATCTTTAATAGACGAATTGAATTTTAAATGAAGGTTCAATATGAGTGTAAGCTCTCGGCCCCCCTCGCTGGGTGCGATATGATTAGAATTAGATGTCAATGCAAAGAGAGTCCGAGTAAACAAGTTGTGTGAGACCCAAGACCCAGTACACACAGACAGTTAATATTACCAGTTTTTTTTTTCTTTCAGGTTAATCAACAGTTCCACAAAGTCCGGCCTTGACCGGCTGTGGTTTTCCAGAGTTAATTGTCAATAACAAAATGGGCATGGGATGAGTTTAATGGATTACCAGATGCACGTATTGTTTTTGTTTCTCTCCCTTCTTCAAGGAAAATCACCTGTGGAACAACGTGTTTACCCCAAGTTCCACTGAATGAGCATGTGATGGAAGAAAGAAAGACTTGCATTTATATTGTGCTTTTCACAACCTCAGGATGACACAAAGCACTTCACAGCCAATGAAGTATTATCGAAGTGTAATCACTGTTATAATGTGGGAAGCCTGAGAGGGCAGACGGGACCTTGGTTTAACGTCTCATCTGAAAGTTGGCACCTCCGACAGTGCAGCACTCCCTCAGTACTGCACTGGAGTGTCAGTCTAGATTTTGTGCTCAAGTCTCTGGAGTGGGACTTGAACCCACGACCTTCTGACCTCTGCCCACTGAGCCACGGCTGATACTCGAAGCGACTTGGGGAGCAGCTGGCTTTCTCGTGTGAAAGGAGGCGTTTTGTCATTGTTTAAATGCTTCAATCAAACGAGCTGCGGAGAAAGTGGTCGAAACCGTTCAGCGCCAAGCCAGAAAAAGATAAATAAATAAATAAGCTTCCAGCTCCACTTTATTGATTGACAAGTACGCTGGAATGAGTCACCTTGCTTCGTATTTTTTTTCTACTTACCGCCTTCTTTCCCTCAGTTGGCGCTCTCCCCATTAAACATCGGTCTCCGGTACCCCCAATGGTCCAGTGAGTTTATCTGGTGAGTAGCTGAGCTGCACAGGAAGGCGGTGGGTTTGATTCCTCACCCATGTCGAGTTAACCGATTGCAGTTGGCGGCACTATGGTTGGCTTCAACACCTCGTGGGGGGGGTTAAGGAAAGGCAAAATATTCAGTCAGAGTTCCTGCTCCCGATGTCTACTCAGTAACTACGCACTCCCCCCTCACCATCCTCCGACTTGAAAGTCGTGTGTGTGGATGTCAGGTGAGGGCAGGATGTGATGCCCCCCATGGTCAAAAAGCCTTATCAATGTTCATTATCAAGGCTCAGACATGAATATTGGCCACTTGGACAAGACAGAAAGAACTTGCATTTTTTTAGCGCCTTTCATAACCTCAGGACGTCCCAAAGTGCTTTACAGCCAATGTAGTCACTGTTGTAATGTAGGAAATGCGGCAGCCAATATGCACAGAGCAAGGTCCCACAAACAGCAATGTGATAAAGACCAGATAATCTGTTTTAGTGATGTTGGTTGATGGATAAAGATTGGCCAGGACACCGGGGAGAACTCTCCTGCTCTTCTTTGAAATAATGCCATGGGATCTTTTACGTCCACCTGAGAGGGCAGATGGGACCTCAGTTTAACGTCTTACCCGAAAGACAAGGTACCAGAGGGCAATGTGAATGCCAGAAACTGGGCTTCCCTGAACAGTGCCTAATATAGGATACCAATCCCTCATCTCCACGTCCCTGAATTTAACCCCCATATACTTTGCATATCACAAGGATATTTTTCAAACTCTATTATTGTCTTTAATAAAACATCTAACATCTCAGTGATGGGGCACTGCAGCTGTAAGGAAGGATGTGTAAGCAGTGTAGGTGTTTCTGCATTGTTCATACATAAACGCATGTGTTCTTAAGTAACCGTGCAATGCTTTATAGCTTCTGACAATATACATTGCTTCTAGAACCGAACTCCAGCAAGGGGCCAATGCCTTGAGCGCGGGGAGGGGGCAAACATTACTGTTTGTTTGTATAGATCCTGCTGCCATGATTTCTTTTCTCGCTGCGTTTCATGCACCATCTTAAACCAGATCTCATTTGGGCAGTGCTGAATCGTTGCTTCCAGACTATTTTATTCCTCTGTATCTCCTGGAGACACTGGACGCAGTTTTAAACTTACGGCCAATACCAGGCATGGTGTTGGAGTCGCATCCACTGCACCCACTCGAACCCCTTCAGCGGGAGACCCAAAATCATTTTTAAGGTTCTGGCCCCGTTAGAATACCGTTGGCGGACAGTTCGCTGAACCAGGGGAGGGTGGAAGATTCATCACATGTGAGCTTAGACCGTGATTGTCAACTATGGAGGGCATTATAGATGAGCCCTCACCTCCAACGACCACTGACGCATCCCTTTTCTGCATGCCATATTCCAATGAGCTTACCCTTCCTGTATACCCAGCGCTGGTGGCAGTGTTAACATCTGGATTTATTTGATGTTGAAACAGGAGAGCCATTATAGGCCGACGCAGCCTCAACACCACTCCGGGAAAAGAACATGTCCCTCACCAGTGCACTTAAAAAGTGTAACAGCAGGCACTGACCATAGAGTAGCTGGAGCAAAGATCCTGGTCAGTTTTGGCAGCTAGTAAGGCCTTGCGCACACTGATCCCAAAATAGGCCTTATTATTGTTTAACTAAGAAAAAAGCCATAGAGAGCAGCACAAACAGAAAACCAGGTGGATGCCGTCTGGAGCTCTGCTTGTTTAAAGATCCAAATGGGGACATGGGTTAAACTATCAGAAGCTGAATGTGTACCTTGTCTGATTGTAATGAAGCCAGTATGTTTGGATAAGTATCACCATGTTATTTACCGTGAGGTAAAAGATTTTAGATATGTTTCTAGTCTCATCCCTTTTAATTTTAAGGAAAAGCAAATTATTTTGATTAAAGATTCTTACTTAACTTGGCCTGTAGCGTCCATAACTGTGTTGGAGGCCCCGAAAAGCTATGGGCCAGCGATCCTGACACCTACACCGAGATTGGCCAGCCAGGAACCTCCGCCGCTGATGCCATGAACTTTGCAGGATCAGGGGGAGGTTCCCTAACTTGTCCTGCAAAGGGCAGACACTCACGTCACTAGGGGCCCACCCCATAAAGGAAAGCGGAAAGTCCAGCATAAATGCTCAGTCCGCGGGAGGGGAAATTGAGGTCTTACCAGAAAAGAAATTGTAGCTGATCATTGTGGCCACCTTACAAAGAGAGTAGGGTAGGGGGAGGCAATTGGTGCAAATCTTTGGGACTCCAGGCCAAGATCCCATCCTGTACTCTCAGGGGGTCCCCACGCCTGCTGCTGGGTCTCACCCGATGTATTTGCGCCAACCACAAGCAGGGTCGGTTTGAGGTCCAAGGTCACAGAAACATAAGAAGTCCCTGTCCCAGCCCCCACACCCTTCCCCCCTCCCCCACAATCCCCCCCATCCCCTGTAAGCGGCGGACAGAGGATCTGCCTCCACAAGGCCATCCCGGAAAGCAAATTCGGGACCCGAGCGTATCTGGTCCCAGCCATTCCCGGCGTACTTACGCTGAAGTTACAGCAGGAGTGCTCCAGGATGGCCATGGATTTTGTGGACCTGGAGTTTCAGTCTCAAGTAGGGATCAGTAGCAAATCCAAATGTAACCAAATGTTGAGCTGCCTTCTTTTCTTCAGTTGATAAAAACAAGACAAAACTTGTTCCCCCAGCTTGCTTCACAGCCACTCATCACAGGTCCCAGTTGTCTCCTTATGATTGATTTGAATGGACCACATTAACAGAGAGCTTAAAAATCAGGAGACTAATAAGAGGTAACACATGGTTAAGACTCCTGCAAGAAATCAGACCTTGCCCTCGCTAGTAACTTACAGACAGTAGTCATCGGCTGGGAGTAGATAGTATTGAGTGGTCGAGTGGATTAGAACAGTGATCCTTCACCTCTTTTGGGTTTGCATACAGTTCACACAGATGATATGGAATGCCCTTCTTTCTTCCATTACATTAAGTTTGTCTGGTCTCAACTCACAAATTAGCACTAAATTTGGTCATCTCGCAGAGGAATCGTAAGGATAACTGATGCAGGAACTGGAAATGCTATGCAGAAGCAGTCAGGATACCCCTGTGGGGTTGGAGTTAAGATGGAGTTAAGAAAGCAGAGCAGAGGACGTTTTGCTCTCCATCTGGGTTTGTGCTGTGCCTGAGAGTGTTTGATACTAGCACTGGGTGCGCAAAATAGCACCTTGTTTTATTCTCTAGTTCTGATATCTCTCACTTTAACAAGTATAAAAATACACCAATTAAAAAAAAAACTACTGCTAGTTATTAGGAGGAAGAAATTAGTAAAGACTGAAAGGTTTCTTAAAATCATACTCATACAAAATAGAACTTTTACTAATTAACTGTGGACAACACCAAGCTATGTTGGCTTCGTGACAAAATAATGGAAGATTGGCAAATTAAATTTGATGTAGAAAACGATGAAATAGTACATGCTGGTGCAATAAAGATGTATACAATGCATAGGTCCTGTTTTGTAATGGGCCAGTTACTTGTGAGATTGAGAGAAGCCCAATTCCACAGCGGTACATGAAGAGATACCTCCCCTTTAAATGTGAGGCCACCACTAATATTTCAGGAGAGTTTGGCCCACCCAAACTGATATATTTAACAAGAATAAATGAACAATCACATTAAATTAAATCGCCATAAAATTGAGGATAATAATACAAATGTATTATGCAATGCCTAGTGGCTATGGAAAGCTTCCACTGAGTTCGTAGACACTATGTCAAGTCAGTGCAAGGCTGTTAATAGGGCTAATGAAACGCTGCAATGCTTTTCAAGGGCATTAGATTTCAGTCAAAACAAGTTAGTTTAATCCTCTATAAATCATTGTTAAGGCAGCATTTGGATTGTTGGGCGCAGTTTTTGTTGTCTTATCTTCAAAATGACATTGATATGCTGGAGAGGGTTCAGAGAAGACTTATGAGAATGATTCCAGGAATCAAGCAGGAAGTCTCGAGAATGGACTAATAGAATTGGACTCATTTCCACTGGAGGAAAGATTACTGACAAGAGACATGATGCAATGAGTAAAGGCATGAATAACACAGATGTAAATAGATGTCTCTTTTTTTTAACTAAATTGTGATTGCAGAACCAAAGTTCACAACAGTAAGCTTGATAATCTTTAAGCACCATGAATAATTAGAAGGATTTTGTTTTCCCAGAGCAACAGTTGTGTGGAATAGAGTCCCATCGAAGATCGTTAATGGTGTACCAATTCCTTTAGAAAAGGAGTGAGCCGCGTATCTGGTTATGAAATGGAATGAAGGTTATAGGATAACTAGTCATAGCCAACCAAATGGACAGTGAAGCACTGGGGGACAGTTTCCTCAGATTGTTTAGTGTTAGCAATGTCATAAACATGGGATGATTTCCTACGATAACTATTTCTAGCATATATCACTCTGATCCCGCTGCCTTCCCGTCGTGTCCCGATGTTAACCAACTCTTTTAAGGAGGCGAGCGGGACACCCGCAGGAAGTAAGCAGGGGTCCTTCTTAAAATGTGCAGATTGGGTTCCGATCTGGACCCGACTGCAATATTTGTCAGAGGCGTGAGCATGAGAGCTGTGACAGCTTCCCCATCAGGTCAGACCTGCCAGGAGCTGGATCATGGGTCAGAAGAGGCCCAAGTAGGTAAGATTAAAGATTTGATTTTAAGTTTCCATGTGGGCCAGGTGGAGCAGGAGTGTTGATTGTTGGGTGGATATACTCGGGTCTTGAGGAGAAGTTTCTGGAGGGTTTTCTCAGAAGTTTCGTCTGTGTTAGTTTACCTCCCCGAGGAAATGAAATTGAGCAACTTTTTCTCGTCTTGTACTTTCTTATATTCTGTAATGTGCAGCTGGGCCCTCTCAGGCCCGAGCTCCTCGACATGGCCGACGACATTAATCTCAAGAGCCCTCATCTGAGCCTAGGCTCGCCAACTATGGTTAACTGTATTCGTGGAGAAATCATGATCTGACCTTCCCACCTCCAACCACCTCGGCCCCGCACTCCCGCCATTGGTCGCCCAACATGTCCATCCTCACAGCACACCGCCGTCCCACACCAATTGGAAAGTGAAAAGACTTCATTACCCAACTGGACGATTCTTGACTGTCAGTAAAACAGCATTTTTTCCCATCTCCAATATTTTTAGAACTAATAAGCAGAAGTGTTCAAAACAAAAAGGAAAAAAACATACAATTTTTTTTAATGCCTCTATGACTTTTCTCCTGGTTTGCTCGCAGCTGTGTCCTGGAGATTAATCTTCAATTCCTGGAGACTCCAAGGCAACCCTGGAGGGTTGGCAACTCTATCTGAGTCGCAGAAGGTCTTATGCTTAATGGGGGGGGGCACCTCTTAAGAGCAGTAGAGTATAAGAAATCACTTAAGAATGGCACTATGGGGACAGACCTAGATGATAATTAGTTTGTAGGCATTTGTGTAGGCCAGTAAAATTGTAAACTATATGAGGGGTTTCGATAGATTAAATAGGGAGAAACGGGCAGGAGGGTTGGCAAGATGATTGGCAAAAGAACGAGAGGAGAGATGGGGAACATTTTCTTTACGCAGCAAGTTGTTATGATCTGGAATGCACTGCCTGAAAGGGTGGCGGAAGCAGATTCAATAATAAATTTCAAAAGGGAATTGGATAAATAATTGAAGGGGAAAAAATTGCAGAGCTATGGGGAAAGAGCAGGGGAGTGGGACTAATTGGGTAGCTCTTTCAAAGAGCCAGCACAGACATGATGGGCCGAATGGCCTCCTTCTGTGCTGTATGATTCTATGAACTCTTGGTGTGCAGAGTGTTTCTGCAGTAGTTGGTGACTCTTGCAATGTTAGGTGACATGTATATCTTTGGGCAGAAGGAATTTATTGGAGTATGGCTGGACTGGAAGAAATGTTGGACATTATTGTTAATGCAGAGAGATGCAGGCATTCATCAGCTGAAGCTCATTCAGTGAACAGCTGGTGAAGAGCTCTGGCTGCAGGTTAGTATTGGTGCCCTCACCCTACCTTCATGTCACCTGTGTCCTCTTCATCATCTTCTTGAAGGTCCTCATCCAATAGTAGCTCCATGGGTTGTCCCCAGAGTTATGTAGCATGCAGAAAACCACCACAAAATGGGATACTCTCTCTGAGTTGTATTGGAAGAAGCCACCAGGCCTGTCCAGGCACTGGAAACCTTGCTTGAGCAAGGGTCCGCTCAATGAGGGCTGTGGTAGGCCCATAGATCCAGTTGTAGTGCAGTTCAGCTGGCAAGTGTGAGTTTCTGAGAGGAGGTCATGAGCCAAATGTGCAGGGGCTAGCCCTTGTCCCCAAGCAGCCAGCCTCTCACTTCTCACTTTACAGGGGTAAAGAGTGGGGGGATGGAGCACTAACACAGGATAAAAGCATCATAGCAGCTGCCAGGAAAGTGAGTACAGACCTGCATGATGCACTGCTGGTGATCACATACCAGTTGCGCATTGATGGCACAAAAGACCATGCAATGGGTGGGCTTCCAGCCCTGCAACCCTCCGAGATCTCTGCGCTCCTCCAATTCTGGCCTCTTGCACATCCCGATTTTAATCGCTCCACCATTGGCAGCCATGCCTTCAGCTGCCAATGCCCTAAGCTCTGAAATTCCCTCCCCAAACCTCTCCATCTCTTTACCTCCCTTTCCTCCTTTCAGACGCTCCTCAAAACCTACCTCTTCGTCACTTGTCCTAATATCTCCTTATGTGGCTCGGTGTCAAAATATGTCTGATTATGCTCCTGTGAAGCGCCTTGGGACATTTTATTATGTTAAAGGCGCTATATAAATGCAAGTTGTTGTTTTTGTTGTTCTTGCAGTATTGTGATGAAAGTTGACCCCAATGTGGCGAGAAGTTTTATGCTTGAATCAGAACAATGGGCAATTTAAAAATCTCTGGATCACTGCCCCTTTAAACGCTCAATCAGTCATTCAAACGAATAAAGTCAAAAAGTACTTAATGAACATGTTTTATGCAACACACATTTAGGGTTCCAAAGTATGCTGCTGCCTCTGACAATAGATCGACTTGAATTATTTACAGGGCACAGAAAATGGTTTACTTGAGCCTAGAATTCTATACAATGTTATTGAATGGAAAGTGTTTCTTTTCACGGGAATTCTCTGAACCTTACTTAGATCAAGCAGTTGTTTAACTTGGAGTTAACTAATATTGTGTTTTGACTTCAGGCAGCATTACCTATAGATCTGAGTTTTATTTAGGTGCAATCGGCCCACTCTAGTCTTCAAAATGTTAATCTAAAATGGATTGACCACTCAAGGACCCTATGACTCTTTACCCAAGAATGGGGTGGGAGCATAGAGAACCATCCTACAGATTGTGAATCAGCAAAAGTCTCAGTAATGCAGGAATAATTCCAACTGACAACAGGACCAGGACGTCTTTATGGGTTGGCACAAAACAATCATTGACTTTGTGTTGGCATCTTGGCATCAATGCGACTTTTATTACAGTGAAGTTATCACGTGCATGATGCACAGAGTGATGGGTAAGTGACTGTTGGCCATACAGATTCAATTGGCCTTTTCTCCCTGACATCCTCGGTAAAGGTTTGCGTTTGATTAACCTTCTCCCATTTAACAATCGCTAGAATTCTCTATAACATGTATGCCTCCAAATTGCCCTCAAGCAAACCACTTTGCTTTTCACTTTTATAACTGAAGTGTAAGACAATTTACTATTCATATTGTTTTATTGGTTGAAGTTCTAGGGCAGGGGTAGGGGGGCAGGGGGAAGGAATGACTAGCCCAGTTGTGCAATGCATTGATGAACCAACAGACCACACCCTAGTGTAGAAGGGCATGAGTTAGTACCTGCAGTCACTCCCACAATGGGTTCCACCGTTTATCAGAGCAAGTACCTACTAGAACCACAGTGCTTCCTCAGAGAAATGCAAGAAAACTAAAGAACAGGTCAATCCACACTGATCCAGTACTGTGTACAGTTCTGGTCTCCATATTACAAACAGGATTTAGAAGCACTGGAGAAAGTGCAAAAAAGATTTACAAAGATGATACCAGAACTGAGAGGTTACAATTATCAGGAAAGACTGAACAGGCTGGGGCTCTTTTCTCCAGAAAAGAGTAGGCTGAGAGGTAACCGGATAGAGGTTTTTAAAATCATGAAAGGGTTCGATAGGGTAGGCCTAGAGAAGATGTTTCCATTTGTGGGGAGTCCAAAACTAGGGGCCGTAAGTATAAGGTAGTCACTAATAAATCCAGTAAGGAATTCAGGAGAAACTTCTTTAAGGGAGTAAAGAATGTGGATCTCGCTACCACATGGAGCGGTTGAGGCAAATAGCATAGATGCACTTAAGGGGAAGCTAGATAAGTACATGAGGGAGAAAGGAATAGAAGGATATCCTGATAAGGTTAGATGAAGTAAATAGAGTGGAAGGAGGCTCGTGTGGAGCATAAAAACCAACATAGATCTGCTGGGCCTGTTTCTGTGCTGTAAGTTCTCTGTACTTGATGTAAAATTGGAAGAGGGCTAGTAGCAGACTACTATGTGACATGAAGGGTTTAAGACCTAAAAAAGAAAAAAAAAGCTATAAGTAGTGAGAAATATTATTAAATTGTGGGGGAGAGGAATTATTTATTTAATATTGGCAATCATGATGGGCTATGATGAACCTACTCCTCCCACAATCTATGAGATTTTAACACTTGGCAGTGTCTAATCACTATATCTTGATTTGCGTTGTCTTCTCCCCATCTCTTTTCATCCATGGTGGTCTTAAGTACTACAGGGCTTGGCCCTTCACCTAAGTTTCTCGGTTAAAAAATAACTTTGAGGACCAGGGGTGACTCAATGGAAAATGAAGTCACTGGTTCAGAAAGAGAGAATGCTAAATTTCTTCAAACTTCTACACTTCAGCAGTTCTGCCTACTTCAAGCTTTGGCACTAGAACAACCAGAACTAATATTTGATCATTAAATTCTAAGATGATTCTAGCAAATCACCATACTTAGCCAGGGTCATTGGATTTTATATGAAGCCTTATAGCATTGGATATGTTATATGACATCAAGTCATTGGTGGCAACCATTTTGGTAAACCTTCTCCACTCTGCATGTCCAGCAGCAAACATAGAATGACAAGTTATATAATCCTATTCACTACAATATTCTAATAATTAAGTATATGCAATCCACAAAATAATTTATCTTCTTGACTTATTAGTTAAACTTAAATTTAGTTTAATATCAGTAGTTCTGTTATGTATCAATGCGTTTCAGATTGCATCAGTAGAATCGCAGAAGAGATTTATCTGATTAGATAGAGATTGGAGAATAGTAGAATATGCCAATTTACTGAGTGACTTCATAGATCATAGAATCATACAGCACAGAAGGAGGCCATTCAGCCCATCATGCCTATGCTGGCTCTTTGAAAGAGCTATCCAATTAGTCTCACTCCCTTGCTCTTTCCCCATAGCCCTGCAAATGTTTCCTTTTCAGGTATTTATCCAATTCCCTTTTGAAAGTTACTATTGAATCTGCTTCCACCACCCTTTCAAGCAGTGCATTCCAGATCATAACAACTTGCTGTGTAAAAATAAAATGTGTCCTCATCTCCCCCCATAACCCCCCTAGTACTTTTGCCAATTAACTTAAATCTGTGTCCTCTGGTTACTGACTCTCCTGCCAGTGGAAACAGTTTCTCCCTATGAACCCTATCAAAACCCTTCATAATTTTGAACACCTCTATTAAATCTCCCCTTAACCTCCTCTGCTCTAAGGAGAACAATCCCAGTTTCTCTAGTCTCTCCACATAACTGAAGTCCCTTATCCCGTGCCATTCTAGTAAATCTCCTCTGCACCTTCTCCTAGATCTTGACATCCTTCCTAAAGTGTGGAGCCCAGAATTGGATACAATACTCCAGCTGAGTTTTGATGGCCTTCATAATATTGTAACAATAAGTTTGGATGAAGAAGTCCTATTGGCCCTTTTGACCTCATCCTTCCAGAATACCAGAACTCCCAATTTCCCATTACAGTTTTTTTTCACATCTACTTGAACAGGCAGATGGGATTTGGGTTTTACGTATAACTGACTCAGTGGAAGCACTTTCATCTCTGAGTCAGAAAGAAGTTTGTGAGTTCAAGCCCCACATCAGAGACTTGAACACGTAATCTAGGCTAACTCATGCAGTACAGAGGGAGCGCTGCACTGTCGGAGATGCCGTCTTTCGAACGAAAGGTTAAACCCTCTCGGGTGGACATGCAATGCAACATTACAATATTCTAGCTGTTTGTAAATGTCAGTTAAGTTGAACAAGACTATTAAAAAAATGTCGCCCAGGATTCCTACAGGAAGTGCATTAAAGAATACTTGCCCACTTTTAGAAAATGCACTTATAAATATCACCACAAAATAAGTTTTGTTGCTGCTGTAATGTAAATGCTGTGACCGCCAGAAAATCTTATTTTGCACGTCAATTTCAAATTTCCATCAATTTCTGAAACTAACCACAACTGGTTTTGCAAAACTGAAACAAGTTTTTCCTTAGAATAGAAAAACAACATTTCACCTCCTTTCATTATAAAAATTCAAGATGTTTCAGGAGCTATTAAAGGGACCTTGCCAACTTGTTGCCACTTTGGATTTGAAACCTAAAGGGCAATTAAAAACCTATTTTTAAAAAGGTGCACTTCAGTGGTTTACTCACAAGCCACTTCCTCTGGCCTTTGCTCTCAACCCTGGGCATCTTTGTTGTGGAGAAATCGAGCCTGAAATGCTGCATTTTATTCATCACGATAGCGGTAAGATTTGCCCTCCTTTCAACTCACAGGCTGGCTTCACTGAAAGCATTTCCCTGAGTAGAAATGGGCCCTGTGCAGAGTGTTGTATACCATACCTTGGAATGTAAATTACTGCCGTGATCAAGTAGTTTGCATAAAGTGACCTTTTTTTTTTACACAGCCCACCTGCAATAATGTGAAATTGATAGCGCAGCCAAGAAGACTGCAACTTTTCTTCACCCTTGCAACCAGAAGAAAATCCAATATTCCAATTTCTGCACAGCAGCTCACAGATCAGCACATAAGAACATTAGAAATAGGAGCAGGAGTAGGCCATACGGCCCCTCGAGCCTGCAGATTCAATCAGATCATGGCTGATCCCGGGGATGAGGGGGTGGACATATGAGGAGAGGTTGAGTAGATTGGGACTCTACTCATTGGAGTTCAGAAGAATGAGAGGCGATCTTATTGAAACATATAAGATTGTGAAGGGGCTTGATTGGGTGGATGCGGTGAGGATGTTCCCAAGGATGGGTGAAACGAGAACTAGGGGGCATAATCTTAGAATAAGGGGCTGCTCTTTCAAAACTGAGATGAGGAGAAACTTCTTCACTCAGAGGGTGGTGGGTCTGTGGAATTTGCTGCCCCAGGAAGCTGTGGAAGCTACATCATTAGATAAATTTAAAACAGAAATAGACAGTTTCCTAGAAGTAAAGGGAATTAGGGGTTATGGGGAGCGGGCAGGAAATTGGACATGAAGCTGAGTTCGGATCGGTCAATGCCCTGTGGGTGGCGGAGAGGGCCCAGGGGCTATGTGGCCGGGTCCTGCTCCGACTTCTCGTGTTCTTTAGATTTGTGGTTGGGATCAGATCAGCCATGATCTTATTGAATGGCGGAGCAGGCTCGAGGGGCCGATTGGCCTACTCCTGCTCCAATTTCTTATGTTCTTATGTTCTTATGTTCTCAACTCCACTTTCCCGCCTGATCCCCATATTCCTTGATTCCCCGAGAGTCCGAAAATCGATCCATCTCAGCATCCACAGCCCTCTGGGATAGAGAATTCCAAAGATTCACAACCCTCTGCTCGATTGGTGATTCTGCTCCTGAGTAAACTACAGTGTTGTATTTACTCTGTTTTGTTTCATCAAGGATGTATTATTACCTTAAAGAAGGTTACACTGTCGAAAATACAGCTATAGTATTAGTACTACAGCCAGCAGTTACAAAGGGAAGTGGAAATCTGGAACTCGCACCCACAAAAGGCTGTGGATGCTGGGGGTCAAATGAAATTTTCAAGACTGAGATGTAAAGATTTTTTTGTTAGGTAAAGGTATCAAGGGATATGAAGCAAAGGCAAGTGAATGGAGTTGAGGTAAAAATCAACCATGATCCAATTGAATGGCGCAACAGGCTCGAGGGGCTGAATGGCCTAATCCTGTTCCTATGTAAAGCTCCCTCCACTTCAATCTCGGAGCGACATTTTCTATACCCTACACCAACCATCCTGTGCCTGGGTAGTGCAATATTGAAGGTATATAATGCAATACTACTGAAGTCAATCAGTCAGGTAAACAATCGCTGTTCTCGGTATTATTAGACTACCGGAGAATTTGAAGCTACAATTGTTCTGTTTCCTTGGGCCCTTTTACTTCATTGCCCATGTGCCCTGACTTTGTGATCTGGTGGCACAGGGGCTGTCTTGACGACAGTTTGCTAAAATCATAACTAGGTGACTTTGTGATGAAATGAGGTGCCAGGATGAGTTGACAAACATTTCCTGTTTCTGTTTCTGTTCCTGTGCAACAGTTACTGATGAGGCTTGAAACGGTGATAATATCAATTTGACTTATGATCCCTGAAATTTGTTGCTACGTACCCTGTGCTTTGTGTAGACATCACATTAGGAGCTAACTCATCATTATTTGTTAACAAATTTATATTTTTTTAAAAATAGTAAGAATCTAGTTACATCCATGAAACTACTATGGAACTGAAACGTATGGATCAGGAAGGTTGAAGTCTGATTCCCCAGTCTAAGTTACATTAGCTGATCTCAGCACAAGTGGCAGTAGGAGCACTACAGTTGGCATCAATACCCCTAGGTTCAGAACAGTGGAAAAAAAAGGCAGCCAGGATTCCTGCTCCTTATTGCTATCCAATGACTCCTGCTGCAAAGTGTGCTTGGATGGACATCAGTCGATGGCAGGATTGGGTTCAGACCCCTTTCGAGGTCAAGTAGCCTGCTAACCCTCACTGCCTAGGCTCGCAAACAAAGAGTAGCCACTTAGTAAGGTATTGGGAATGTGACCATTGCTGATTCATTGGCATGAATCAGCACCTTCACGTGAGGAATGGAGGAATCTGATGGGAGGAGAAGAATAGACTGTTTAGATGAGGACAGTTTCCACTTCTCTTGACTAGACTGCTCTGGTCAACAAATTAGATGTCCTCAACATCTTAATGAATAAGTTCTCAATGATTCACTCAAAATACGCGACATAATAAAAGTATGAAACCTTGATGAAATGCAGCCAATCCTCTCCAAGAAAAGTTAATAAAAGCATTTTTTTTTTAAATGTTAATATTTTTTCCTACTGCCTAATGTTGGTAGATTCATCTCTTGTATCAAAGGGATTGTGAAATGGATCATTTCCTGTTTTTAAATGTTCTGAAGCCTGTGAATGAAGGTTGTAGCTAAACACTGCAACATTCTCGTTTACATGGGCATGCTCTTTTTTTTTAATCTCACAAGCTGAAAGGTCTCTGTTAATCGAAAGTGTTCATAGTGTAACTTGAATTAAATTAAGTTGGATTTAAGAGAAATTGGTGTCGATTTTCAACTTGTCGGTCAGGCCTAAAACTGGCGCTGCGGATCGGCTGCCCGTTGTAGAAACTGCCCAATTTTAGTTTCCATGGAAATAAAACTCGGACGGTCCCCGTAACGAGCGCCCGACCTGCAGCGCCAGTTTTACATCCGGGAGTCAAGTTGAAAATCTACTCCATTATGTTTAATACTGTTGTAACATTTTACTGAGAATGGAGCCTGATCATAAGATTGTAACTCAGTGACCCAATATTTGTGTCTTTTGAGACAGCGCATACCCAACTCAATAACTTTCGGCAAAGGTCGGCTTCTCAATAAAGCTGGGATGTCTTTCCCTATTGAGATCTATGCTGAATTTGTTTTAGGGATCTAAGAGAATTATTCAATTTCTCAAGCGATCAGGAGCATCACAAGTTCGCTGATCTTGTTGCAAAGCCAGATTGGCAATCTGGGATAGAAATTTTCACATTGCCTCGCTTGGCTGGAGCCAGGGGCACATATAGCAAAATTGCATGATCCCAGCCCCTGATTTTATGTCCATTAAAATTCATAGACTGAAGACTGTAGGCCGAGAGTGTACAGATTTGCAATATGCGGCTTGCAGGAGAGGCGCAGAAGAATCTTTGCCCCAGCAAAGAGCCTCTATCAAAGCGAGTGCAGGTCAGCACTACAGTGTTGTAGGCATATCTTTGTACAGCGCTGCCTCCAAGAGAGACTCCCCACCAGAAGCGGAGGACCTGTAAATTTACCCTGTTTGCTTCATTCCATTTGGAGGTTTGACAGTAAGTGTAAACTAGATGAGTTAGTGAAATAGTGAGTTCCTCAGTGAAGGCTTGACAAGTCCAAGCACAGCAACAACAACTTGCATTTATATAGCGCCTTTAACGCTATATAACGTCCCAAGGTGCTTCACAGGAGCTTTATCAAACAAAATTTGACACTGAGCTACATAAGGAGATGTTAGAATAGCTGACCAAAAGCTGGATCAAAGCGGTAGGTTTTAAGGAGCATCTTAGAGTGGAGAGAGAGATGTAGAGAGGTGGCGAGGTTTAGGGAGGGAATTCCAGAGCAAAGGGCCTAGGCAGCTGAAGGCACCAACGCCAATGGTGGAGCAATTAAAATTGGGGATGCGCAAGATGCACGAATTGGAGGAATGCAGAGATCTCGGAGGGTTGCAGGGATGGAGAAGGTTACAGAGATAGGGAGGGGCGAGGCCACCAGCGAAAAAAAGTTATCTGTTTTTAATACAATGGGTCATTCTCTGTCTTTCTCTTCCTTTCGGATGTTTCTCTCTCTCTCTCTGTCTTTTGTTCTGGCCTTTTGTATATTCGGTGGTCCTGTAGGTAACATCTCTCTGTCTGAACACTTTGATTGCCTTGACAACGGGCAGTTGGAAATATTATCTGTAATCACCAGGTATTGTTCTCTGACTATAAATGTGGTAACGTTCAAAGAATCCCACACTTCACCTGATGAAGGAGAAAGCCTCCGAAAGCTTGTGATTTTCAAATAAAACAGTTGGACTATAACCTGGTGTTGTAAGATTCCTTACATTTTAGAATTAAGTTTAGGAAGGTTTCACCTAACTTTCTTATGCCTGATGTTGATGTCAGTTAATTGGATAGCTGCATTTCAATGCAACTTTTGGTGCTTGACTTTGGAGTTCTGCAAATATGATGTTCGACATTTCCTTTTACACATCAATATTGGACATAACTTTTCGATAAGATGGTCAATGATGTTGAACTTGCATTTCAAAGCAGACTTGAATATCTTCCACTTAGAATATTTTTGGGGATTATGCAGTTTGAAGATTATCGCCGGGTCTTTGTATTTTCAGATCTAACATGGAGTTAAAATAAAAAGAAAGACTTGCATTTATATAGCGCCTTTCACAACCTCAGGACACCCCAAAGCGCTTTACAGCCAATGAAGTGGTTTTGAAGTATAGTCACTGTTGTAATGTAGGAAACGTGACTGCCAATTTGCACACAGCAAGGTCCCACAAACAGCAATTTAAATAATGACCAGATAATCTGTTTTAGTGGTGTTGAGGGATAAATATTGGCCAGGACACCAGGGAGAACTCCCCTGTTCTTCTTTGAAATAGTGCCATGGGATCTTTTACACCCACCTGAGAGGGCAGATAGGGCCTCGGTTTAATGTGTTATCCGAAAGACTCCCTCAGTACTGCATGTAATGTGAGCTTAGATTTTGTGGTCAAGTTTCTGGAGTGGGACTATGAACCCACACACGTTCTGACTCAGGAGCGAGAGTGCTACCCGCTGAGCCACAGCTGGCACTATAGATATGTTTCTTGATCTGTTCCTTCCCCTCCATCCTCCCTGTCTACCAGACCACGACCACTTTATCAACAATGCTTTGGCACACCTTTAATTAAAGCAGGGCTTTGATCCAGTACCAATGCTTAGCTGCTTGGTTGGCATGTGCAACACACTCTATGACACTGCTTTGTCTAAACCCAGATGAAATCTGTATCTTCTGGTAAAATGCCAGTTTGAAGTATCAACATCCTACTTATCATAGAATCATACTTGAGGCCGCTCTAATTAGCCTTGTTATGGGGCCAAGACTTCTGCTTGGTATCCTTTTCAAAATAACACTGAAAGCTCATTTAGATGGCCAAATGGTGGTCAAAGATGCTTTGTTGATTACTTTTAGGTAATCAGGCAGCTGATCACCACTAAATCTAAGTAGGTATTTCCTTTGGTTTTGGAGTTTAAAAAAATCAACAGTTCATATGTGTCTTAGAGAACAGAAGGCCAAGGTTGTGCTGAGGTTAGTGGCTTCACTTAGCTGAGCAGAGGAGAATTGCATTGAGCAATGTATGTATCACAAGGGTAGATTGTCCTCTCTGGGCAAACAGTGAGCATGGTCTGGGGAAGGCCTCGGCTGAACCTTGCGCCAAAAAATCGAGCGGTAAAGTTAAGCGCAGTTGCGGACCTGAAAACCCGCTCTCTCCTATCTCATTAAAACAGCAACACTGGGCCTGTGCCTACTACAGTGCAGGCTCAGCAACATTTTGTGGGGATGCCCCAGGAAATCCCAGGGCAACGCAATGAGGGCAGAGACCTGAATTGACAAGACTCCACCACTTTTTCCTGTGCTTTGTGCCTGAGGAACAGACACAGGACCGAAAAAAATCTTCTTCTTCAAATGCATTAGAAGCTTTTTTCAAATTCATTCACAATGTCGCTACATGCAAGAACCAAAGCAATCCTACACATCTTACCCCTATGGATGGACTGTCATATTGATAAGAGAAGCCATCTCTTTGCTTCTATAGTAAGAGGCAAAATAAATATTGACATCGTTTTTTTCTTGTGGTTTTTTCTGGTATTGTGATTTTTTTTCCCCCCATTTCCTATAAAGTGATCTTTGTGGCATCTCTGAATAGATTTTTTCCCAAATTTTGGGAAATTTTGTGCTATGGACTCTTGCCAGCTAGGGACTAGGACACTTGGTCCAAATTGTGTGGGGGAGTCCAAAACTAGGGGTCATAAATATAAGACAGTCACTAATAAATCCAATTAGGAATTCAGGAGAAACTTCTTTACCCAGAGAGTGGTTGGAATGTGGAACTCACTACCACAGGGAGTAGTTGAGGTGAATAGCACAGATGCATTTAAGGGGAAGCTTGATAAGCACATGAGGTAGAAAGGAATAGAAGAATGTGCTGATAGGATTAGATGAATTAGGGTGGGAGGAAGCTCATGTGGAGCGTAAATGCCAGCATAGACCGGCTGGGCCGAATGGCCTGATTCTGTCCTGTAAAATACTATGTAATTCTATGTAAATGCATCTCTTATAGGCTATTTACTGCAGCAGAGAAGGGAGCCTTTTGCCCGATCAACCTTGCCTGGATTTGAACCGACATCTCAAGTAAAAGAGCTCTGCGCTATCCCAGTCCTTCAGGGAAGACATAGTTCTTGAGCAAAAATTCTACTGAAGTTAAAATAGATTAAATATAATTTAGTAAGAAAACGTGTCCCAAACATTTGGGGTTTGTAAATGAGAAGTCTGGATACATTCCATTCTTGTCTCACTGGGATATTTCTGCACTTACATAATAGTTGGATGGCCTGGTATTTCTCAGCATGAAGCATCAATCTCCCCATCAAAAGGTCGTGAGTTCAAATCCCAGCCTCGCAAGTTCAAGTCCCAGATCGCAAGACACCTGCCCTCACTGCATGTGGTTCAACATTGCACAGCCGGACTGCTAAATAGCATGTGTTGTAGTTGCCTCTGTATCACTTTGTGCTCCCTAACCAGTCATAGAATCATCCAGCATAGAAGGAATCCCCTCAGCCCATTGTCTCTTTGTGTGAGCTATCCATTTAGTTCCACTCCTCTGCTCTTTCCCCATAGCCCTGCAAATTTTATTTTTCAAGTATTTATCCAATTCGCTTTTGAAAGTTACTATTGAATCTGCTTCCACCACCCATTCTGGCGGTGTGTACTAGATCGTAACAACTTGCTGAGTAAAAAAAAAACACCTCAATTCCCCAAAAGAATGTATGTCAAAGAAATACATGTTTTTTATATCAGTCATGGAGTGGCGTTGATGGTTTGGATGAGCATTACAACCAGTGTCAGAATATGTAGTGGCCTGAACTAAGCTGCTGCAAATTAGTTCAAGAAAAAATTCAAAGTATGTAGGAATTTCCAGTTCCACGAGTGGTGTCTTTTTTGTGGTAGCCTTTGTGTTAAGGTTTAAATATCAGCTTGGCTCAATTGGTAGTACTCTCACCACTCAGTCAGAAAATTGTTTGTTCAAGCTTCACACCATGGGGCCGATTTTCGGATGGCGGAGCGGGTGCGTTGGGGGCGAGGGGGGGGGCTCCTAACATCGTAGAAATCCAGAGCGGGTTCGGAGCCCGGCTCCAACCCGCTGACTTCCGGGTTCCCCAGTGACGCGTCCGGGTGCGCGCGCGCCTCCCGAATGCGGGAGTCCCACCGGCAGTTAAAGCCGGCGGGATGATAATTTACATACTTTTACACTTGGTTAAAGTACTTGAGATACCTGTTTGAGTAAACATTTTGGCAGGGGTGCAATTTTGAAGGATCCTCAGCGTGTTTCCCGTGCTGTGGGAAACACTCCATGTTGCAACAGACGTGTTTCAGCCAAATAGCCAGTGGGAGATGCAAATACTTATTTGGCAGGTGGGAAGAAAACCTAATTTATTGCAGCAGGGCACTTTGTCACTTCAGACAAAGTTTTGGCTGCAAGACCTTTGTGTTTTCACTCAAAATTCTTACTTTCCACCCAAAATTCTGCTGTGCAAACATATTTACCTACTTTGCGGACCCCCTCAAACTTACACTGTCAGGATGGGGGGGTGGGGGTGCTATTGCTGCATTCATGGGCAGAACAGCGGCTCACCTGGCTGCTCATGAGGCCAGGGAGTCACTGATATGTGAACGGTTTTCCTAACATCAGACAGTGTGAAGAGTCCAGTCCTCACACCACCTGGATAGAGCAGTGGCCACACCAGCCGCCCCCCACCCTGCATAAAACAAGCCTGCAACTACAGATACACCCACTGTAGAGTGACCCAGTGGGTGGCATCAAGTGTGGGCGTTCATGGTGAACCTCATGAAAGGGCCTTACTACAGAAGCCAGTCAAGCATGGCCAAGACGTGGCAGTAGATGCGACAGTAATAAAATTTAATGTGCGTTTAACAAAAAGCAAATATAAATAAAAAACATGACCAACCGTCAAACACCCTTGTGCACCCCCTATGTGCTTACAAAACCTTCGCCTTTCACTTCCGACTATTTCTATGTGGTGCTTCCCCTGTGGCTGCAGCAGAAGTAGTGGCAGGTTGCTCTTGTTCATGCCCTGACCAATTAGATGCTTTGGGCCCATGCCCTCTGGGTTTCGGTGCCCGTGAAGGCCTCTTCAAAGACTGCTCCACCTGCACCTGTGCAGGGGCAGACTCGGCCACCTGGAGAGGAGGCAGCATTGCAGGTACTGGTTGAGAGGGGGGCAATGGGTGAGACGTGGGAGCGCTTTGAGTGGCGTCCCCACTTCCATGTTCCCTTTTGCCATCATTCCTCCCCTGGGCCACGCCCACATCACTTCTACCATTCTACTGGACGACAGCTTGGAGGACCTATGTGAAGCCTTGCAAGGCCAGTTGCTATTGTCTCTGCCTGCCTGTTTAAGGCGGCAGAATGTTGTTCACCCTGAGTCCGAATGGCCATTGTCAGGGCCTGAATGGACTCATTTGTGAACCATGCTTGTAGCTTCATGGAGGCGAGCCTTCCCTCCATCGAATACATTCCTGTACTTACCCGCGACACTATCTCAGAGATACCCTCCCTTACCACCATCCCATGCACGCAGGAGTTGGACTCCTCCATCCTCTGTGCGATTGTGGAGAGTGCGCGTGGCACCTGTTCCAGCACCTCGAATATGTGCTGCTGCCCCTCGATCATTCTCCTTTTAAAGGATGGCCCCCAGGATTCAGCTGAGCAGAGCCTGGAGAAGAATGCTCGCACCGACACAAGCTCTCCACAGCTGCCCCTGCCACCAGTGTCTGTTCGTGCTCACGTGTGTGGTAACTCACCATGTGCGACCCCAACTAGCTGTGGAAGGGGACCCACCGAGGTGTGTGTATCTGCGCTGGTGGATGGCTCGCTCAGATGTGACGGTGCCCCCTCAGAGGCCGGCAGATCCTCTGAGGAATTGCCCTCCGCCGTCACAGCGGTCGCTGAAGACCCTGTAAGAGAACAGAAGGCAATATTAAGCAAGGTGACAGATGTTGAGGTACTGAAGATGGCAAGGCAATGTTAACATCAATTTATATTGTGAGTGCTGAATGTTAAAGTTCTGTCACCAGACGTTTGTCAGCTGCCAGTCTCGGCGTCCCCGATGGACAGGCACTCGAGGGTACGGCTCAGCTCCAGAGCCTCCTGCTCCGTGTCTGTGAGCATAACTATCTGTTGCGGCCTCCCTCTGGTCCTCGCCCTCTCCTGTGCATTCTGGGCCCTCTTCTCCTATAAGGGGAGAAAGTAGAGAGGCGTGAGTGAGGGTTGGCGACGTGGCCAACCGATAAATGCATTGGTTTGGGTGAGGCTGACCGTGAAAGAGATGCATCAGAGGGTGAAGATGAGACATAGCCATGACATTGTATGAGGATTGGGTTGAGTGGTAGTGGTGGGGTGAGTACTGGGGAGGTGAGGAAGTGCAGGTAAGTTGAGGGTGAGCTTTGAGTGGGTGTGAGGAGTGATGTGATAGAGTAATGTTGGCAGTGTAGAAGGAGTTGTGGGTTGGGGGCGGTGATGTGGAAGACAGAATGTAGGAGAATGAGTAAGTGTACTCACTTTGGCTGACCCAGTTAGGTCATTGAAGCGCTTCCTGCGCTGGATCCAGGCGCGGGATATGTTGCTGCTGCTGGTGACCTCCTCTGTCTCCTCGAGCCAGGCCTTCTTGCTGGCAGAGGCAGGCCACTTTCTCCCGTCCGCCGGGTAGAACACATCCCTCCTCCTCCTCACCCCATCCAGTTGCACCTGGAGTGAGGCCTCAATAAATCTAGGAGCAGCTTTTCCCTGGGCTGCTCCATTGTTCCATTTGGGTGTTTGCTCCAGGAGCAGCCATTGGAGGACTGCCCCTTTAAGCAGAGCTCCTCCAGCTGACAGCCTGTGATGCAGATGCGCAGTCCGCCCGCTGCGCAGGTTTCGGACGCCAAACCCGGAAGCCACTGTTAAGTGGCTCCAATTTACCTGCGATCGCGTGGAGAACGGACAGATTTTATTGGGCGGGTCACCCATGCCCCCCTTGCTGCCATCCCGCCTCCCCGCTAATATCGGGGCCCAAGATTTAACCATATAGTCTTGGCTCTGTACTTCAATGGAGTACAGAGGCAATACTGCATTGTCAAAGGTGACATCTTATGGTTAAGACATTAATGGATGATGTTTCCACTTGTGTGGGAATACAAAACTAGGAGCCAAAAATATAAAATAGTCACTAATAAATCTAATAAGAAATTTAGGAGAAACTTCTTTACTCATAGAGTGGTTAGAATGTGGAACGTGCTCCCACGTGGAATAGTTAAGGTGATTAGCATAGATGCCTTTAAGAGGAAGTTAGATAAGTACATGAGGAAGAAAGGAATAAAAGGATATGTTGATAGGGTGAGATGGAATAAGATGGGAGGAGGCTCGTGTGGAGCATAAACACCAGCATAGACCTGTTGGGCCGAATGGCCTGTTTCTGTGCTGTAAAATTCAATGTAATTCTATGTAAAAGCTGAGGCCCTGCCTGCCTGTTCAGGTTGAAGTAAAAGATCTTGATGCATTAATCAAAGAAGAGCATGGAGACGCCCTGACCAACATTTTTCTCTTTGGTGTAAAGTTGGCTGTCGCATTTCCCTCCAGAATCTCGGCTGCTTTTCAAGAATGATTCATTCAACTGTGACGCATTATGGAATGCCCTGAGGATGTGAAAGGCGCTATCTCAATGCAAGTTCTTTCTTTCTCCTTTTCCATCGGTTTCAATGGCAGTCTCATAATGCAGTTTCTCACTGTTCTACTGCAGGACCTGGCCTCACACCCCTCACTGACACCCATTGCCTCATTGAGAAGTGCACTAAATAAATTAACTCCAGCTTGTGCTGATGGTTAAGAAAGATCTTGAGTGATATATTGCAGGAAATGACAGTAACCCCAACTTCCTGGTTGGTGCCTTCCTGTAGCAACTCTGCCCTGGTTTCTCCAACGTAAATGAGATCTGTAGTCATTGGGCAAACCCCCAAAAAAAGATCAAATCTGATCCAGTGGTGTGTTCCAAGCATTGAAAGGACAGCATTGCCTTCATAAAGTTATTGGGCAAAATATCTTATCATTGTGTCGAGTGTGCCTTATGTGTGGCCCATCCTGGCTCTTTCATCGGTGCGGTGATGAATGACGTCCTTAAGAGAATTGAACCCATGTTTGGTTTATATGTCTAAACGGGATTAGAAGTGAGAAGAAAGTGGCAGGACAGGGAGTGTAATGGAGCAGGCCATAACGGCAGAAACTATTTTTACATTTCATCAGAAACTTAAACTTTTAAATCCACATATTGACAAAATGTAGTAAATATATTCAAAGTTTTTTTAAGCAGCGAGTTGATATGATCTGGAATGCACTGCCTGAAAGGGCAGTGGAAGCAGATTCAGTAGTAACTTTCGAAAGAGAATTGGGTATATACTTGAAAAGGAAAAATTTGCAGGGCTATGGAGGAGGAGCAGGAGAGTTGGACTAATTGGATAGCCCTTTCAAAGAGCTGGCACAGGCACGATGGGCTGAATGGCCTCCTACTGTGCTGTATGTTTCTGTGATTCTATAATTGTATTAGAGATTATGTTAATTGTGGTAATTAGGTTTTATGTATGATATGCAATCTTAGTTACACTGCAGACATTACTCTACAATCTCATGTGCTGTAACAAGGCATGGAAGAACAATAAAAGGTGATCAAGCCCACTCATTCCAATGGACCATGCAGCATTATTGATTCCATCCAACTCAGCACTGGTAGTATCATAGAATCATACAGCACAGAAGGAGGCCATTTGGACCATTGTGCCTGTGCCGGCTCTTTGAGAAAGCTATCCAATTAATCCCACTCCCCTGCTCTTTCCCCATTGCCCTTCAAACATTTAGAAACTTCCAAGAAGGTGCAGCTGTGGGAAATTTGGATAATAGAACAAAACTCTAAGCTATCAGTCAACAATTGCAAACTACATTAGTGAACTCTCACCATCTCCATAGCTGACATTTCCATGGTTCCAGCAACGTAGGAACAGGAGTAGGCCATTCAGCCCCTCAAGCCTATTCCGCCATTCAATGAGATCATGACTCATCTGTACCCAACTCCATTCACCCACCTTGGCTCCATATCCCTTAATACCCTTGGCTAGCAAAAATCTGTCGATATCAGATTTAAAATTATTAATTGAACTAGCATCTACTGCTTTTTGTAGGAGTGAGTTCCACACTTCTACCACCCTTTGTGTGAAGAAGTGTTTCCTAACTTCTCTCCTGAATGGCCTGGCTCTGATTTTAGGGTTATGTCCCCTTGTCCTAGACTCTCCCACCAGCGGAAAAATTTTTAATCCAACTACCCTATCAATTCCTTTCAAAATCCTAAAAGCCTCAATCAAATCATCCTTAACCTTGTATATTCCAGGGAAAACAAGCCTAGTTTATGTAATCTCTCCTCGTAATTTAACCCTTGGAGCCCTGGTAACACAAAAAGCACAGTGTTCCCCAGAGTACTTGGTCATCCATGCTTAAACTTATCTTAACGACCTTTACAGGCAGAGTACCTTGGTGTCTCTATCATTTTAATACTTTGTGTAGGCATAAGTCAAGGGATGGAGCAGGCAGGCAGGGTTGCCAACTCCGGTTGGAGGCATTCCTGGAGGTTTGATCACATGACATTCTGACCGCGTGATGTTTGATCACGTGACATCTAGGGTTACCAACTCTGGTTGGACATATTCCTGGAAATTTCATCAAATGACTACCCGCCACTGAGCACCCCGCCCAGTCAAACAGCTTTTTCTTCCATCGCCAATGTTTTTATAATTAATTTTAAGAAGTATTCAATGAAAATGGAAAAAAAAACAATTCTTTTAATGCCCCTATTATTTTTCTCCCGATTTGCTCTCAGCCATGTCCAGGAGCTTAAGCATTGATTCCCGGAGACTCCAGGACAATCCTGGAGGGTTGGCAACCCTACAGGCAGGGCCCTTTGAATGTCTGTGCTTTGCTGAATCATTGGGATTGGAAGTGGCCTGTAGTTCAGTTCCTTTTAATTTCAGTTTTTGGAATTCTGCTCCTTGCTTTTTTCTTTCTACAACTTACCGCAGATGGAGAAGATTGGCCTGAGAACGCCTCCCCAGTTATTGAGCTCACTGAGCACTCGGCAGGCTAGCTCCGTGATTCCTGAAAGCTGTCAACTCCACATCTAGACTCTGCTTGGGAAACACAAAATATAAACAAATCTATTAAAGGGACAGAAGAGTGGGCCAAAGCATAAGCCAAATTGTAAAGAGGTTTGAGTTTTTGTGCTGTTTTTGCTTTATCAATTAGGTTCTAAAGCTTTTATAATGGTGAGAAAACCCAATGATACGAAGATAGAACGAGCATCAAATTTGTTATATAAACCACTTCCTTTTCTGTTTAAAAGCCTCGAAAGATGTCAGCCTTGACCCAGTGGTAGCACTCTGACTTCTGAGACAGAAGGTTGAAACAGTGTACAAAGGAATTTCCAAAGAACATGTTAGAAAGTGTTTGTTACGAATATCGTACAGCCCCCAGATCTTCCCCCACCTCTTTTCCTGATCTCGAAACCCCCTCCCTGCGACTTACCTGAGCGCGTAGTCCATTCCTTTCAGTCCCGAGCCGGTGGCCCGAAATTGCTCTGCGCCGGTTTCGGGCTGGCAATTGACTGGGGGCGGGAGGGAATACAGATGAGGCCTGAGAATTAAAATCATCCGGGCCCCTCACACTGCCGAAGTCAGGAATGGAGTTTACCCCGGTCTCACCCCCCTCTTCCCCTGCACGATTCTCGCTCCGAGGTAAAATCGAGGCTTTAATCTAGACCCACCATGAATTGGATTGGCACTGCTCAAACTCTATTTATTATTAATCGTAATTTATATCTCCATTACTTGTACTCTGACCTTATCCTGAAAACTTTAAGTTTCCTCTTAAGTGCTTACAATTCCCATTGCAACTCTGAAATAATATCTGTCACAATTATCTTAACAATGCTTTATTATGAGACAGTTAATCACTGAAAAATGATTGCGAAGCAGTTGTGCAAAAAAAACATTGGGAATTGTTCCCTACAAAAATCCTCAGCTCCAAAGTTTTCTTTGCAGCTTTTAAAAATGTTCTGTGTTTTTGCAAAATAGGAGGAGGGGAAGAATCCTTTCTGTAACTTCCTGGCTGCTCTTTCTCTGGCCTCGCAGTGTTTGCAATGACTGCACCACGGAATTGTAATCATGTTTTATCCTATGGACATGATCGTTAATTTCACTACCCAAAAGATCAATAATTCACATGAGTGGAAATTGAAAATGATAATCACTTAATGCTTGGCAGCCATGCAGAGCAAGTCATTTAACACTTTTCATCCTGACTGGACCCCAGCTGGCCAGATCGTCCCATTCAATCCAATTCCAACGGTTTAAAAAAAATCATACCAAGAGGCGATAAACACCTTTAAAAATGTGTAAACAGTCCCAATATGTCGTATGTCAGAGTAATGCCAAAGGACGGCAGAGGCTTTTACCTCATTTGTTCTTGGCAGGTGGGTGACACTGGCCAGGCAGTAAGTAATGCCCATTCCTGGTTGCCCTGAGAGCATTAAGAGTCAACTACATAGTGTGGCACTGGAGTGCAACATGTAGGCCAGACTGAGTAGGGGTGGCACGTTCCCTTCCCCGATGGAATTGGTAAACAAGTTGGGTCCACCAACGCCACACATTTGAAATTCTCAGCTTTGTGCTCAAATCCCTCCATGGCCTCACCCCTCTCTATCTCTGTAACCTCCTCCAGCCCTACAACCATCCGAGAACTCTGTATTCCTCCAATTCCAGCTTCTTGCGCATCCTCGACTTCTTTCGCCCTGAGATTGGCGGCAGTGCCTTCAGCTGTCTGGACCCTAAACTCTGAATTCCCTCCCTAATCCTCTCCACGCTCCTCAAAATGCTCCTTAAAATCTACCTCTTTGACCAAGCTTTTGGTCACCTGAACTAATAGCTCTTTCTTTGGCTCGGTGCCAATTTTTTTTTGTCTGATTATGCTCCTGTGACGTTTTACTAGGTTAAAGGAGCTATATTAATGCAACTTGTTGTTGGGTCTTTAACGACAATCCAACTTGTTATGGTGGGGTTGTGAACAGGCAACCTTTGGGTGTTAGTCCAGTAGCATAACCATTAGGCTGCTGTACTCCAGTATTTCCCCATGGGGACCAGACCTGCCAACATCATGCTAATGTTAACAGTGAGATTTATGATCAGAATTTGTGTGCTGGATTGTAAACCCATTTAAGCATATGAAGTTGTGCATATTTTCCAGAATTGCATGCATCAAAGCAGATTACACAATGAGTGACGTTTAGCAGTTAACAGGACTGTTTCTTGGTATGTCTCCTATTGCACCAAGGAGATGTAGGAGCCTGTGTTTCACCTCACTTTAAGCTTGTGAGCTGAACTAGGATGTGCTGAGCTGAGGCTGAGTGGATATCTCTAAAGTGCCATGGGCAATTACTGGGGCACAAGTCTTGCCCACCTCTTGTTGGGTAACGGTGCAGTCATTTTCACCCTGACCCAACAGTGGCCTCTGGGCACACGTGGTTAAATCGTGCGAGGTACTGCGCCACCAGGGGCTCGCGCACGCAGCTACAAAGGATCACAAAATCATGCGTGCATTGGCCACGATTTTCTTGTCCATTGAATAGGCAGAAAATGTGTAACACGCACCCACAACTTTGAAATCCCCATCGGCTGCATTCAAGGCCCTGGGGGCCTCGCAAAATTTACCCTATATAGCTCAGACATGTTCAAATGTAAATGTTGAAAACAACCTTCATCAGCCCAGCCTATACTAGCTGGTTCCTGCAATTCTCTCTCTCACTTCTGACAACTGTGCGTGTGTCAGATGCAAAACATGGAATGGTTAAATTTCTTTTTTATTCATTCTTGGGATATGGGCATCACTAGTAAGGCCAGCATTTATTGTACCTCCCTAGTTGCCCTAGGGAAGGCGGTGGTGAGTCACCTTCTTAAACTATTGCAGTCCGTGTGGTGAAGGTACTCCCACAGTGCTGTTAGGTAGAAAGTTCCAGGATTTTGACTCAGTGACGATGAAGGAAGGGTGATATATCTCCAAGTCAGGATGGTGTATGACTTGGAGGGGAACTTGGAGGTGATGGTGTTCCCATGCATCTGCTGCCCCTATCCTTCTAGGTGGTGGAGATCGCGGGCTTGGGAGGTGCTGCTGAAGAAGCTTTGGTAACTTGCTGCAGTGCATCCTGTAGATAGTTCATGCTGCAGCCACGGCACGCCGATGGTGGAAGGGGTGGATATTTAAGCTAACGGATGGGGTGCCGATCAAGCGGACTGCTTTGTCCTGGATCGTGTCGAGTTTCTTCAGCAGCTGCAACCAACCAGGCAAGTGGAGCGTATTCCATAACATTCCTGACTTGTGCCTTGTAGGTGGTGGAGAGGCTACATCAAGAGGCAGACACAAAATATTAAACAGATCAATATGTTACAGCACCACCCCCCACCCACACATGGTGAATTCCAGTCCGTGATTGGGCTGTCAAGGAAAGAGGCCTGAGATGAAGCAAAGTGTTCCCTCCCCTGAGGAAGGTTGAGTCAACCGAGGCTGTTCTTGCACGCACTGCCTAACGACCGACTCGAGAACGACTTTGGCAGAGAGGGTTGGGGGATGGTTTATTGCATACACCCATTTGGTTGAGCATGAGTTGATGACGCAGGAAGAGAAACTAAAAAAATTAAATGTGGAGACAAAAATAGCACAACTTTAAAATAACTAAGCCAAATCAGCATTATTTTCATTTGGACAAAGCAATTTTAAAAAGCAGGAGTGGTAAACATAATTCAACGAACAAAAAGAAATAATGCAAATCTGTTAATGCCACTTTGAGAACAGGAAAATTAATTCGCTTTAAATGTATGTGTATGTTGTGTGAGGAATTTATCTGCGTAGTTTACTTATGAGATAGTGTAAGATATTGGAAGGGAGGGGGTAGCTTTGATGAATGCAGACTGCCATAAGTTTACAGCACATCTTGTTTTATTTTTAGCATGGTGGAAAAAATTGGCGAATAATAAATTGTTTCTTTTTCTTCCCAAAGATGCTTTACCTCCCTTTCTAAATGTTCCCGCTGCTTATGAGGAACAGCTGTTTAGAAGTGTTGCAGTTTTTCAACATTTTTTAATAATGTCTGGGTGGGGAAGGGGAAGAAAAATCATCAGCCGTGTGCATAGCAATACACCAGATGACTGGATAGCAATTATCTGGGTTAAGTAGTTAAATGTTTAAGTCACCATAACCTGTGATGATTGAAGTTTTTTTATAACAAAGAAGTTGTTTTTTTGCAGAATCATATTCTTTTTGCACATTTTTCCCTTAAAGGGGCTGATTCATGCTGGGTTACAGGTTCACAGGTACCAAGGTGGTCTCCACACTCTTACGCAAATGATCATCCTGCGTGTGTGTGAGTCAGCAGGCCATCTCACCGGGGAAGGGAGGAGTGGGGGGTGCAGAGGGGGGTGTCAAAACCCAGTTCGATTCTGTCCTCACCTGACGCCCATGTCCTCGAACTTTCTGGCACAGCTCACTAAATTTTTTAAATATTAATTCTCAGAATGTAGGCGTCGCTGGCAAGGCTGGCATTTATAGTCTATCCCTCATTGCCCTTAGAAGATGGTGGCGATGGGCCTTCTTCTTGAACCGCTCGTAGCAGTTCGATACTTGCTCAGCCACTTCAGAGTCAACCACATTGGTGTGGGATTAGAGTCACATATAGGCCAGACCAGGTAAGGACAATCTTCCCTAAAGGCCATTAACAGCCAGTTGGGTTTTTACGATAATCAAATGATGGGATTTTTACTCATGTTCTCTGGATTACTAGTCCAGTACCGTTACCACAACACTACCACAGCCATATGCATGATTAGAATTAACACAGAATACAGGAATATTGGCTGATTTCCCTCCTTCCATGTCCACTAAGGACATGTTGTCAGTTGGGTTTATTAATGTTGAGGGGGAGCACGGTCACTGAGGGCTGTTCTAACATTGATCGGGTTCTTGCCTTGTTTCTCCTGACAGGTAGCACCTTCACACTATACGTTTATATGTTCAGGCTGGTGCGCTGCTGCTTAAACAGAGGTATTTCATGGGCACCTATAAACTTTACAAGGCTGTAAAGTGCTGCAGTCATCCAGCTAACAGACGGTTTTAATCAGCATTTTTTTGGGGGTCTGTTACCTTGGCAGGCAAAATACCCACCTTTTTAAACATTAATGACCATGTCTATTCCATTTGCAGTTAGCTCCCCATTAACAATATAATGTTAGGTGTCGGCTATGGCTCAGTGGGTAGCACTTTTGCCTCATAATTCAGAAGGTTGTGGGTTCAAGTCGCACTCCAGAGATTTGAGCACAAAATCTAGGCTGACACTTGAGTGTAGTATTGAGGGAGTGCTGCACTGTAGGAGAGTGCCGTTCTTCAGATGAGATGTTAAGCCGAGGCCCCATCTGCCCTCTCAGATACCATGGCACTATTTTGAAGAAGAGCACAAAATTGGCTGCTGCGTTTCCTACATTACAACAGTGACTACACTTCAAAAAGTAGAAACATTGGCTGTAAAGAGCATTGGGGTCTCTTAAGGTCATGAAAGCACTATATAAATGCAAGTTTTTTTTTAAAAATGGCTCAATGGATAAACGCCCCAGCCTGAGTGCTAATCAGCCATAAAAACCATGAAGATCCTGAGTTCAATCCTCGGTCTGCTTTGAGTCAACGGACTTTAGCCAGGGCAGTAGTAGGAGTACTCCACCTCGCCTCAGTTCTCCTGGGCTAAGGAATGCAATAAAACCCACCCAGGGCGCCTACTCCTGACTGCTATCAAGGGACCAGTGCTAGAATGTGGATGACAAGTGAGGACAGGATTACACTCAGCGGCAATGTCCCAGTGGTTAAATGAACACTCCCTTGTAGTGTCACATGACAAGAAAAATAATTTGGTTGAGGAAACCAAGGGTTAACAATGTTGTGAAAAGGTACCACAGCTTCAGGGAGAAAAGGGGACACGTCTTAAAATACTCAAGTTACGCCGCTCCCATCATTTATAATAACCTGTGAGCTGACTTCAAAAAGCAGGGGTGTTACAAAATATGTTATAGTATTTACAGCACAGAAAAAGGCCATTCAACCCAATAGATCTATGCGGTGTTTATGTTCCACACAAGCCTCCTCCCACCTTACCTCATCTCACCCCATCGACATAACCTTCTATTCCTTTCTCCCTCGTGTGTTTATCTAGCTTATCCTTAAATGCATCTATGCTCGTCGCCTTAACTGCTCTTTGTGGTAGCAAGTTCCACATTTTAACCACTCTCTGAGTAAAGAACTTTCTCCTGACTTCCTGATTGGATTTATTGGTGACTGTCTTATATTTATGGCCCCTAGTTTTGGACACCCCCACAAGTAGAAACATCTTATCTACATCTAGCCTATCAAAGCCTTTCATAATTTTAAAGACCCCTATCAGGTCACCTCTCAGTCTACTCTTTTCTAAAGAAAAGAGCCCCAGTCTGTACAGCCTTTTCTGATAGTTATAATCGCTCAGTTCTGGTATCATCCTTCTAAATCTTTTTTGCACCTTCTCCAGTGCCTCTATATTTTTTTGTAATATGGAGAGCAGAACTAAGCACAGTACTGTAGGTGTGGTCTAACCATTGTTCTATATAAGTGAAATTGGGCTTGGATGGTAGTCCGAAGCTGGCAATAGGGTGATTTTTAAATCCCGCCCATTTTGCTTTTCCATTGACTTCAATGGAAGTGAATATCAGGAGAGGTGTTTAACAGGCTGCCGATTCGCTATTGCCTATTTTACACTGCCGCCCCCCCCCCAAACCAAATTCACCCCTGATGTGTTGACGATTTCATTGGACCTACACCAATCAGACAAAGTCCTCCCGCGTTTGCTCACGATATCGTTTAGACCTAGCACCAGAGGAAGCTATCCCCATTGATCTCCAAAAAGGACTGAGTTGTCACAGTTTCAGCGAGGGATAGAAGCGCTGTTTGTCATCTTTCATCTCGTGCAACTAACGATGACTCTTTTGTGACACTGTTACACCGTGAAATAAATTAGGTCCCTGTGATACAAAGACCCTCCCTCCCATCATATCGCAAATAAGCAAACACTCATAGGTCTTTGCACTGTTGTTCAAGAACAACAATACAATTTAAGGTTGGAATAATAAGGAAAATAGCTTTTAAGTGCCTAGTTCCACAGTCCATTTTCCTTATTCCAGGTACTGCAAATACTAATCTATTAATTGTCCATCTATGCAGTAGAGTCTAGCCAGCAGTAATTGTCTCAGCAAAGCAGTCATAAACTGTCACATTGTTGTAAATATAAAATGGCATTTTTCCAATAAATTACTTTCTGTATTACAATGTACTTTAGGTCTATTGTATTAAGCCTGAACAGCTGTAGAAGCATAAAAAAGGTGGACAATTAGTCAGGCTTTTTCCACTGAAGGTTCTGAGACGTGCATTAATGCCTTGCATAGGCACCAGATGCTTGCCAGTGATTTTGCCGAACAATCATAGATCAACCTTTGCTCGACTGCTGCCGGTTCCAGCTCTTCATCATCACAGTTGTTCCAATGTCAACTCAAGCTGAGGTCAGTTCAGCCAAAATCTCCCACAAGAAAATGATAGCTGGGATTGTGCAGCAGACTGTGGGGTAGAAATTCGAACGTGCCCATTTTTTCGGCGCAGAGTGAGCGCGGGGTACATTCCCTACGCCTGAATGGAGAGGCCCGAGACACCCCCGATATTGGGCCTCGGGCCTCATTTCCATCGATCCAGCGAGCTGAGGTACCAAGCGTATTGTAGTTGAAAAAATAACAAAAATGATCGTGTTATCATGTAACTGATATGTTAATAATACAATTTTGTCTGGAATAATTCAGGAAAATTTACCCCATTGTATTTTTCTTCTATGGACATATTTCATGGGACTCTTCTTGAACCTTCTTTCATTTATTGCTTTTTTGGAAACCTGAAATTGAGTTCATTTAGCTAAGAGTTGAACATTCCCAGGTCAGGATGGATGGAGATGGTCATTTCAGGTACTGTATATGTAACTGAGGCGTATGAAGGGGTGGGGGTGTGTGTTTAAGTGTGTCTCGTGATGCACCTGAGGTAACCACAGACTCCTGGAGCACGGATGATTGCCGTCAGTATTTTTAAAGGAACCTCCAGAGATTTTCCTGAAATTGGCCACATTTTTTTCATTTTTTTTTACCTCTCCCAGGAGTTAACTTTACGAATGAGTGGGGAGGGTGGTGCATGAAGTACCTTCTAATGGAAAGGGTGAGCATCAGTGGGCTGGATCATCCTTTTTAACCTTTCTTTTCACATGTTCATGCATAGGTACAACACAGCCAAATGCTTTCAACTCTGTTCCAACCATGCCTTGACCTCATCTAAAGTGCAGGTTGCGTCTCTGGCAGCCATATCTATAGGTTCCCTGAAAGACACTGTTAACTTGTACCAAAATTATGGACAGCCTTATACTGTGGGCCCACAATCACTGGGTTGAGACTATGCCAAACTTATTTTACATTAAACCTTTACAGCTTACAAAGAGTTTCATCCCTTCAGTCAGAGCTCGACTTGAACCCAGGTCCCAGAGGTGAAAGATAGTATTCTAACCCAGAGCACCCCCAATTCCTACGAGACTCATGTTGTGGTCTAAATGAATTATGTTCGTGAAATAATGTGAATATCATACCAGGTGACAATTTGCTCCAACTTTCTCTCACATCTGAGAGAAAGATCATCATAACTCACTTGTTGCTCTGGTGTTGTTGAGTTATGCAGCTAACCTGTATAAAGAGTATGCTAAGCCTTGGTGAATTGCCTTGCAATAAATCTCATTAATGGCCTGTATTTTGACCGGCTAATGCTGACACAGATATGAATGACCACTTTGGCAGTAGACAATCTAAGCCTCCTCCCTAGCCAGTGTTAACAGTAATGTCTTTCATTAAAACATTTTTGTAAGTTTACATTTTCTTAATTTATTGATGTATTTTGGCTGCTATTCCTTTTCTTGGAAACAACATGATTGCTAATGCTTCTGCCTTTGAATTCTCACCTTCATCTGGTATATGGCCTCTCAGACTGGCATTATAACACAGACTTACAGCACAAGTGGTCCTGATCATCTGACAAGGCCTTCTTATGAGATCGGGTGTATTGTTTATCAAGGTCTGTATCTTGTGGATATTTGTTAATGAAACTTTGGGTAAAGTTGCACGAAACAGGGCACACCATTGGTGAGCCAATGTGTCACAAAGTGATCAGATGTCGATTCAAGGCTGCAATGTCCTTGGGTAGTGACGTGCTTCAGTCTTTGGTGGGAGTTGGAAAGCGGAGGCAATATCCCATCTCCGGAGGAAGAAAGAGAAAAACAGAAGGATGAGGCAATGCTCCATAACTCCTAGTGACCTGCTCAAGAGCCCCATTGGTAGATACCTAGGAGAAGGTTACTTTGGCTATCCTTTAAGCCATGGCACGGAAAGGGGCGCAAGAACTAAAGGAGAGAAAAAAATTACTTTAAAATAGGGGAGGAAAAATCACATCAATCAAACCTTGCAAATGATGATAGCTCCAAAAGAAAACATTTTAACATGATTTTTGAATTTGGACCATTGCAACCAAGGAATTTGCCAGCATTTAATGATAGAATACCGGCTGCTTAATACTGAGACTGTTTGTTAATCTTAGGGAATAACCATACAGGCCATTTATCAGTAAATGCCACAAGGAATTTGTAAACAAATCCTAGTGAAATAACCCCACTCATACGCTGTACTTTTCAACTAAACATATGGAACAACAGGCAGCAAAAAGTGTATGCTTTCAGATCTTTAATTGAGCTATCCTCAACCTAGCAAAAGGCTTAAAAAGAAACTAAGTGTATGGAGAACCATATATTGTATGGAGAACCATATATTGGAGACTCCTCCACTTCCCCAGTCAGCTGTTCTGTGTAGTTCTTTTGTTGATCCAGGTGCTTGTGTGTCCTTTTCCTCCTGCCATCTCGCCCAACTGATGCCACTATTTTCTGATTCCTCTGCACTCCTCCAATTCTGGCCTCTTGTGCATTCCCGATTTCCTTCGCCCCACCATTGGTGGTCATGCCTTCAGCTGTCCAGGCCCTGAACTCTGGAATTCCCTCCCTAAATCTCTCTGCCTCTCCACCGCGCTCTCCTCCTTTAAGACACTCCTTAAAACCTACCTCTTTGACCAAGCTTTTGGTCACCAGTCCTAATATTTCCTTATGTAGCTCAGTGTCACATTTTGTTTGATAGCGTTCCTGTGAGGTACCTATGTTAAAGGTGCTATATATATGCAAGTTGTTGTTGTTTTACACACAGATCTCTTTATTTCTAACTCTTCTAAAATCTTTTGCCATCCATTAAAAGAAACAGTGTGTAGGGGGAGCCAAAGCAATGATTTCTGTGCCTTCTGTCTCACTGCTCCCTACAAGTCAATTGCTCTCAACTAGCGTGAAAGTTTTCGAGGATAAGTAAGAAAACGGATATTGGGAGCCCAGATAATTGGTGTCCCACCATAATAAACTGCAAGACCAAAGTGTTTCTTTGCTAATTTTCTGCCTCTTCCTTTCTCTTGCACTGAGGCCTACTGCAGGCTGAGATCAGCTAACTCAACACAGGCCAAGATTTGAAACCTGAGGACCTTCTTGTCTGTGTGGCTCAGTTACATGCTGGGTTTGCTAACTGGACAGAGTTAACACCAAAGTTCAAGTGGTTTGTCAATGATGGTTGACTTACAAGATGTGTCACTTTCTTGAAGCGTATTACATTATATTGTCTTCTGGTAGGGTTTGTGATCATTTTTTTATTCCATGTTCTAAAAATTGTAATTTTCTGCTGGGAGATGGGAACAGATTTAGGCTCATGCAATGGATTATGTGATATGGACCAAAGTACAATTGGACTTTGTGATTTCAATAGCTGTGATATTGAGTTTAGTTCCCTATGCAATCGAAGTTACTGACCTACCGTGAAAAAGAAAAAGAAAAACTTGTATTTCTATCGCGCCTTTCATGGCCTCAGGATGTCCCAAAGCGCTTAACAGCCAATGAAGTACTTTTGAAGTGTAGTCACTGTTGTAATACAGGAAATGTGACAACCAATTTACGCACAGCAAGTTCCCACAAACAGCAATGAGAAAAAGGGTAGTAGGCAGAAGGCTGGAAATTATAGACCAGTTAGCCTAACATCTGTGGTGGGTAAAATTTTGGAATCTATTATTAAGGAGACAGTAGCGGAACATTTGGATAAACATAATTTAATAGGACAAAGTCAGCATGGCTTTACGAAGGGGAAGTCATGTCTGACAAATTTGCTTGAGTTCTTTGAGGACATAACGTACAGGGTGGATAAAGGGGAACCAGTGGACGTAGTGTATTTAGACTTCCAGAAGGCATTCGACAAGGTGCCACATAAAAGAATATTGCTCAAGATAAAGAATCACTGGATTGGGGGTAATATTCTGGCATGGGTGGAGGATTGGTTATCTAACAGGAAGCAGAGAGTTGGGATAAATGGTTCATTCTCGGACTGGCAACCAGTAGCCAGTGGTGTTCCGCAGGGGTCGGTGCTGGGTCCCCAACTCTTTACAATCTATATTAACGATTTGGAGGAGGGGACCGAGTGTAACGTATCAAAGTTTGCAGATGATACAAAGATGGGAGGGAAAGTGGAGAGTGAGGAGGACATAAAAAACCTACAGGGGGATATAGACAGGCTGGGTGAGTGGGCGGAGATTTGGCAGATGCAATACAATATTGGAAAATGTGAGGTTATGCACTTTGGCAGGAAAAATCAGAGAGCAAGTTATTATCTTAATGGCGAGAAACTGGAAAGTACTGCAGTACAAAGGGATCTGGCGGTCCTAGTGCAAGAAGATCAAAAAGTTAGTATGCAAGTGCAGCAGGTGATCAAGAAGGCCAACGGAATGTTGGCTTTTATTGCTAGGGGGATGGAATATAAAAACAGGGAGGTATTGCTGCAGTTATATAAGGTATTGGTGAGACAGCACCTGGAATACTGCATACAGTTTTGGTGTCCATACTTAAGAAAAGACATACTTGCTCTCGAGGCAGTACAAAGAAGGTTCACTCAGTTAATCCCGGGGATGAGGGGGCGGACATATGAGGAGAGATTAAGTAGATTGGGACTCTACTCATTGGAGTTCAGAAGAATGAGAGGCGATCTTATTGAAACATATAAGATTGTGAAGGGGCTTGATCGGGTGGATGCGGTAAGGATGTTCCCAAGGATGGGTGAAACTAGAACTAGGGGGCATAATCTTAGAATAAGGGGCTGCTCTTTCAAAACTGAGATGAGGAGAAACTTCTTCACTCAGAGGGTAGTAGGTCTGTGGAATTTGCTGCCCCAGGAAGCTGTGGAAGCTACATCATTAAATAAATTTAAAACAGAAATCGACAGTTTCCTAGAAGTAAAGAGAATTAGGGGTTATGGGGAGCGGGCAGGAAATTGGACATGAATTTAGATTTGAGATTAGGATCAGATCAGCCATGATCTTATTGAATGGCGGAGCAGGCTCGAGGGGCCGATTGGCCTACTCCTGCTCCTATTTCTTATGTTCTTATGAGATAAATGACCAGATAATCTGTTTTAGTGATATTGGTTGAGGGATAAATATTGGCCAGGGCACCAGGGAGAACTCTCCTGCTCTTCTTCGAAATAGTGCCATGGAATCTTTTATGTTCACCTGAGAGGGCAGACGGGGCCTCGGTTTAACGTCTCATCCGAAACAAGGCACCTCCAGCAGTATTGCACTCCCTCAGTACTGCACAGGAGTGTCAGACCAGATTATGGGCTCAGGTCTCTGGAGTGGGGCTTGAACCCACAATCTTCTGTCTCAGAGGAGAGAGTGGTATCAACTGAGCCAAGGCTAACAACTGACACTGTGTCCATTATAAGGCAGTACCATATGAAGAGGTTCCAAAGATATCATAAACCATAAGAACCAAACTCAAGCATTTCAACATCATCTGAAGTCACCAGATGTGTTACTGTCTGAAATACGTTTCTAAATATATTATAGAACTACCTGCTCCCTAATTGCCCAGGGTATTAATAAGCCACATAGACTACCAAGTCCCAGATATCCTGCAATTAGCCTCAATGCCTCTGGTCTAGGGAGTGGGTAAATGAGCCAGGATTCCCATTCCTTGTTGCTATCCAGTGATCCTTACTGGAAAGTATATGTGTGGACATTGCATGAGAACGGGATCAGACAACTGTGATGCCTCCTGTGACAAAATAATCCACTGAATTCACTGTCTGGGAATACACTGGGTGACCACTTTTGATATAAGCATTGTAAGGTGACCCATGACTATGGAACGGCCCTTCCCCCCAAGATGAGTCAGCAACTTCAGGAAAGGAGAAAGGTTAGGAGATATCTGGAAATACTTTTGATTTTAAGCACAGTAGAGGGGGTGAGATCAAGCAGCAAGTTTCCAGAGAGGAAAACATAAATAAATGGATTAACAGAACAAATAATTGCAGGATTTGATGACATAAATTGACTGGAAAATACTGATCATGTGATCAAGTTGATTTATCAATTTTATCCATTTTTGAATAAAAAATTGGAATTTGTCAACTGACATCAGTTTCATAGAAACAGCTTTATTCTGGGATGGTAGCTGCAATGCAAAGTAAGGATGAGCTCCAACAACAGTTACCATTCTGTCAATTACTGTAGGTGATTTGTCATTGTGCCTTATGTCCTTGCATTAAAGGGGGCTATCATCTTCTAAATTGTCTCAGAAGATGAAAACTCCATGGACGCCAGATCAACTGTATTCAGCATTGTCATTGAGTCTGCCATTGTTTTAATATGAATGAATCTTTGAACTGTTTCAGTGATGTGAAGTTAGATCTTTGGTGCTGTTCAGTAACCTAGCTATTACTAAAATTACAGAGCGCTCAATGAGCACCATCAAGTTGGTCACCCTTGGCTTGGTGCCCTGGAGTGTTCCTTTCGCAAAATTATGCAGTCAATTCTAGAATATTGAAGTCATATCTCATTCAATTTTAACTTGAAAATATTTCACATCGTTCACCTGACGAAGGAGGAAGCCTCCGAAAGCTTGTGAATTTAAAATAAAATTGCTGGACTATAACTTGGTGTTGTAAAATTGTTTACAATTAAACTTGAAAATAAACAGTCTTAGTAAAAATGCAGCAACTGTCCAATCCACAGTCAGTTAACAGCAAGTTAATTTAGGCTGTTCGACGCATTGCAAACGCAACGTAAAGGGCAATCCTAGGATTTGCAGTTTTAAGTTATGCCATGATATGTGTGTGTGTCTATATATATAAAATATATCACCCTTGAAAGGCATTACAACAGGTCACTCTGTAATTGACAGAATTGGTAGAGATACAGATTGAATGGTAATGGTTGTTGGTACTAATTTTGACTTGATATTGCTGCATCTTCTTATTCTGTAATATTTAGGAACAACTTGTATTTACATAGCTCCTTTAACGTAGTAAAACTTCCCAAGGCGCTTCACAGGAGGGTTATCAAACAAAGTCAATAGTTTTTATCTTCTAAAATGGTCATCAGTAAGAAGCTATGGCAAGGATAGATTGTTTATGCCCAATAATCTTTTTTTGATTAATTCATGGGATGTGGGCGTCACTGGCAAGGCCATCATTTATTGCCCATCACTAATTGCCCTTGAGAAGGTGGTGGTGAGCTGCCTTCTTGAAGCAGGATTGTACAACTGAGTGGCTTGCTAGGCCATTTCAGAGGGCAGTCAAGAATCAACCACATTGCTGTGGGTCTGGAGTCACATATAGGCCAGATCAGGTAAGGACAGCAGGTTTCCTTCCCCAAAGGGGATTAGTGAACCAGATGGGTTTTTACAACAATCTGGTAGTTTCATAGTCACCATCACTGATACTAGCTTTTTAATTCCAGATTTTTTTATTTAATTAACTGAACTTACATTCTACCATGGCAGGATTTGAACTCATATCACCAGATTATCAGTCCAGGCCTCTGGATTGATAATCCAGTGACATATCCACTATGCTACTGTACCCGTTGACCTGTGCTGTGAAGCAGTGAGTTGAAGATTCCTGCTCACTATTCTTCACGTTGCACGTTGACTAGTATTGGCAACGGCACCAGGGGGAAACACAGGGTGGCACCAGGAGAAATGGAAAGCAAGTCACACTCCTACACCTACTAATCGTCCAGTTCTAGATTGGCATTGGTAGAGGTCTTGTGGGAAGGAATGGTGAGATGGCCTGGAGAGAGAAGGAGAGGAAATCCTGGAGGAGTGGGGAAGAGGAATTAAGTCAAGCTTGTAAAGTGTACTTATTTTGATTGCACTTAATGATTATAAAAATGGGTACTAATTAGCTAAGTACAGGTAATTTGTAGCAAGAAAGTTTCACAGACGACATTTCTCTTTAGATCCTACCCTTGTTTGCCTTCTGGCTGAGGAATAACAGCATTTGGCACCGAGTGCATTGGAATCAAGCCCACAGCTGCACAAGCTGTGACTGATTGGTCCTTTCCAGCCTGTTGCTGGGGGCAGTGATCCTATCCTGTCACCCCCATCCTCAGGCCCCACCCATCCCACTGATGTGATCCAAAAAAAAACCTCAGATTGTTTCAGGCCTCCTTTCCAACTTTGCGATAATGAAAAGCAACAAGCATTGAGCTTGTGCAAGCAAAACCAAACCAGTCAATGCCAAGAACACAAAAAGCCAGCCGCTATGGAGCATTGGTTTGTGCCACTGTCTGCCCTGGAGCAAACGCAGCCTCTATTGATTCTTATCCTGTCAAACTTGTTGTTCAGTGTTTACATTTTCAGACCCTGGGGAGACATGTGGAGGCCAGTGCATTAACGTTTTGTGATATCTTAATTAAAATCTACATTCTGTTGTGCGCAAAGTCAAGAATCAAGAATAAAGGATATGTTTTGAATAATTGCTACACAGTAAATATTTATGCCAGTCATCTTTGAAATCCAGAGAATGTCAACGTCAGAACTGTGGTAAATCTCCATGGGAATGTAAGATGTCATTGCGGGGGGTGGGGCGCAACAGTTTATAAATCCGCACAAATCAAAATTACTGCATCTTCTTATTTTGTCCCATAGCATCAACCCCTCCGTGAGGCTGCTCAAAGTGCAACCAGTATGGCATGAACCTGTGCCGGTTGGAATATTTCCCACCGCAATCAATAAAATTTAATGCCATTTTATCAGTGAAGTTCCCAAATCATGGAAGGCTTTGGGAATTATATGGTGTTCAGAGAAACTCGGGACTCATTGCCGTACGCTGTCACTTTGCTTTAAATTTTGCTACAATTTTAGCTTGGTTTGCATATTTTGCAACACCGCAAACCTTGTTCTCATACCCCTACGCTCCTCCCCCTCCTCGTTTCGCTACAACATGACTAAATAAGCAACAAATCTGACTGGGCTGATTTGAGGCCCATTCACATTATTACTCAGCAGCGGGTGAACATCATGATTTGACCCACTTCTAACCAATTTATATGCATGAAAGGCTTCCGACGCTCTCAATTTGCCCTGTTTACATTGCGGGGAAAATCCGGAGTACTGGCAGCAGTTCCATGTTATTAGGGAAATGAACATGCAGACCAGCAATTTGAAAATCGCACTGCCTGCTCACGTGGGGAGGCTGACAGCCCAGCCTGCTCATAGACAGAACAGAATGGCAGCCAGCAGCCTCCAGCATTGGCATCGCTGCCCGTTTACAGTTGCTGCTTCGTGGGAGGGAGCAAAACCATCTTGCAAGGTGGTGTTCTATGTATCTAGAGCTACGTCCTCCTCTTGGTTTATATTGCAGCACTGCCATTGAACGTAGGATTGCTTTCAGAGATACATATATAGGGTATAGTTAGAAACTGATGATTTACTTAAAATGAAACTCCACACCTGAACCCAGAGTGGACGTATATTAAATGTAGAAATTAGGTCCTGATGGTCAGACCATCATGGCTCAACACGTCTTCCAACCCCTCCCACCACCCACCCCCCGACACCTCCCACCTACCCCTAGCAGCCACTTAATCTCCTGAAAGAAGCGAACACCAGAGAAAAAAAACAGGGCCAATAAGGGAAAAAAAACTCTGGAAAATTCTTCTCCGCCCCCCCCTCAGGTGATTGAAACCAGTCCAGGAGATCACATGGACCAAGTGTTATCTATAAAGACCTTCTATATGATGCGATCTCTGCCCCAGTCCAGAACAAGTCCAGCTCCCCCCCTGAAGGCAGTCAGTAACCACCACACCAGCCGGCAATGTATTCCAGAGGCTCACAGTACTCTGGGAAAAGAAGACCCGCCCAACATCCAGTCTATTCCTACTCTTCCATCGTATAAATTAAATTTGTGAGCTCTGGTCCTCCCTAATCTGTTAAACCGGAATAATCTATCAATACGGACACTATCCAGCCCTTTAATTATTTTATAGATCTCTAACAGGTCACCTCTAAGTCTATGTTGCTCTAAAGTAAATAGACCAAGGTACTCGAGCCTATCTAAGTAGCTGAGATTCTTTAAGCTCGGAATCATTCTTGTAGCTCTCCTCTGGATCTTTTCCAAGGCCACAATGCACATGTAATTTACTGGCTGGAACCCTTTCACACTTTGGAACCGCAAGCGCCAGTTCCATTTTGTGCGGTTACGCCCCCTTCTGTTCACTCTTCTTCATTGTTGCCATAACCCATTAAAGGTCATTGCAAATCAACCTTGCAATGTACTTTCCCAAAACAAAATGCAAACCAAATGGGAGTAGCAGCTGAAAGTCCTGGAACGTGAAATACATAAACAGACCAAAAATGTTTTGAGAACTGAGACCTTCATCAAATAATCAGTAAAGCTTCAAACTTTAACATCAAACTTTAATAACATCAACTCTCATTGTGGGGTGGGGGGGGCAGACCTGCAAGTAATACATAAACCTGTGTCACAGTCGCAGAAATCTGGAACTCTCTCCCCCTAAAGGCTGCTGCAAGGGCTATTGGAGCTTTCAAGACTGAGATAGGTAGATCTTTGTTAGGTGAGGGTATCAAGGGCTATGGAGCTAAGGCAGGTAAATGGAGTTGAGGTGCAGATCAGCCATGATCTAATTGAATGGTGGCGCAGGCTCGAGGGGCTGAATGGCCTACTCCTGTTCCTAAAGTTCCTATCATCCTAGATGTAGCCTGCAGTAACACCTCAACAATGCTGTAGTTAGCACATCTAATGACCACATGGTCGTCATCCAAATGGCCTTTCATTGGTATCTTGAAATAAATACTGGGCACAAAGTCTGGCTGCATGACTGTCCAGTTGGAATGATCTCAAGCAGGAAGTTGTTGCCTATGAATGACACTTCATAGAACCATAGAAAACATACAGCACAGAAGGGGGCCATTCAGCCCATCGTGTCCGCGCCGGCTCGAAGAACAACCAGGTGCCCATTCTAATCCCACCTTCCAGCACCCGGTCCGTAGCCCTGCAGCTTACAGCACTTTAGGTGCAGTCCAGGTACTTTTTAAAAGAGTTGAGGGTCCCTGCCTCTACCACCAATTCGGGCAGCGAATTCCATACACCCACCACCCTCTGGGTAAAAAAGTTTTTCCTCATGTCCCCTTTAATCCTTCCGCCAATCTGCTTTAATCTGTGTCCTCTAGTTCTTGAACTCTCCGCTAGGGGAAACAGGTACTTCCTGTCGACTCTATCTGGGCCCCTCATAATTTTGTACACCTCAATCAAGTCACCCCTCAGCCTCCTCTGCTTTAAGGAAAACAACCCCAGCCTATCCAATCTCTACTTGTAGCTGTAGTTTTCAAGCCCTAGCAACATTCTTGTAAATCTTCTCTGCACTCTCTCCAGAGCAATTACGTCCTTCCTGTAATGTGGTGACCAGAACTGCGCACAATACTCCAGCTGTGGCCTTACCAGCGTTTTATACAGTTCCATCATTACATCCCTGCTTTTGTATTCTATACCTCAGCTAATAATGGAGAGCATTCCGTATGCCTTCTTCACAACCTTATCTACCTGTACTGCCACCTTCAGGGACCTGTGCACATGCACTCCAACGTCTCTCACTTCCTCTACCCCTCTCAATATGTTCCCATTTACTGCGTATTCCCTTTTATTGTTTGCCCTCCCTAAGTGCATTACCTCACACCTCTCCAGGTTGAACTTCATTTTCCATTTTTCCGCCCACTCCACCAACCCATTGATATCTTCTTGGAGTCTACAGCTATCCTCTTCACTGTGAACTACATGGCCAGTTTTTGTGTTGTCTGCAAATTTGCCAATCATGCCCCCTACATTCAAGTCCAAATCATTAATATGTACCACAAACAGCAAGGGACCCAACACTGAGCCCTGTGACACACCACTGGAAATGGATTTCCATTCGCAAAGACATCCATCGACTTTTACCCTTTGTTTCCTGTTACTGAGCCAATTTTGGATCCAATTCACCACATTTCCCTGTATCCCATGGGCTTTTCCCTTTCTGAGCAGTTTGCCATGTGGGACCTTGTCAAATGCCTTACTAAAATCCATGTAGACAACATCCACTGCACTACCCTCATCAATCCTCCTTGTCACTTCATCAAAGAATTTAATCAGATTTGTAAGGCATGACCTTCCCTGAACAAATCCATGTTGACTATCCCTGATTAAACCATGTCTTTCCAAGTGACAGTTTATTCTATCTCTCAGGATTGATTCTAATCGTTTGCCCACCACTGAGGTAAGACTGACCGGCCTATAATTGTTCGGCCTTTCCCTCGTACCCTTTTTAAACAATGGTACCACGTTTGCAGATTTCCAGTCCTCCGGTACTTCCCCTGTATCTAGTGAGGATTGGAAAATGATCCTCAGAGCATCTGCTATTTCCTCCCTGGCTTTCTTCAATAGCCTAGGAAACAATCCATCCGGCCCTGGTGACTTATCAACTTTCAAGGATTCCAGTACCTCCAGTACTTCCTCTCTCGTAATGTTTACCTAATCCAACATTTCACACCTCTCCTCTTTAACTACAACGTCTGGATCATCCCTTTCCTTTGTGAATATGAAGACAAAATAATCATTTAAACTCTACCCACATCCTCTGCTTCTACACACAACTTACCCTTATTATCCCTGATAGGTCCCACCTTTTCCTTAGCTATCCTCTTGTTCTTAATGTACTGATAAAACATCTTTGGGTTTTCTTTAATCTTACTAGCTAATATTTTTTCAAGCCTTCCTTTGCTTTCCTTATTTCCTTTTTTACATCATCCCTGTACTTTCTATGCTCCACTAGGCTTTCTGCAATATTTAGTTTTCTGTGACAGTCATAAGCTTTCTTTTTCTGCTTTATCTTGCCCTGTATACTTCTAGACAACCAGGGGGCTCTAAATTTGGCAGTGCCACCCTTTTCCTTTGAGGGGACGTGTCTGCATTGTACCGATACAATTTCATCTTTTAGTGCCTCCCATCAGCTTGCCATTGATTTTTCCTCAAGTAGTTGTGTCCAGTCCACTTCTGCCAAATCACCTCTTAGCTCTGTAAAATTTGCCTTCCCCCAATTTAAAACGTTTACTCCTGATTTAACTCTGTCCTTTTCCATAATAATGTGAAAACTAACTGATTTGTGGTCACTATCCCCAATATGGTCACCCACTGTCACTTCACCCGGTCAAAAGATGTAGACTTCCTCTGGGCTCAGACTAAGCAGATCATATCTAGTACTGCGGACAACAACATGCAAACAAAGCATTGAGTCATCGAAAGGTGTGGTGGAATGCTTTGTTGATAGGAACAATCAGGCAAATAAGAGGACAAGGAAGCTTATTGCTTAGCTAAATTCTAATATGGAAAGATCCTATCATCAGTTTGGCAGATATTAAAGCCCAAATTAACTCCAAGCTATATCATTATCATCCAGTGTCCATAGACCAATGGTAATGATTGAATTTTTGTTCAACATTAGGCCTAAATCCATTATTTCTCTACATATGATGATAATAGAGTAAGCTCTTGTATCAGAAACTCCATTGAAGTCGAAAAAATCGATGAGTTAACTTCCTTTTCAATTATTCCCTTCATCTGGAATTGCTCCTTACCATTTCCTTCCTCCCCTTCCCAGGGTGAGATCAAGAATTAGCCACGTAAAGAATCATTACTGCTTTATAATATATCATGTCATTCCACCAACAGGCCTCCTATCCAGCAGGTCCCATTTAAGATCAAATCCAAGATCACAAGGAATCTCTATTCAGGACAATGCAAATTATTATGTCCAAGGTCACCAATATAAATCAAAATCCTGTTTCCAATTACATTTTGGACAACCTTTCCAATCCTGGATTACCTTAAAATCCATTTTCTATCTTTCTCTGCAATAGCTTCTAAATGGCTACACATGCTTTTGTCACCTTACTATTTGGGACAATCAAGATAAAGTTTGTTAAATGGGGGCAAATCTTTGTCTTCACCCCATGGAGTGTAATCTGGCGGAGCAGATTGCCTGCCCATTATACAACCCATTTGATTTTCGTTCGATTACAATGGAATCAAAATCAGACAAGTTCCATAACGGGCAGGCAATTCACTCCTGTGCAGTGGAAATAAAAATGTACCCATGGTCTTTACAGCCACTAGATGCTGCAGTATTGTTTTTTTTTAATTAGTTCATGGGATGTGGGCGTCGCTGGCGAGGCCAGCATTTATTGCCCATCCCTAATTGCCCTTGAGAAGGTGGTGGTGAGCCGACTTCTTGAACCGCTGCAGTCCGTGTGGTAAAGATTCTCCCACAGTGTTGTTAGGAAGGGAGTTCCAGGATTTTGACCCAGCGACGCTGAAGGAACGTCGATATATTTCCAAGTCGGGATGGTGTGTGACTTGGAGGGGAACCTGCGGGTGGTGTTGTTCCCATGTACCTGCTGCTCTTGTCCTTCGAGGTGGTAGAGGTCGTGGGTTTGGGAGGTGCTGTCGAAGAAGCCTTGGCGAGTTGCTGCAGTGCATCCTGTGGATGGTACACACTGCAGCCACAGTGTGCCGGTGGTGAAGGGAGTGAATATTTAAGGTGGTGGATGAGGTGCCAATCAAGCGGGCTGCTTTGTCCTGGATGGTGTCGAGCTTCTTGAATGTTGTTGGAGCTGCACTCATCCCGGCAAGTGGAGAGTATTCCATCACACTCCTGACTTGTGCCTTGTAGATGGTGGAAAGGCTTTGGGGAGTCAGGAGGTGAGTCACTCGCCACAGAATACCCAGCCTCTGACCTGCTCCTGTAGCCACAGTATTTATATGGCTGGTCCAATTAAGTTTCTGGTCAATGGTGACTCCCAGGATGTTGATGGTGGGGGATTCGGCAATGGTAATGCCATTGAATGTCAAGGGGAGGTGGTTAGACTCTATAGTATAATTATAAAACAATTACCCATATCTTGTGGGGGAATAAAAGTACAGTATTAATTATGTTCCATATTCATTCATTCTCTTAAAATCAAATTACGCCCAAGATCAATTTTTTTTCTGTAAACTTGTTATTGATCCTGAGAGGCTTTCCGCCAATAAAGATGTGTTCTCATTTCCTCCACGAGAGCAAGGTGCTTGAGAAAGGATTATTATTAAACATGAAATTGGCAAAAGGATATTCTATTTAAAAAAAACTCTCGCGTTCTTCCTGAGCAAAGTCGGGCTCAATGGTCCACAAGAGCTCCTTGTTTAAAGCTGCAGTGCTACCTACCCCTGATCTTCCAATCCCCGACAAGGCTTTCCTGTTTTAAACTCAGATGCCACAAGGCCGTGCAAAATCTGCATTGGCCTTCTCCAGTAACTCAATACACCTTGCAACTTGTGAATGTAAACTTGCTAGATTTCCAAGCAGCTTGAAAACCATGTGTAAGTCAATGTAAGAGCAGTGAAGTGCTAATAAATCCATCGCCCACTAGGCCCTCTTATTGACATAGTGGCAGCTCACTGCCCTTGCATCTACTCCTGGCTTTTCCCAAGGAGAACTATTAAAAGTGCATCTATAAAGAAGTGTTACATCTTGAATTTGGTAAGTCAATTATCAAGCTGTAATGGTGATTTCAAGCTTTCTTGAAATATCTCCGCTCTAATTAAAATTGTTGACAAGCTTAGGTTATTTACAATTCAATTGGGTGCAGCTACAACAACACTCGAGAAGCTCATCGATGCTCAGTTTGAGATTCACCAGGACTGCTCGGCTCCAGACCTCATTACAGCCTTGGTCCAAACATGGGCACAAAAGCTGAATTCCAGAGGTGAGGTGAGAATGCCTTTGACATCAAAGCAGCATTTGACCGAGAGTGGCACAAGGAGCACTAGTAAAACTAAAGTCAATGGAGATCAGGGGGAAAAACCCTCCACTGGTTGGAGTCATACTTGGCACAAAGGAATATGGTTGTAGTTGTTGGAGAGCAATCATCTCAGCCTCAGGACATCGCTGCAGGAGTTTCTCAGAGCAGCGTCCTAGGCCCAACTATCTTCAGCTGCTTCATCAATGACCTTCACTCCATCACAAGGTTAGAAGTTCACTGATGATTGCACATTGCTCAGCTCCATTTACAATTCCTCAGATAATGAAGTCCATGCCCGCGTGCAACAAGACCTGGACAACATCCAGGCTTGGGCTGATAAGTGGCAAGTAACATTCATGCTATGTAAGTGCCAGGCAATGACCATCTCCATCAAGGGAGAGCCTAACCACAGCCCCTTGACATTCAATGGCATTACCATCGCTGAATTACCCACTATCAACATCCTGGGATCAGCATTGACCAGAAAGTCAACTGAACCAGCCACATAAATGCCATGGCTACTACAGCAGGTCAGTCTGGGTATTCTGTGGTGAGTGGCTCACCTCCTGACTCCCCAAAGCACAAGATATACAAGACATAAGTCAGGAGTGCGATGGAATACACTCCACTTGCCTGTTTGGATGCAGCTGCAACAGCACTCAAGAATCTCAACACCATCCAGGACAAAGCCATCTACTTGATTGGCACCACATCCATTAGCTTAAACGACCACTCCCTCTATCATCGGTGTACCATGGTTGCAGAGTGTACTATCTACAGGATGGACTGTGAAAAGTCATCATGGCTTCTTTGAGAGCACCTTCCAAATCCATAACCACCACCACCTAGAAGGACAATGGCAGCAGGTGCATGGGAACACCATCACCTCCAAGTTTCCCTCCAAGTCACACACGATCCTGACTTGGACATATATCGCCATTCTTTCATTGCCGCTGCGTCAAAATCCTGAAACTCCCTACCTAACAGCACTGTGGGAGCACCTTCACCACACGGACTGCAGCGGTTCATGAAGAAGGCTCGCCACCACCTTCTCAAGGCCAACTAGGGATAGGCAATAAATTTCTGCTTTGCCAGTGACACCCACATCCTGAGAATGAAAATTTTAAAAAATTAATCTTACTTGTGTTTGTGTTGAGATGAGCAAAGGTGTTGGCATCAGAACATAAAAGGAGCTAAGCTGAGTAATTAGATAGAAATATTATGAAAGAGACTTACATGAAATGCAATAGGGTAATCTTATCCCAGTTCCTAGTGGGCATGGTCCCGTAGCACAAAACTGTTCCTAATGTCACATTAAGTGACATTAAACTAGAATATAACTCACAGAGGCCATAGTACTGGAAATGGAAAAAAAAATCTTAGTGATTGCATTGGGCATTCTCTTTGAAGTTGGTGTTAACTCGCATTGATTGGATAGAGTGGAGGGAGCTTTACTCTGCAGTTGATTCTGGAATACCTGACCTGGAAATGCTTGATGCTGACATTGCTGGACTAAAATGGAAAAAACAAATCTATTCCCTTTACCATTCTAAGGTTCTTTGTCTTAATGGGGCCAAAAAAAACACAATTCGCTAAACAAATTTGTAAATCCTTGCATCAAATCTTTCTGCCTTCTGCAGGAAGTGATACAAAGGAACTTCCTAAATGCAGCATTGAAGATGAAGTAGAACATCACTGAAAGGAAACAATGGGATTCAGGTAAACACCATTGATAGTGAACTCACGGGCTTACATATGTAAGAATAGTTAAGTCCATCCTAAGTTACCCGTTCTCTTAATGCCACATGTATATGTCATACAATAATAATAAAGTATACAATTTAACATTAAAGGTACAGATACTGGCCCTGACCCCTTACATGACCACAGGTTATCTAATATTATCAGAAGTACTCTTGGGTTACGAAATTAATAACTGCAAGATACTCAATACATTTCAAAAACATAAATTTAGCATAAGGACAAAATAGTTTCACTCCAATATCATACCCACATGAATTTTGCTCACTTTTGAATACCAAGCCAACCTTTGCTGAGATGAACTAGTTATGATGTGGAGATGCCGGTGATGGACTGGGGTTGACAATTGTAAACAATTTTACAACACCAAGTTATAGTCCAGCAATTTTATTTTAAATTCCACAAGCTTTCGGAGGCTTCCTCCTTCCTCAGGTGAATGTTGTTGTCGTTTCCACATCGTTCACCTGAGGAAGGAGGAAGCCTCCGAAAGCTTGTGAATTTAAAATAAAATTGCTGGACTATAACTTGGTGTTGTAAAATTGTTTACAATGAACTAGTTAAGTATGGCAGGAAGTAATCTTTTCGATTCATCCATTGTGATCATTGTTTGAATACACAAACCAGTTAAAATTTGACCCTGAAATTCTCTCAGTCTCCCGCTGTAACCCCAGCAGAAGATCAGCGGAACCCTCAGCCATTTACACCATTTTTCTGGGGGGGGGGGGGTCTGCTGGTCTCCTGCTGGAGTTACTGTGGGAGACCAGCAGAATTCCAGGACCATAAATTTCTAAACGATTGACAGCCAATTTTCGGAATGTGTGCTCACAGCAGGGAGCCTTGCCCACCAGGAGAACATATCTAGTAACTGCTGCCGTGCTCCCTGTGATTTACTGTCCATTCATTTTGACGGTTGGAAAATTGGGGGAAATTCTGTGTCAGGAGAGTACATTCAGAAAATCAGCCGTCTAAAGTGCACAGACTGTAAAAACTAACTTTTGTCTTCCGTTTAGTACTATTTGACTTAGTGTAAACTGTTGGACATGTGCAGTAGGCAGATGGTACAATCACACAATTCACTCATATCTGTATCATATGCATTAATGTAAGTATAAATATCAGCTTGTGTACATTTGCAGAACATACCAGCACATCCAGTACCGTATAAGTCCATTCACCACCAGTCTGCATCTCGATCTGTAAACTGAGGGACTCACAATATGCAGAGAGGGAACATGATCCAGGTTTATAAATGCTTACGGCACGGATAATTTAAGCTAGCGTGAAAGATGTATACAAAACTGAATACATCTGTGTACGTTTAAAGAGCATCTGCCGTCATTAGTGCTCCATTTTAATAAATTTAAGTTGTAAAACCTACTGATTAATTTTAATTCCCTTTTTGTTTTCTTTTCTCTGTTTGCAGTGAATACTGACGGCAACACAAGAGGAACTGAAAAGTCACTGCACCCAACAGGGTGAGGTATGTGCACTAAAAGCAGTAGAAATGTATGCCAGAATTGTGCTGTGTAGCTTATATCCTTCCAATGTCTAGTGGAAAGTACACTATTAGGCAGTGAAGTGAGTTTTAGTGAGTTACCAAGACACCACACCATCCTCTGCTTTAAAAATGGTTATGAATTTAACAGAAAAGTAATCGATCATAAATTAAAATATTTATTAAGGAGGAGACCTGACAAAAATAAATAATATATCATTCTCATACACTTTTTGTTCAATAATATATGCAACTGCTGTGATATGATGTTTGATCATTTTGAAAGGCTGTTCTTAAAAAATAATTTACTTAAAAGGAGAGTTACAAATATGAAATACAAAGCAATGGCATTCTGAAACTACTATTTCAGTCATCTCACTGACACAAGCAAGCTTCTAAATGCATGCAGTAACATGATGGTGATTAATTTTGGTAGGAAGAATGAGGAGAGGCAATATAATCTAAATGGTACACTTTTAAAGGGGGTGCAGGAACAGAGAGACCTGGAGGTGTACGTACACAAATCTTTGAAAGTGGCAGGACAAGTTGAGACGGCTGTTAAAAAGGCATACGGGAACTTTGGCTTTATTAATAGAGGCATAGAGTACAAAAGCAAGGAAGTTATGCTAAACCTTTATAAAACACTGGTTAGGCCCAACCTGGAGTATTGTGGCCAATTCTGGGAACCACACCTGAGGAAGGATGTCAAGGCCTTAGAGAGGGTGCAGAGGAGATTTACTAGAATGGTTCCAGGGATGAAAGACTAGTTTCGTGGAGAGACTAAAGAAACTGGGGTTGTTCTCCTTAGAGCAGAGAAGGTTAAAGGGAGATTTGATAGAGGTGATTTGATAGAGGTGTTCAAAAGCATGAAGGGTTTTGATAGAGTAAATAAGGAGAAACTGTTTCCAGTGACAGAAAGGTCGGTAACCAAAGCACACAGATTTAAAGTAATTGGTAAAAGAACCAGAGGTAACATGAGGAAAAAAAAATACGCAGCAAGTTGTTATGATCTGGAATGCACTGCCTGAAAGGATGGTGGAAGCAGATTCAATAATAACTTTCAAAAGGGAATTTGATAAATAGTTGAAGGGGAAAATTTTGCAGAGCTATGGGGAAAGAGCCGGGGGTTGGGACTAATCGAATAGCTCTTTCAAAGACCTGGCACAGGCACGATGGACCGAATGGCCTCCTTCTGTGCTGTATCATTCTATGATTCTATGGTGACCTAGAGGTACAAGCATGGCAAATTTACCAGGACAGTCCAGAAAGTGGAATGGTCACCTCACTCCACCATTTATTTTAATGTTATGTTGAGGAAAGTGGAGTTGAGGTAGAAGATCAGCCATGATTTTATTGAATGGCGGAGCAGGCTCGAGGGGCTGTATGGCCTACTCCTGCTCCTATTTCTTATGTTCTTACGTTGAGACAGTAACTGTGGTTCTGGCCTCAAGGAAATGGGAGCTGGATAAATGTTCTAATTAAATGGTGAACAATGTATTTATTACATTTTACACAGTTCAAACAAAAAGGTCAGCGTGTGATTTTGCTGCTGGACATATATTTACACCAAATAGGTATTAAATTAATTGGAAATCTGTGAAGATCCATCAAAGCAAGAATCCTCCACAAATTGACACATCTGCCACCATGACATTCAAAAGCTATCCTAACAACCCAATCAGGCTGGACTTCAGGAGATGCTAAGGAAGTCAGACTGGTGGTATCCCTTAACTGTATTAAGAAGGGTTGTTGATGGTAGACTAATGTGGGCATTAGATTGGCAATAGAACCAATTGTCTAAGTCAGTTTGCGTTCTATGATACAGGGATGTCAATTCCCTATAAAGAAGCACAACATCAAAAAACATTTAGTGCCCTGTAGACTGTCTGTCTCCTGTTATCCCGAGATGTGGAGAGTGGGAGGGTTCAGAGAGCAACTCCTAACCTTGTGGCTGATGTAGTTACTGTCACGTCTTGCAGGTGATAGAATGGATGACCTTGCCCTACTATTAGATGGCTAGACAGAGGATCCCACAGCTCAGTTAATGTCCTCAGGACTTGCTCTTTTCCTAGTAATGTTTTGTTGATCTGATGCTGGACATCAAATCCTCCCACCTCTTTCTCCAGCTTTTAATCTTCAGCTTCATCCTTCTATATGAGAACCCAACCAAGTCTTCAGATGTATATAAATCATTTACGTAAAGTATTATTATTCGTTCATGAGATGTGGGCGTCGCTGGCGAGGCCAGCATTTATTGCCCATCCCTAATTGCCCTTGAGAAGGTGGTGGTGAGCCACCTTCTTGAACCGCTGCAGTCCGTTTGGTGAAGGTTCTCCCACAGTGCTGTTAGGAAGAGAGTTCCAGGATTTTAACCCAGCGACGATGAAGGAACGTCGATATATTTCCAAGTCGCAATGGTGTGTGACTTGGAGGGGAACGTGCAGGTGGTGTTGTTCCCATGTACCTGCTGCTCTTGTCCATCTGGGTGATAGAGGTCGCGGGTTTGGGAGGTGCTATCGAAGAAGCCTTGGCGAGTTGCTGCAGTGCATCCTGTGGATGGTACACACTGCATCCACTGTGTGCCGGTGGTGAAGGGAGTGAATGTTTAGGGTGGTGGATGGGGTGCCAATCAAGCAGGATGCTTTGTCCTGGATGGTGTCGAGCTTCTTGAGTGTTGTTGGAGCTGCACTCATCCAGGCAAGTGGAGAGTATTCCATCACACTCCTGACTTGTGCCTTGTAGATGGTGGAAAGGTTTTGGGGAATCAGGAGATGAGTCACTCGCCGCAGAACACCCAGCCTCTGACCTGCCCTTGTAGCCACAGTATTTATGTGGCTGGTCCAGTTAAGTTTTTGGTCAATGTGACCCCCAGGATGTTGATGGTGGGTGATTTGGCGATGGTAATGCCGTTGAATATCAAGGGGAGGTGGTTAGACTCTCTCTCGTTGGAGATGGTCATTGCCTGGCACTTGTCTGACGCGAATGTTACTTGCCACTTATCAGCCCAAGCCTTAATGTTGTCCAGGTCTTGCTGCATGCGGGCTCAGACTGCTTCATTATTTGAGGGGTTGCGAATGGAACTGAACATTGTGCAATCATCAGCGAACATCCCCATTTCTGACCTTATGATGGAGGGAAGGTCATTGATGAAGCAGCTGAAGATGGTTGGGCCTAGGACACTGCCCTGAGGAACTCCTGCTGCAATGCCCTGGGGCTGAGATAATTGGCCTCCAACAACCACTTTCATCTTCCTTTGTGCTAGGTATGACTCCAGCCACAGGAGAGTTTTCCCCCCGATTCCCATTGACTTCAATTTTACTGGGGCTCCTTGGTGCCACACTCAGTCAAATGCTGCCTTGATGTCAAGGGCAGTCACTCTCACCTCACCTCTGGAATTCAGCTCTTTTGTCCATGTTTGGACCAAGGCTGCAATGAGGTCTGGAGCCGAGTGGTTCTGGCGGAACCTTCCATCACTTTGCTGATGATTGAGAGTAGACTGATGGGGCGGTAATTGGCCGGATTGGATTTGTCCTGCTTTTTGTGGACAGGACATACCTGGGCAATTTTCCACATTGTCGGGTAGATGCCAGTGTTGTAGCTGTACTGGAACAGCTTGGCTGGAGGCGCAGCTAGTTCTGGAGCACAAGTCTTCAGCACTACAGCCGGGATGTTGTCGGGGCCCACAGCCTTTGCTGTATCCAGTGCACTCAGCCGTTTCTTGATATCACATGGAGTGAATCGATATTGGCTGAAGACTGGCTTCTGTGATGGTTTGGATATTGCGAGGAGGCCGAGATGGATCATCCACTCGGCACTTCAGGCTGAAGATGGTTGCAAATGCTTCAGCCTTGTCTTTTGCACTCACCTGCTGGACTCCACCATCATTAAGGATGGGGATGTTTGCAGAGCCTCCTCCTCCCGTTAGTTGTTTAATTGTCCACCACCATTCATGACTGGATGTGGCAGGACTGCAGAACTTTGTTCTGATCCATTGGTTGTGGAATCGCTTAGCTCTGTCTATAGCATGTTGCTTCCGCTGTTGAGCATGCATGTAGTCCTGAGTTGTAGCTTCACCAGGTTGGCACCTCATTTTTAGGTACGCCTGGTGCTGCTCCTGGCATGCTCTTCTACACTCCTCATTGAACCAGGGTTGATCCCCAGGCTTGTTGGTAATGGTAGAGTGAGGAATATGCTAGGCCATGAGGTTACAGATTGTGCTGGAATACAATTCTGCTGCTGCTGATGGCCCACAGCGCCTCATGGATGCCCAGTTTTGAGCTGCTAGATCTGTTCTGAATCTATCCCATTTAGCACGGTGGTAGTGCCACTCAACACTTTGGATGGTGTCCTCAGTGCGAAGACGGGACTTCGTCTTCACAAGGGCTGTGAGGTGGTCACTCCTACCAATACTGTCATGGACAGATGCATTTGCAACAAGTAGATTGGTGAGGACAAGGTCAAGTAAGTTTTCCCCTCGTGTTGGTTTGCTGACCACCTGTCGCATGCCCAGTCTGGCAGCTATGTTCTTCAGGACTCGGCCAGCTCGGTCAGTAGTGGTGCTACCGAGCCACTCTTGGTGATGGACATTGAAGTCCCCCACCCAGAGTACATTCTGTGCCCTTGCTACCCTCAGTGCTTTTTCCAAGTGGTGTTCTCCATGGAGGAGGACTGATTCATCAGCAGGGGTTTCCTTGCCCATGTGTGACCTGATGCCATGAGATTTCATGGGGTCCAGAGTCAATGTTGAGGGCTCCCAGGGCCACTCCCTCCTGACTGTATATCACTGTACCGCCACTGCTGGTCGGTCTGTCCTGCCAGTGGGACAGGACATACCCAGGGATGGTGATGGAAGAGTCTGGGACATTGGCTGAAAGGTATGATTCTGTGAGTATGGCTATGTCAGGCTGTTGCTTGACTAGTCTGTGGGACAGCTCTCCCAATTTTGGCACAAGTCCCCAGATGTTAGTGAGGAGGACTTTGCAGTGTCGACTGGGCTTGGTTTGCCTTAGTTGTGTCCGGTGCCTCGTGGTCCATCCGGTTTTATTCTTATTATGACTTTTTTTAGCGAGATTTTACAACTGAGTTGCTTGCTAGGCCATTTCAGGGGGCAGTTAAGAATCAACCACATTGCTGTGGGTCTGGAGTCACATATAGGCCAGACTGGGTAAGGATATTAGTGAACCAGTTGGGTTTTTATGACAATCCGGTAGTTTCATGGCCACTATTACTGATACTAGTTTTTTAATTCCAGATTTTATTTTTATTTAATTGAATTTAATTCATTGAGTTTAAATTCCCCAGCAGCCGTGGCGGGATTTGAACTCATGATTCCAGATTATTAGTCTAGGCTTCTGGGATTACTAATCCAGTAGCATAGCCACTGTGCTACCGTACCCCAATAAATAAATAAATGCATTCATACAGGATCTCGGATTCTGCTTCATTTGAGGGGGGCATTTTGTAACAAGGCATGAAATTATTTTTTAATTTATAAATAAAGCTTTTTAGCTTAGAGGAGCATGAACATTATAGGAGTGTTAGCATATGAATGTGTTAATCTGTTCATACAAAATCCTTTGTCTGTTATTTTAATAGCGATGTTAACCCATTTATTTTAAATGGGTCACTACCTTCATTAAATAACAAATAGAAGAATTTAATCCTGGAACTCCCTTCCTAACAGCACTGTGGGAGAACCGTCACCACACGGACTGCAGCGGTTCAAGAAGGCAGCTCACCACCACCTTCTCGAGGGCAACTAGGGATGGGCAATAAATGCCGGCCTTGCCAGCGACGCCCACATCCCGTGAACGAATAAAAAAAAAAAGATAATATTGCAAAGTGCAGGTTCATCCCACGTGCACATTTACCAAATGGTTTCATCTATCAGTCGTGGCTCAATGGTAGCACTCTTGGCTCAGAGTCAGAAGGTTATAGGTTCATAGTTCTACTCCAGAGACTTAAGCACATAATTTAGGCTGGCACTTCAGTAACAGTACTGAGGGAGTGCTACACTGTTGGAGGTGCTGTCTTTCAGATCAGGCATTAAACCCCATCTGCCCTCTCAGGTGAATGCAAATGTCCCATGGCACTATTTTGAAGAAAGAGCAGGTTAGTTCTCCCCGGTGTCTTGGACAATATTTATCCCTCAATCAACACCTAAAAACAAATTATCTGGTCATTATCACATTGCTGTTTGTGGGAACTTGCTGTGCTCAAATTGGCTGCCACATTTCCTACATTTGGAACATAGGAACAGGAGTAGGCCATTCAGCCCCTCGTGCCTGCTCCGCCATTTGATAAGATCATGGCTGAACTGTGATCTAACTCCAGAGACCTGCCATTGGCCCATATCCCTTAATACCTTTAGATGGCAAAAAGCTATCTATCTCAGATTTAAAATTAGCAATTGAGCGAGCATCAATTGCCGTTTGTGGAAGAGTGTTCCAAACTTCTACCACCCTTTGTGTGTAGAAGTGTTTTCTAATCTCACTCCTGAAAGGTCTGGCTCTAATTTTTAGACGGTGCCCCTTCATCCTCGAATCCCCAACCAGCGGAAATAGTTTCTCTCTATCCACCCTATCCATTCCCCTTAATATCTTATAAACTTCGATCAGATCACCCCTTAACCTTCTAAACTCCAGAGAACACAACCCCAATTTATGTAATCTCTCCTCGTAACTTAACCCTCGAAGTCCAGGTATCATTCTAGTAAACCAACGCTGCACTCCCTCCAAGGCCAATATGTCCTTCCGAAGGTGCGGTGCCCAGAAATGCTCACAGTACTCCAGGTGCGGTCTCACCAGGGTTTTGAGCAGCTGTAACATAACTACAGCCCCCTTGTACTCTAGTCCTCTAGATATAAAGGCCAGCTTTCCATTAGCCTTATTAATTATTTTCTGCACCTGTTCATGACACTTCAGTGATCTATGTACTTGAACCCCTAAGTCCCTTTGGATATCCACTGTTTTTAACTTTTTACCATTCAGAAAGTACCCTGTTCCATCCTTTTTTGATCCAAAGTGGATGACCTCACATTTGTCTACATTGAATTCCATTTGCCACAATTTTGCCCATTCATCTAATCTATCAATATCGCTTTGTAATTTTATGTTTCCATCTACACTGTTTACAATGCCACCAATCTTTGTGTCATCGGCAAACTTAGATATGAGACTTTCTATGCCTTCATCTAATTCATTAATAAATATTGTGAATAATTGAGGCCCCAAGACAGATCCCTGCGGGACTCCACTAGTCACATCCTGCCAACGTGAGTACCTACCCATTATCCCAACTCTCTGTCGCCTTTCGCTCAGCCAACTTCCGGACCAAGTCCGTACTTTTCCCTTGATTCCATGGGCTTCCAACGTGGCTAACAGTCTCTTGTGTGGGACTTTATCAAATGCCTTCTGGAAGTCCTTTTAAATAACATCCATTGACATTCCCCTGTCCACTACTTTAGTCACCTCTTTAAAAAATTCAATCAGGTTTGTCAGGCACGACCTACCTTTCACAAATCCATGCTGGCTCTCTCTGATTAACTGAAAATTTTCAAGGTGTTCAGTCACCCTATCCTTAATTATAGACTCCAGCATTTTCCCCACAACAGAGGTTAGGCTAACTGGTCTATAATTCCCCGGTTTCCCTCTCTCTCCTTTCTTAAAAAACGGAGTGACATGTGCAATTTTCCAATCTAGAGGGACAGTTCCTGAATCTAGAGAACTTTGAAAGATTATAGTTAAGATTGAAGTGTAGTTACAACCGTGAAAGGCACTATATAAATGCAAGTCTTTCTTTCCTGAGTCAGGAGTCCTTAATTACATGCCACCTTCCTCCTTTTATTTTTTCATGGGATGTGGGCGTCGCTGGCGAGGCTGGCATTTATTGCCCATCCCTAATTGCCCTCGAGAAGGTGGTGGTGAGCCGCCTTCTTGAACCGCTGCAGTCCATGTGGTGAAGGTTCTCCCACAGTGCTGTTAGGTAGGGAGTTCCAGGATTTTGACCCAATGACAATGAAGGAATGGCGATATATTTCCAATTGTAAACAATTTCACAACACCAAGTTATAGTCCAACAAATTTATTTTAAATTCCACAAGCTTTCGGAGGCTTCCTCCTTCCTCAGGTGAATGTGGAAAATATGCCTTCATCTAAGTCATTAATAAATATTGTGAATAATTGAGGCCCCAAGACAGATCCCTGCGGGACTCCACTAGTCACATCCTGCCAATGTGAGTACCTACCCATTATCCCAACTCTCTGTTCACCTGAGGAAGGAGGAAGCCTCCGAAAGCTTGTGGAATTTAAAATAAATTTGTTGGACTATAACTTGTTGTTGTGAAATTGTTTACAATTGTCAACCCCAGTCCATCACCGGCATCTCCGCATCATGGACATATTTCCAAGTCGGGATGGTGTGTGACTTGGAGGAGAACGTGCAGGTGTTGTTGTTCTCATGTGCCTGTTGCCCTTGTTCTTCTAGGTGGTAGAGGTCGCGGGTTTGGGAGGTGATGTTGAAGAAGCCTTGGCAGGTTGCTGCAGTGCATCCTGCAGATGGTACACACTGCAGCCATGGTGACAACTGAGTGGCTTGCTAGGCCATTTCAGAGGGCAGTTAAGAATCAACCACATTGCTGTGGGTCTAGAGTCACATATAGGCCAGACTGGATAAGGATTGCAGGTTTCCTTTTTATGACAATCCGGTAGTTTCATGGCCACCATTACTGATACTGGTTTTTTATTAGTCCAGATTTTATTTAATTGAATTTAAATTCCCCAGCTGCAGTGGTAGGATTTGAACTTATGACTCTGGATTATTAGTCCAGGCCTCTGGATTTCTAGTCCAGTAACATAGAATCATAAAAAATAGGAGCAAGAGTAGGCCATTCGGCCCTTCAGGCCTGCTCCGCCATTCAAAATGATCATGGCTGATCGTCTAACTCAGTACCCTGTTCCTGCTTTTTCCCCATATCCCTTGATCCCTTTAGCATTTTTTTTTTTTTTTTATTCGTTCACGGGATGTGGGCGTCGCTGGCAAGGCCGGCATTTATTGCCCATCCCTAATTGCCCTTGAGAAGGTGGTGGTGAGCCGCCTTCTTGAACCGCTGCAGTCTGTGTGGTGAAGGTTCTCCCACTGTGCTGTTAGGGAGGGAGTTCCAGGATTTTGACCCAGCGACAATGAAGGAACGGCGATATATTTCCAAGTCGGGATGGTGTGTGACTTGGAGGGGAACGTGCAGGTGGTGTTGTTCCCATGCGCCTGCTGCCCTTGTCCTTCTAGGTGGTAGAGGTCGCGGGTTTGGGAGGTGCTGTCGAAGAAGCCTTGGCGAGTTGCTGCAGTGCATCCTGTGGATGGTGCACACTGCAGCCACAGTGCGCCGGTGGTGAAGGGAGTGAATGTTTAGGGTGGTGGATGGGGTGCCAATCAAGCGGGCTGCTTTATCTTGGATGGTGTCGAGCTTCTTGAGTGTTGTTGGAGCTGCACTCATCCAGGCAAGTGGAGAGTATTCCATCACACTCCTGACTTGTGCCTTGTAGATGGTGGAAAGGCTTTGGGGAGTCAGGAGGTGAGTCACTCGCCGCAGAATACCCAGCCTCTGACCTGCTCTCGTAGCCACAGTATTTATATGGCTGGTCCAGTTAAGTTTCTGGTCAATGGTGACCCCCAGGATGTTGATGGTGGGGGATTCGGCGATGGTAATGCCGTTGAATGTCAAGGGGAGGTGGTTAGACTCTCTCTTGTTGGAGATGGTCATTGCCTGGCACTTATCTGGCGCGAATGTTACTTGCCACTTATCAGCCCAAGCCTGGATGTTGTCCAGGTCTTGCTGCATGCGGGCTCGGACTGCTTCATTATCTGAGGGGTTGCGAATGGAACTGAACACTGTGCAGTCATCAGCGAACATCCCCATTTCTGACCTTATGATGGAGGGAAGGTCATTGATGAAGCAGCTGAAGATGGTTGGGCCTAGGACACTGCCCTGAGGAATACATAACCACTATGCTACCGTACCCAATACCTTCTTCCTTATCATGTTTTAATCCTTTCCCAAAAGTGTCTCAGATTGGGCCATGTTATTAATTATGTATGTATTTCAATTTTCTACGCTTTTACCTTCCCTCCTAATTTGGTGTTCCTATATAGCTTATGTCTTTTTTCATTATAATTCTTCCATTAACTCCCCAAATTGTGTTTTTTTGGCTTATTGGAGTTAATTTGGCCACTTTCTCCTCTTGACCACTAGTAGGATCTATGCCAAACTTAACTTGGGTCAGATGGCTGACCTCTAGGTGTTAAACTGCTGGATTTGTATAATTCCAGTGAAGATTCCATCTGACCCAAACTCTGCCCTTTCAGCACATTGCATAGAAACTATTGAACAGGCTGTCTAGGGAGATGGTGGAAGCAGATAGTGTTGATTCATTCAAATGCAAATTAGATAGATTTCTTTCAGAATATAATATTTTGGGATACAGTGTAGGGGTAATTTGTGACATGACATGTGGTAAGTTCCCACAGCTCTCCACCACTGGGGGTTTTCCTCGCCTCACATCTGGGCATGTTGTAGACAAATTGTCACAGATTGATTGGTATGATTAGTCAACATCTGCATTATCGTTGTATCATGATGGTACAACCCTGCAGGGCTGACGTTCCATCTACCAGGATGGTAGAAGGCGAACTAGATAGACCTTGGTCTTTTTTCATCTAGCGTTTTCCATGTTCCTAACACACCATCAATGGTAAATTACCATGCAAAACTTGGAGGTCGGCTGGAATTGCTCAGCTAGTTATTCATCCTACTTGCATAATACTACCAACCATACCTCTGTGTTGAAAGGACAGAGTTTGGTCAGCACTTGGGGTGGGAGCATGCTGCGGTTTTCTGTAGAACTGGCAAACCTGATGCTTCTGCCAGCTTGGGATCCCTGTGCTGCACTGATGTTTTTCTCTGCGGCATTCTTTAACATCAGTGGGACAGTTGAGAGGTCCACACATGGACTCAACAGCCATGCACAGGACAATTTAAGTCAAAATCATTGAGCTGGCCTCCTTCAACAGTGCACATTGTCACGTCCACAGGCTCAGTAACTTCTCAAAAGATAGCTAAGATAATATAAAGACAGAGGAAATGACATGACATTTACAATCTGATTTCTTTACTTTACTCCTTAAATGGGTTTTGCTGGTTGGATTTGTAGACAAGTGATTTTATTTTTTTTTAAACTATTCAGATCTTCTGGACTGTTTGATATAGCAGATCTGCTATCAGAAGTAATCCTGACTGAACTATATGGCACATAGATTATGCCAGGGTGGGAGAGGGGGAGGCAATTGGAGAAAATAGCACTATCCCACGTGCCGCTTTTAAGATCTTTCTGATCAGTGGCAGAGATAGCGCGGCAACTATGGTAACCATGGCCCCCATACTATCTTTCCACCCCTTACCAATCCTCCCAACCAGATAGTCAGCAAACAGAAGGAGTAAACGTTGAAAAATTAAGAAATAATAATTAAAGATGGAGGCAGGTCAGTGTTCAATTCCTTCTTTTCCCGACAGGGTGGACCACAACCCTGCAGGGCTGACGTTCCAGTGTAAGTGACAAGATGCATCAGCCTGGTACCTCCAGCACTGACCCCGCACAACCACCCCCCCCCTTAATTTAAATACCCTAAGCAGGCACCAGCACCACTAAAAGAAGAGGCCTGATCACATACAGATACAATTTTAACATCACCTCCTTAAGACGTATAAATCATACCCCTAGCTATCCTTCCCATTTTATTTGCTTTCTTCATCACCTGCGAACACTGAACTGACAGTTTTAATGACCTATCCACCAAATATCTTTCCTGCACTGTTATCTCAAGCACGTTACCATTTAATATATAATCCACATTGTTGCCTCTTCTACCTAATCCAATAACTTTCCACACGTCCGTGTTGACCTCTATCTGCTACCTCTCTACTTGTTGACCCAGTCTGTCCAGGTCCCTTTGGATTATTGCATCGTTGACATGCACCCAATTTTATGCCATTTGCAAACTTAGACACTTTGGACAATATTCCTTCCTCGTGGTGATTTATAAAAATGATAAACAACAGTGACCCCCCCATACTGACCCCTGTGGGATTCCACTAGCAACCTATTTTTAATCTGACACCTCCCCTCCACCACTACTCTTTGTTGTCAACCATTCAGCCCTGAATCAATCCGTCCTAATAATTTACCAACTATTCCATGGGCATGCACCTTGTGAGTCAGTCGGTACAGTTTTGATCAGTTTATTTTGATCACTTGTTTCTGGAAGAATCAAACGTAACTTCCATCGAGATGGTTGCAAGAACAAGATTTGCAAAGCAGTGATCTTCATGATTGTAATCATTCCTAGGCATTGGAGAACATCAATTTCTTCAGGAAGTCTTGATTTACTACCTCAGGTTCTCACCAGCTGCTTCTGTACTCAAATAACCAAACTGTGAAAGGACTTTTATGCTTCCCATTCCATAGCTGCATTCCTGGGGTTTAGTTTTCCATCGTTTGCTGGTGGCTGATGCGTTGACGTGTCTGCTGATGGCTTGGGTTTGTTTAGAGGCTTGTGACAGGTTGCGACTTTGTTAATGGAGCTGGTTCCATGTGTAATAATAACCTTACAACAGAGTTGCTTTTACCAGCCGTGATTCTGTAATGAGCCAGGGTTCTTGGTACATTGGAGTTTAACCCATTCAAATTATGAGCTAGATTCCTCAGCAGCACTGCGAACAATTGCACATGTACAATCTCTTACCTATGCAGTTGCTTGAACGTTGCAAAGTGCGTCTTTGAGTTCTGTTGCAGACCTTTCCCCAGTGGTGGGGGAAAGTCCACACAGGCCAGCAAGCTGAGACTTTCAGCCTGCCCTTGGCCTGCAAAAATGGAAGCAGGATCCAACAATACCAATATTTATCTTCATACCTCTGCTGAGGCTGGTGGTAAAGAAGGCTTTAAACTAAATAGAGTGGGGGAGGGCTCAGGTGGGGCGAAGTTTAGATTGATAAAGAGAAAAGACAAGGAAGTAGTACAGGAAAATGATGGAGGTAATGATAAACAGAGTGTGTCAGGAAGGGACAGAGCGTACAAACATAAGAGTGCACTAGCAAATGGGGCCATGGTAGGAAAGAATGGTAAAAAGACAAAATTAAAGGTTCTTTATCTGAAAGCGCACAGCTTTCGTAATAAGATAGATGAATTGACAGCACAAATAGAAACAAAAGGATATGATCTTGTGGACATTACAGAGACGTGGTTGCAAGGTGACCAAGGTTGGAGCCTAAATATTCAGGGTTATTTAACATTTTGGAAGGATAGGAAAAAAGGTAAAGGCAGTGGGGTAGCTCTGTTACTAAAGAATTAAATTGGTATAATTGTGAGAAATGATCTTGGCTCTGGAGATCAAGATGTTGAATCAATTTGGGTGGAGGTAAGAAAGAGCAAGGGAAAGAAATCACTGGTGAGAGCAGTATATAGGCCCCCTAACAGTAGCTACCCTGTAGGGCAAAATATAAATCAGGATATAAGGGGGGCTTGTAAAAAAGGTAATGCAATAATCATGGGTAATTTTAACTTTCACATAGATTGGACAAATCAAATTGGCAAAAATAGCCCTGAGGAGGAGCTCATAGCGTGTATTAGGGATGGTTTCTTAGACCAATACGTCGGGGAACCAACCAGGGAACAGGCCATTTTGGATCTGGTAATGGGTAACGAAACAGGATTAATTAATGATCTCAAAGTAAAGGATCCCTTGGGAAGCAGTGATCATAACATGATAGGATTTCACATCCAGTTTGAGAGCGCGGATCTTGGGTCTGAAACTACTGTATTAAACTTAAATAAGGGCAATTATAAAGGAATGAGGACGGAATTGGCTAAAGTGGACTGGGTAATCAGATTAGATGGTATGATGGTGGATAAGCAGTGGCAAACATTTAAAAAGATATTTTATGACTCGCAACAAAAATATATCCCTATGAGAAGGAAAGACTCCACAAAAAGGGTGAAGCAACCATGGCTAACTAAGGAAGTCAAGGATGGTATCAGGTTAAAAGAAAAAGCATACAACATGGCAAAGATTACTGGTAAGCCCGAAGATTGGGAAAACTTTAAAAACCAGCAAAGGATGACTAAAATAATAATAAAGAGGGAGAAAATAAATTATGAGGGTAAACTAGCAAGAAATATAAAAACTGACAGTAAAAGTTTCGACAAGTATATAAAAAGGAAAAGGGTAGCTAAAGTAAACATTGGTCCCTTAGAGGATGAGACTGAGGAAATAATAATGGAATACAAGGAAGTGGCAGAGGAATTGAACAGATATTTTGTATCTGTCTTCACAGTAGAAGACACTAATAACATACCAATAATAGTAGAAAATCAAGGGGCAAAGGGGAGGGAGGAACTAAAAACAATCACTATCACTAGAGAAAAAGTACTAGGTAAACTAATGGGTCTAAAGACTGACAAGTCCCCTGGACCTGATGGCTTGCATCCGAGGGTCTGAAAGGAAGTGGCTACGGAGATAATGGATGCATTGGTTGTAATCTTCCCGAATTCACTAGATTCTGGAAAGGTCCCAGCGGATTGGAAAACCGCAAACGTAACACCCCTATTCAAGAAGGGAGTGAGACAAGTAATTATAGACAAGTAATTATAGACCAGTTAGCCTAACATCAGTCATTGGGAAAATGCTATAATCCATTATTAAGGAGGTAGTAGCAGGACATTTGGAGACTCATAATACAATCAAGGAGAGTCAACATGGTTTTATGAAAGGGAAATCATGTCTGGCAAATTTATTAGAGTTCTTTGAGGAAGTAACGGGCAGGGTGGATGAAGAGGAACCAATGGGCGCAGAATATTTGGATTTCCAAAAGGCATTCAATAAGGTGCCACATAAAAGATTATTGCACAAGATAAAAGCTCATAGTGTTGGGGGTAATATACTGGCATGGATAGAGGATTGGCTAACTGACAGAAAACAAAGAGTCAGGATAAAAGGGTCTTTTTCAAAATGGCAATCTGTAACTAGTGGGGTGCCGCAGGGATCAGTGCTGGGGCCTCAACTATTTACAATATATATCAATGACTTGGATGAAGGAACAGAGTGGTCTTGTGGCCAAATTTGCTGATGATACAAAGATAGGTGGAAAAGCAAGTTGTGAGGAGGACACAAAGCGTCTGCAAAGAGATATTGACAGGTTAAGCGAATGGGCGAAAATTTGACAGATGGAATATAATGTGGGAAAGTGAAGTTATGGAGGAAAAATAAAAAAGCAAAATATTATTTGAATGGAGAAATATTACAAAATGCACAGAGGGATCTGGGTGTCCTCATACATGAAACACAAAAAGTTAACATACAGGTGCAGCAGGTAATCCAGAAGGCAAATGGAATATTGGCCTTTATTTCTAGGGGGATGGAGTATAAAAGCAGGGAAGTCATGCTACAACTGTACAGGATGCTAGTGAGACCACACCTGGAGTACTGCGTACAGTTCTGGTGCCCTTATTTAAGGAAGGACATACTTGCATTGGGGGCAGTTCAGAGAAGGTTCACTAGGTTGATCCCGGGTATGGAAGGGTTGTCTTATGAGGAAAGATTGAACAGGTTGGGTCTATACTCATTGGAGTTTAGAAGAATGAGAGGAGATCTTATTGAAACATACAAGATTCTGAGGGGACTGGATAGGGTAGATGCTGAGAGGATGTTACCCCTCATGGGGGAATCTAAAACTAGGGGGCATAGTCTCAGAATAAGGGGTCACCCGTTTAAGATGGAAATGAGGAGGAATTTCTTCTCCCCGAGGGTCGTGAATCTTTGGAATTCTTTACCCCAAAAAGCTGTGGAGGCTGAGTCATTGAATACATTCAAGGCTGAGTTAGACAAATTTTTGGTCAAATGTAAGGAGTCTTACAACACCAGGTTATAGTCCAACAGCTTTATTTGGAATCACAAGCTTTCGGAGCTTTCCTCCTTTGTCAGGTGAGTGTAGGATTCTATAAATGCACAGCATATATAGTCAGAGAACAATGCCTGGTGATTACAGATAATCTTTCCAACTGCCCGTTATCACACCTCGGCAGAGATATAATCAAAGCAATTTTTGATCAGCAAGGGAGTCAAAGGATATGGGGAAAAGGCAGGAAAGTGGAGTTGAGGTAAAAATCAGATCAGCCATGACCTCATTAAATGGCGGAGCAGGCTCGAAGAGCCGAATGGCCTCCTCCTGCTCCTATCTCTTATGGTCTTATGGTCAAAGACACCTCTTCACAGTACAGTATTGTTACAAAGCCAGGGCTTTCCTCAGTGGCAGTGCTGTGATATAAAGATAGCTTCGCAGTCTCTTTCTGCTAACCAATGTTATAGGAACATAGGAACATAGGAAAAGGAGTAGGCCATTCAGCCCCTCGTGCCTGCTCCGCCATTTGATAAGATCATGGCTGATCTGTGATCTAACTCCATATACTCGCCTTTGGCCCATATCCCTTAATACCTTTGATTGCCAAAAAGCTATCTATCTCAGATTTAAATTTGGCAATTGAGCTAGTATCAATTGCCATTTGCAGAAGAGAGTTCCAAACTTCTACCACCCTTTGTGTGTAGAAATGTTTTCTAATCTCGCTCCTGAAAGGTCTGGCTCTAATTTTTAGACTGTGCCCCCTACTCCTGGAATCCCCAACCAGCGGAAATAGTTTCTCTCTATCCACCCTATCCATTCCCCTTAATATCTTATAAACTTCGATCAGATCACCCCTTAACCTTCAAAACTCCAGAGAATACAACCCCAATTTGTGTAATCTCGCCTCGTAACTTAACCCTTGCAGTCCGGGTATCATTCTAGTAAACCCACGCTGCACTCCCACCAAGGCCAATATGTCCTTCCGAAGGTGCGGTGCCCAGAACTGCTCACTCCAGGTGCGGTCTCACCAGGGTTTTGTATAGCTGCAGCATAACCTTTGCTCCCTTGTACCCTAGTCCTCCAGATATAAAGGCCAGCATTCCATTAGCCTTATTGATTATTTTCTGCACCTGTTCATGACACTTCAATGATCTATGTACCTGAACCCTTAGGTCCCTTTGGACATCCACTGTTTTTAACTTTTTACCATTTAGAAAGTACCCTGTTCCATCCTTTTTTGATCCAAAGTGGATGACCTCACATTTGTCTACATTGAATTCCATTTGCCACAGTTTTGCCCATTCACCTAATCTATCAATATTGCTTTGTCATTTTATTTTTTCATCTACAATGCTTACAATGCCACCAATCTTTGTGTCGTCAGCAAACTTAGATATGAGACTTTCTGTGCCTTCATCTAAGTCATTAATAAATATTGTGAATAATTGAGGCCCCAAGACAGATCCCTGCAGGACTCAGTAGCTTTTCAATTCTTTTCCAGTCTGTGTAGTTTGTTTCTGCTTTTTGTTGTGGTGCGGTGTGTGTGTGTGTGTGTGTGTGCGCGCGCGCGCTGTGTGTATTTGCATTGGCGGATCTCTCTCTGTTACTCTTTCCAATTGGAGTAGTCTTTGGTGCATTTCTGGCTGTTGTACACAGTATGAACTTGTTAAGTGCAGTTAGCCATTAACTTACTGGTCTGTGCTTGACTTGGTTATGGACAGTCAGTGAGGAGTACATGTGTGTGACGGGTTTCCATTCCTTGGCTTTGCCATTTTCCTATTTCCGGGTTTCTGGTTTTAGATTTGCCATACTCTATCTTGTGACTAATTTCTATCTTGTGTTTAATGAGTTGTGAGGTTGTATCTCCGGGACTCTGGACGTTTGCTTTGTGTGTTGATGCTGCATTTTTTGCGGTAGTCTAGTCTTATTCAAACTTTATCCAGTTACAGACGTTAATAATCCTTCGGAATGTTATTGGGCTCGGTTTATCTTTTTGATGAATTGTAATTTTTTTTATTATACAGCCTTTCTTCACTTTGTTGATAACTCTTTAGTCGTGTTTATTTGTTCTATCAGCCTGCTGGACATATTGACCCTTTTCTTAAGTCTCCCTAAGGTAATTCCCTTCTCCTCCTCTCCTGGGCTTACTAACCCTTTGCCTCTGCCTCCTGAGCAATCCCTTTTTAGCTTCTCAAACCTGCCAATTATTTTCATCCATCTGGTCCTCCTGATTGATTTCTAACATGTGCTCATTCTCTTTCCCCTGGTGAACCTCAAACATCTGGCTGGGATTTCCCTCATCAGTAAAAGAATCACAGCAAAAAAAAGTTACAGCACCAAAAAAGAATTGCAATCAGAAAACTCTGGAAGTCAAGAAACTTTATTCTTGAACTGTGTTCAAGAAAATTTACTCTAGTGTGATGATCTTTTATTTTCAGATCTTACAAACCTAAGCTTGGTGTCACCCACTTGACTTAACTCATCTCCTGTTATATTTTTAACTCGGTGGTGCTCTTCACTATGGGGCTTGACCCTTCATCGTGGTTTCTCAAATTTTGCAGAAAAAACAAGGCCCCAAATTTCCACCCGGCAAGTTGCACCAGATTTGCGCCAATGAGTCAGGACTTGTGCCCGCCAATGTTCTTCAGAGCTGAATCTGCCAAAATGTTTAAGGTTCTGCATGCGAGTAATTGCTGTTAGGGGAGTTGGTGACACATACTGTAAGATCCTGTGGAACAGCAATTAGCCACAAGCTTCCAACCTTTTCTCTGTCTCCTTAATCCCAACAGGGTTACCCTTACCCATTCTTAGCTTATACCCTCCTTTACTGTAAATCCAGCACAGCAATGGAGGGGAGTGGGGTGGTGACAAGGAAGATGACGAGGTGGTGGGCCATGAGATAAGTAAAATCATTCTTGTGGACCACGAGAATGAAGATGCTGAGAAGGAGGAGGATGGTGAAGGAGAGGATGTGTAGATCAAGCCCACCCATAAGATCTTGGACCTAGAATATGCCTTATGTTCCTCTGTCACAACCTCCTCCATCTCAGCCCTTGTATCACTTGCTAAGCAGCAGCTCCAATGCTTTCAACTGGGAGGAATTAGATAGTGTTAGTGAGAATGTAGCAGCACCAGGCGATTCATGGAGCACGTGGCAGCCGGAGCAGTGGGGAATGGCTGAGGACATGTCATCTTCCTAGCAGAGAAGGCTGCCCATGGCTTCGGAGCCATGGGACCCAAAACTCTTGGGTACTCACCTGAAAAGGAAGTTGGAGGTACATCATATGTACGTGCAAGGCTCCGAGGTCAGTCTCTGAAGATGTGCAGCAACTGAGAGGTGTGACTCTAGAGCCTACACATCTCAATGGCAGCAATATCAGGGAAGCTTTTTCTTCATTGCAGACATCAATGGAACATGTGGCAGCTTCATTGCAATCTGTGATGGCCCCCCACCTAAGAAGCGACTAGGGACTATTTGGGACCTCCTCCTCTGCGGAAGCAGAGTCTGCTTTCCTGGTGTCAGTAGGGGGACACATTAGACAGTACCCTGCATACTAGCTTTCAGATCCAGGGGGCCAGGATGTAAGTTGCTTTCTCTCAGGGCTTTCGGGACCTGTTAGCTGCCATTTGACTGGCCAGCCAACAGGTCAGTGGGGACATAGATCCAGGACCCAGTGCAGCGGAGACGTCTGGAATTGACCTGCCTGAGGCTGCCGTTTCTCAGGTCACAGCGTGTCGCACAGAGGGAGGGCTACATTGTTGGAGGTGTTGTCCTTTGGATAAACCAATGCCCTGTCTGCCTCTTCCAGTGGTTTAGGTTGACATAAAAGATCCCACGGCTATTTGAAGAAAAGCAGCGGAGTTCTCCCAGTGTCCCTCAACATTTCTCTCTCAACCAACGCCACCAAAAACAGATTAACTACTCATTTATCTCATTTGCTGTTTGTGGTGCCTAGCTGTGTGCAAATTGGCTGCTGTGTTTGCCTACATAACAACAGTAATTGCACTTCAAAAGTAATTCATTGGCTGTAAAACACTTTGAGACGTCCTGTGGACATGACAAGGTGCTTTACAAATGCAAGCTTTTTTTTTCTATATCATAGTAGGTACAGCACAGGAGTAGGCCATTCAGCCCATTGTGCCTGTGCCAGCTCTTTGAAAGAGCTATCCAATTAGCCCTATTCCCCTGCACTTTACCCATAGCCCTGCAAATTGTTTTCCTTCAAGTATTGAAGTATACACCCACTTTATCGCAATCCTTAAAATAACCATCAATAACAGTATGAAAATATAGATTAAATATAGATTTAAAAATGAATCTAGACTGCAACAGCAGGAATAAAATGGAAGGAATTTATCAAGCACTGGGTTTTTCTTTAAAAAAAACTCATAAGATTGAGGGTGAAATAATCCTAAATGGAGACAGTAAATCCACACTGTCTTATTTATGGTTATTTTTGTAGAATCTTTACTGCTTAATTTCTTTCATTATTACAACCATAACAATTATGGAAAAGTATTGGTGGGAAATGGTATCAATTTACTGTTGTTTGGCATACTGGTTTTTATTGTCTGGGCTTTAGCCTAACAGAAGTGGTGGGAAAGGAGCTGCCTTGCATAATTTGACCCTAAATGGGACATTTTGTTTTTCTACACAAAACTAGGAATCCCACCTGCATTAGTGAATGTCTGGGTGTATTTCGGCATCACAGTGCCAGAAAACCAAGGTCAAACCCAACACTGTGAACCACTGCCGTATTCAATACCAAATTCAATCCCTATATGGGGCCTTTTTCTGTTTTGATATCTGATTCCGACACGGACTGAGCCTCAAAGCCAGTGTAATGTCTCTGTATGTAACTTGCCCGAACAAACAAATGGAAAATAAACCTTAAAAGTACCGAAATAGTAAAACAGACGTAATAAGTATAGCAAGGTGGAATGGCCATGTTTTCATTGCCTTATTAGTATTCAAGCACTGAGCATAAATACTGGAAACAAATTGAAACGTCTGTATCTCTGACACGAATGTGTGCCCTAGAGTACATTATAGAGGTAATAAGTAATGAGACTATGGGAGTTTACTGCAGGGTCTCACCCACCAGAAATGCATCTTGGCATGAGGTGAAGCTGAATGATAAAGGAGCTGTCCGGCCAAGATGGAATTGTTTGTGGTCAAATGACTAATACAGCAATTCTACTGCTAACAATTAGTATAAAGAAACTCTATAAATAAAAAAAAAATCCATTAAAAAAAAAACAAACAACTCATCATTGGTTGCTTGGCCCTGCACTAGGCCTGCTAACCTGGAGCTGAGCCAGCACAAGGAGCTGCTGCTGTGTACTTGCAGTCCCCATCCCTGCTGCTTGACCTGTCCTACAGTGTGTGCTACCAATGGAAGGGCACATATGATAGGATCACTACCATATCTGTACCTGAATCAAGGATGAGTGCAGAGGCCTTGGAGATTGGCATTTGAGGGTCGACACCCCGTTGCGTATATTTTCCCCCGGGCCAATTTTTCTCCTAAAGACATTGAGATGTGATTTTCTGCGTGGTCATTATTCACGTGCGAGTGGTGGCAAGAGGGGCCGATTTTCCAAGAGCGCATTGTACCCGATGGGGGAGCCTCCCTCACCAGCGGTCCCTATCGGGAAATCCCGCGATTTCTTAATGTGTACGCTCAGCAGGTGAGGTCCTCTGCTGGGCCTGTCTGGTTGATTGCCTTCTTCGTGCTCATATGAATGCTGCTGTGAATCTGGATATCATGAACACCCAACAGATCCTCATAGGTTTCCCTTCTGTTCTTTCCCTTCACCTTGTTTATCTCTCTCTTTCCCACTGTCTGTCATGCTCTCTTTTCTCCTCTATCTCTCAGTTTTTCTCTTTGCCACATTCCTTTCCTCTCTCCTTCACCTCACCTTCTCTAATGTTCTGCCTAGCCTCCAAATAAGTAACAACAAACATGGGCACTGGCCCAGACGCATTACCAATGATTTGCAAATGAAATGCGAGAGTACTTTATATTTTCTCAAAGATTCACGGAGAATATCATCACCCATTTTAAAAGTGTGGAGTAAACACAGTGAGACACATGACATAGAGAGTAACAGGATTTGTTATTTTTCTGCCCATATAGGGATTGAATTTGGTATTGAATACGGCAGTGGTTCACAGTGTTGGGTTTGACCTTGGTTTTCTGGCACTGTGATGCCGAAATACACCCAGACATTCACTAATGCAGGTGGGATTCCTAGTTTTGTGTAGAAAAACAAAATGTCCCATTTAGGGTCAAATTATGCAAGGCAGCTCCTTTCCCACCACTTCTGTTAGGCTAAAGCCCAGACAATAAAAATCAGTATGCCAAACAACAGTAAATTGATACCATTTCCCACCAATACTTTTCCATAATTGTTATGGTTGTAATGATGAAAGAAATTAAGCAGTAAAGATTCTACAAAAATTCCAGAAACGCACAGCAGGCTGATGTGAAAGAACAAGAGGAGTTTACTGCCTGTGTTGTAATCACAAGGTAGATACAGATGGCAAAGGCCATTCAGCCCGTTCTATCCATCCATCCGGGACAGACCTGCGGTGCTCCATCACGGCATCCAACTGTTTCTCAGGGGATTCCAAGTTTTTGCCTCCCCTTCCCTAGCCATAAGTCCATTCTCAGCATTGATCATTCTTTGTTTGAAGAACTTCCTACCATCAGCCCCTAAATCTGCCTTTCTCAGTTTGAACCTGTGCCCCCTTTAAGGTTAACCAGGTGGCGCTTCCTGCGCTGCCATCGAAGTTTCAATATCTTCTCCGTGTCCCAGTAAATGAAACTGGATTCAATGCTCAAGATGTAGTCTGTACAGTTCTGGATTCTGATGCCAGAGCTCCATCATTAAGACATTCAGTCACATCTGGGAGCGGAATCCTGGCGATTAAAGTATCAGAGTTGCCAGGATTGGCACTCAGAACTGGTTGGGTTGCTGATCTCTATTTATGGTATCTAAAGCAACTTGGTGACAGTCCTGTGCATATATCATCTGCTCTTAGGGTTGCCAACTCTGCTATTCCTGGAAGTTTCATCCTTCATCGTCGCTGGGTCAAAATCCTGGAACTCCCCACCTAACAGCACTGTGGGAGAACCTTCACCACACGGACTGCAGCAGTTCAAGAAGGCGGCTCATCACCACCTTCTCAAGGGCAAATAGGGATGGGCAATAAATGCTGGCCTTGCCAGCGACACCCAAATCCCATGAACGAATAAAAAAAACATGACCTCCAGCTTCCCACTGCCCTGTCCCCGCGATTGGTCACCCAACACATCCATCCTCAAGGCGCCCCACCTTCCCATGCCAATTGGAAAACGAAAATACTCTTCATCACCCAGTTGGATGATTCTTGACTCTCAGTCAAACTGCCTCTTTTCCCATCTCCAATATTGTTATAACTAATAAACAGAAGTGTTCAAAGAAAATGAAAATAACCACAATATTTTTAATGCCCCTATGACTTTTCTCCGGGATTACTCGCAGCAGTGTGCAGAAGATTAATCTTCAATCCCTGGAAACTCCAGGACAATCTGGAGGGTTGGCAACCCTAGCTGCTCTATAAATTCTTCCTTACTGGCAGGAAAAGTGTTATTTTTAGTGTGGTGGCATTGAGAAAACTAACAATCAGAACAGTAGACTGGAGTCGAATGTAGATTTGACCCCAAATCCCCTCCATTTCTGATCAAAGTCACACTGAGTGGAAAGACACGGAGACGAGGCTACAGAATCTCCCTACAGATGGGAAAGGGAAAATTGATTGCCTTACTTGAAAAACGTGTACTAATTTTTTCCAATCTAGTGGGATCTCCTCTGAATTCATTGACTCTCTCATGACGACTGTTAGAATTTTGTAGCTTTTATCCTTAGTCTTATTTAGCACTCTAGAGTGCAAAACCTCTGTCCCTGGGGATGTATTGGTTTTGAGCCTTTTGATGTCTTTCTAGGACCTCTATGTGAGTGATATCAAAGCCATTAAGTTTAGTTGCAGATTCTGCTATGACTGGTGCCATGTAACTAGTGTCTCCTCTAGTGAAGAAGTAACTATTTATTATGTTAATTATATTTAGTTAATGTCAAGTTCAACCCCCATTTGCATCCTGAAGCAATTTCTATTCTTTGATAATTCTCCTGCTGTTATTATACTGAACTTTTTTCAAGTGAGATACCAACTAACCCAGTAGGGTTGCCAAATTTATTAACTCCTACAGGAGTAGAACAAGGTGCAGGATCATGGCTTCAATTCTATTGTTTTCTTTGTTAATGATAAAAAAAATCATTAAAACCTTAATAGTAAATGTTTACAAATCAGGAGAACTACATGGGGAAAATGGTCTTCTATTTGAAAAAACAGACTTTACATCCAGTTTACATTTTAAAAATTCCAGACAATCCACTCGAAAACCAGTTGTCCAGTCCTAAACCCAATAGGTGACAATTCTATAACCAAGTCAAGCTCAGGCACGCGATGTTAATGACATCCACCCCTTGCTCCTCCCCTTTTTGATTCATGGTTCAATATTGGTCCACATCACTTCTAGAGATCTAAACTTCTAAACATAGCACCAGACATAGGAATCCAGTCATGCTCACAAGTTTACCAAATCTCTCCTGAGGCACTTTTACCTCCCTGAATGGATCCTGGGACCACAACACTGAAACAGAGACCCATCACCTCTCAATATTTATATTTGCATCTACCATTGCTCTTCCTATAGGCCTATTGGTAATTGATTCATAAAATAGTGTTGCTTTTTCTCAACATGGAGACTGTGTGTACAATTGTACAATGCAGTAACTACAACAATCACAACAACAACAACTTGCATTCATATAGCACCTTTAATGTAGTAAAACGTCCCCAGGCACTTCACAGGAGCGATCATCAAACAAAATTTGACACTGAGCCACATAAGGAGATATTAGGACAGGTGACCAAAGCTTGGTCAAAGAGAGAGGTTTTAGGGAGCATCTTAAAGGAGGAGAGAGAGGTAGAGAGGCGGAGAGGTTTGGGGAGGGAATTCCAGAGCTTAGGGCCTAGACAGCTAAAGGCACGGCCGCCAATGGTGGAGCAAAGAAAATCAGGGATGCGCAAGAGGCCAAAATTGGAGGAGCGCAGAGATCGTGGAGGGTTATAGGCTGAAGGAGCTTACAGAGATAGCGAGGGGTGAGGCCATGGAGGGATTTGTAAACAAGGATGAAAATTTTAAAATCGAGGCGTTGCCGGATCGGGAAGCCAAAGTAGGTCAATGAGCACAAAAGGTATGTCATCTGACCTTTGGTAGGGAGTTTGCTTCATCACGCAGTTCTACCTGACCATTGATTAGAAGGGTAGTATGCAACTGAAGAGAGGTGGGAAAGCATTGACAAAGAGACAATTCTTTACATCTGTGTCCTTGCACCATGTCGCAAAACAGCAAGGACACAGGCACATGGATCCAGCTCTGCGCTTTAAGCAGGCAAGGGCAGGAGGCACAGAGTCCAACAGCAGCTGACAAGACCCAAGAGAAAGTAATTCTGAGATGCTGTTGGGATTCTGGAGATTGCAAGCTTTATATTTCCATCATTGACTGCAAGAAAACTGTGCATCTACTGTCGATGGCACTCCCTCAGGGTAAGTGATTCCTCCAATGTTATTTTCAGGTTCAGTTTAGTTAGTGAGGATTTCTCCTGATGGGGGATGGGGACTGGGGGGGGTGGTGAAGATCAGTAACACAGCAGCAATCAGTTCTTCACAGTCCAAGGCAAGAAATGCTCAGAGTTGGCAGGAAAGCAATCATTGTCCGCAGTGGAGCGGTCAGTCTCAATGGGGAAACATTTATTTTCAGGAGAAATGCAGCCCATTCTAGCAGAAAGGCTGATAACATAATATTGACCTTTTTGACATTAAGCAATAATTCAGAAAGAAAAGGTCCTCATATGAGGCAGCTCCCCTCTGTAGTTAGCTGTTTGTTCTCCGTGTGTAAACGCTGTTTTAACAGGAAATGAGCAAGCCTTGACTTGTTTTAACGTCCAGTGATTGCAGCACCACAAAAGCTAGCATTTCCTATTACTTTAGTGATGTACCATATTAAAGGAGAAGTATTGTCTATTCCAACAATAAAAGTCAATTTCATGGAAGATAATAGCTAGGAGTCAATGAGTTGCAAGGCAGTAATTTAATTGAATGGTTCTGGTGGCCTGTTTATAGTTGTTTTTTATATTCTGTTAGCACCATGCTAGTGCCACTGGCTCTTGGGGAACCTAGTAAAAAAAAATGGGGCTTCCTTGTCGTTAGCCTTAGCAAATCCAATAAGTTAACCTTGGTTTTGCCACTAGCAACAAACACACAGGTACCAGGAACCAGGCAATACAATCAAAGCACTAATACAATATTACAGTAAAACTCTCTTTACTCATCCCTACAATGTGCTTTGACCCCCCATCCTCAGACGAGCAGGCTTTACGAACACCAGCCATCTTTATGGTGTCTGCAAGTAAAAATGCCAATTTGTACAAAATCATAAGCAACTCTGTGCTATCAACAAGAACTGAGTTGAAACTGCCTAAATTATTTTAGCTGAGAAACCTTGCAGCCAGCGTAGAGAGGCGAATTGCATTCCAACCATCTGGACTGGATTTGACGTATAAAGTCCCAGAGGTGAAAAGACCATGTCACCCAAATCCACTACAGTTTATTGAATTTGAGTTAAAGTTAATTCTGGACCATTGTACTTGTAGATCAGACGTGGAAGAGGTGAACAAGAGGAAGGACGTTTCTTTAGAAGGGCAGAAAATAATAACTGACCTCTTCATCTAAAGCTTCTGAGCTGGAAGTAATTGATTCTTCAGAAGATGTTGAAATTGGGATCCATCCTCAAAAGATCAATGGGGACAGGCTATTTCCAGTGCTATATCCTAAACGTATCCTGGCTGTCGGGAAATAAATTCTTTCATTTTAAAAAAGGAAATTGCTGCAAATTCCGAGTCAGTCAAAGAAAGACAGGGTAACTTATTTTGGGTATGATCCTTCATTGGAACTGGCATGATCAGGCAGGAGATGGCTGTCTGTAGGGCCTGATCAAAACAAAGAAGGGAGGGGAGAATAACAAGTGATGGTTAAGAGATTGTATATTATTTGGTAAAGAGCTCATTCATTGCCTGGTGGACTCTTGTTTTTATCAATGGAAAAGGAATTCAGCAAATCAAGGCAATTTCTATATCTTTTACTCTTTAGCATTTCAGTGAAGACCTCAGGGTTACTGATAGATGGATTCACTTTTGACTCATTTAATGTTCATTATGACCTTACATTGAAGTTTCACACTCAGGTGTTCTGTACATATGTAAATGCTTGACTTCAAACATTCAGAATTGACTCCCATTAGCAAACTCGGTTACTCTGACATTTAATGACAGCCATACACTGCACGGTGCCTATTAATCACAGTCTTGTAGGACTCAGTGAGCTGGTAATGACAACCTACTACTTCATACTAATCTCAGGTAGATTCCAGTGATTTCTCATCAATCTCGGGATGATTTTTATACCATTAAAGAGCATGTTATGATCCAAGCTTTAATAATACTGCAGGGAATTAACAAGGTATTTTCTTGTAGAACCAGAAAATGTGATGACAAGTAAAGGGAACCACAAGTCAGTGTAACTTGAGGAACATCTTCGCCTTAGAATTGTCCCTTTTTTTCTGTTAACAGTGAGGAAATTGAACCCTTTCCATTTCAGGCACCCAGTATTAGCATCAAACACAGCCAGGTATACGGTAAAACTTCCTCTACTCTATGCTTCAGGCCCAACCTCAGAAGATCATCTCCTACTTCCCCATTTTTCCATTTCCCACACCGATCATTCTTAGGCTTGTCTGAATAACACTGCCAATTAGGACTGAATAAGAGTTTGTTTTGTGCATAGGCCCATGCCTGCTAGGGACTGGATTGAAACTGCCCAAGCACATAGGACTCTTACAGCCATCATATAGAGACTTTCATCTCACTGGTATGTGCTGCATTTGAACCCAGACTCCAGGTGAAAAACCAGTGCCACTCCCCATTCTTAACCATTTCCCTCCCCGGCTCGACATCCTCCTCTCCCTCTTGTAAAATGCTCGAAGACATTCTTCCATGTGAGGATGTTGTATAACTGCAAGTTGTTATTGTTGTGGGAGCAGGAGGGAGACTAAAACTGGTCGGCGACATTGGACTCAAATAACATTGATTAAAGATTCCAACATTTTTATGTCCTTGCATTCTTACAGATTGCCCAATTAAATGTAATTTGCTACCTTCGATTAGTAAGTCTCATTCTGCTGTCTTAATTTTCTGCGCTGTCCTCTGTCAGCTAGAAGAGTGGGTCAGTCAAGGATCTTGGACCTCACCAAAGCTCTAAATCATCCAACAGGAGACATGCTCTGCTCCTTAAGATGGAGCACTCCACAACAATCGATGCTCTACCTAGTGCCCGAGTTAAGAACCAATGAACTCTATCCATTGGGAGAAGCCAGGTTTGAATGACAGTTAAAACTCAGGTCATCAGCACGGGTCCAGTGCTGTACGACGAGAGCTAACAGAATACCAATTATCTCGCTTCTCGTGCCCTTGTAAGGCCTCCAGCCTCACACTTCCTCTTCTGACTTAGAAGAAAGGCTGTTGACATCTCAAGGGTCACTGTCATCTATCTTGCTTTATGTTTAACCAACAGGACTATCAAGCAGCTATGAGCTGCCTGTGGCTAGAAGGTGCAAACGGAACAGCAAACTGGGTGATTATCATGACAGTTGAGTGCCTGGAAACATTTTTTTAACATTAAGTAAGGACTAAGGTGATACCAAGAATTGAAACCATGTGTTAATGACAAACCCTTCAGCTCATTGTTATCAATGAATTGATGATGATTTTCAAAATCCGTTTTTACTTCAAGCCAAACACAAAGTAGGGATTTAAACAGGTTATTGCTGCAATTCTTTTCTCATTCAGATCACATGTACTGTAACCCTTCATCTGAGCTATTGGGGGCCTCATTAAACTACAGATACTGGTTTAAGACAAGCACCTGTTTAAAGGGTGACAAGGACCAGCAGATCCAAGTTCTACTGTTGGCTCTGTGTTCCCGCCTGGCTGGGATATCAGAATTCTGCACATGCGGCTCACTCTTCTCACCCCATCTGAAAGATGTCAGCAAAGAATGAATAGGACAGTCAGTAATCTGTCAACATTAAAAATTGTTAAAATTTAAATTTTAAAAATTTCCAGCTGGTCCAATGTCATCCTGGCAACTTATAAAATTTCACACTCCAGTGCATCAGACTACCTGCTCAATGTGATCTCATATTCCTTGTCTGAAGCCACACCCAAATTAAACTAAGCAGTTTCTTTTGTTGCAAAACTGCAGCCAATTCACATCAGTTTGGTTGTTGGGGGGAATGCTGGCCAAGACACCAGGAGAACTCCCTGCTCTACTTCAAATAGTGCCGTGGGATCTTTAATATCCACATGATCACCTGGAATAGATAGATGTGGCCTCAGTTTACTGTACCTCCAACAATGTCAGTGCTCCCTCAGGTCTGCACTGAATGTTATTTTAGATTTGGCACTCAAATCTCGGACTGGGCCTTGAACCCACAATGGTTTTTGACTCAGAGGCAAGAGTGTTACCAATTGAATAATTTGAAGAGCCTTCCCTAACCAGCGCAATCGCCTGAATCTCGCAATGTCGACCTGGGGATGTGGCCAGTTTTGTGGGCGGGGCCTGAACTGGGTGAATTGAATCTTAAACCAGCATAAAAGATCGCGAGAAACATGAACGTAAGTGGTTTTGGGCGTAACTCACGTTTAAAATTCGTCGATCATTTGTGCTGGTTTGGCCAATATCACCTGGATTGGGGAAACTCTAGCCCATTATACTCTGTATAAAACATTTATATTCACAGGGCTAGGACTTTCTAATATTCTCATGGTCCTCCCAAGCTCCAAATACACCCTAATACTCTTTCTCCTCCCTGAATCCTCACCCTGCTGAAATCAAGAACCAACACGGCATCTGCTCCTCTGACTCATTCCTTCCCAGGACCTCACTAGTGTGAAAATCCTTAACTTGCCTTAGTTTTTCCTTCCTCTGGGCTTTTCAAACCTAAGCTTTTAATGTCAGCTAATTTCCTTAATTTATTCTTTTCTTTTATCCTACTCATTTCAATCTTAGTCGTGTCCTACACTTTGAATCTTGGCTGTTCACCCAGATTTCTAAATGGAACATTTCACTTGTGAAAACAATATACAGGATAATAAATACCTGATATTGTGTGTTAAAAACTGTAACACAGTACGGCATTCAAATCATGTGATAAGTGACAACAGTGAAACTCAGATGGTTTATTCATGTCAACTGAATCTTAATGTGTGCTGCGCATAAGGTGGAACATACGATGTGTACAGCTCAGTAACACACAGAGGGCGAAGGAGGGCCTGTGACTTAGCATTCTGTTACATAATTTATTGAAGCCCAATCTTACCAAAAGGGGTTTGGGGTTTGGAGAAGGCAATGGAGCTGAGTTGAAATAAATAGAGACATGACTAAAACTGAAGTGATACAAAGGGTAATTTTGCAGGGAGAAAACCGGGACTATAGTGCAAAAGAAAAGCAAAATATTGCAGATGGTGGGAATCCGAAATAAAAACGGAAAGTGCTGGAAACACTCAGCAGGTCATATAGCATCTACGGGGAGAGAAGGAGTTAACGTTTCAGGTCGGTGACCTTTCATTAGACCCCAGTTCTGAAAGGTCATTGACCTGAAACGTTAACTCCTTTTTCTCTCTCCGCAGATGCTGCCTGACCTGCTGAGTGTTGCCAGCATTTTCTGTCTAGTGTTAAGAGCCCTTTCTTTGACCTATGCTGGCACCTCACTAGACTCCATATCAGCAACAGAGCCCAGTGAGGTCACTCTTATGAGGTCAGATAACAGGATATTCAATGTCTTATAAGTATCAAATAGAAAATAATAGACTTCTTGGAATGATTAGAAGGCTGTAGTCTGGTGGAGCAATTCAGACAGTCAGTTCATAGAGCAATGGATACCTCTGAGAGTGACTGCAAGGCTATTACTTAATCGAGGGGTTTGGATGATTTATACGGAGAACAATAGATACCTGGGAATGACTCCAAGAGAATAATCCAATCAAAGGGTTCGTAACTATTAGCTGAACCCCAAATTCAGAGGACACCCGCATCTTTCTCGCTGGTTCCCATGGTTGCTTGAAATCGATATCTTAACGTTACATGAGAACTTTACTCCACCCTGCCCAGTTTGTGTGCAGGTGGTAGCTGTGTTTATGGGATGCTGGCTGTGTGCCCTCCATGCTGTTAGAAGCATGAAGACGTTTACTCAACAGTCACACCATCATTCACTGTACATTTGTCAAAGTAATCTTGAGTGGAACACCCTGAAATCGGATGGCTATTAAAGGGTAATAATATTTTTGTCGGTGTCCGGTTTTGTGTAATGGAAACTCTTATTAATTGTATTGACGCCAGAAATTAATCCAGGGAATTAACGGATTTAGGATTTTTGGGGATCCCACCCAACGTACCACGCTTCAAGATAAATTCAAGGACTGAATCGTTTTCCTAACTCCTGAAACGTGTTACAGTCGTTGTGTACACACAGAGCAATCACTGATTGATCGACTGATCGATAAGTCGATTTTGAAAATATAAAACTGGTGTGAAATTGACGAGCAAATACTTATGGGGGGAAAGTGCACAGCTAATGAATATCAATGGTGGGTTTCAAGTTGAAACCCACCATTGATATTCATTAGCTATGCACTTTCCCCCCATAAGTATTGTGAATTTTAGATCCTGGAGTGGCTTTAGTAAAATCCCTCTATATTGAGAAACTGCCACGGTTCAATCAGAAACCCTCTGTTCGCAATTACTCTTGAGAGAGGGTGTTTTTTTTTTCTTTTGGGTGGGTGGATGTGTCGACGTTTGAGTGGGGTATACAACTGGTCACTGGTTTGAGCTGAAAGTCGATGCTGAGAAGGAGTGAACCTGTCGGCTGCTCGTGTTACACCTTCCCTGTAAATTGAGAGGAAGCTGATTGGGGGGTGGGGGAGAGGGGAGTCACGTTGTGAGAAAAAGGATGGATAGAAATGTTACCGAAAAATTTTGGGCAGTGGCATCGTCTCGTCAGTGGCGAACTCGCTGTCTGTAGGAATGGTGGCGAATATCTCGCTACCCCCCACCCAACACACACAGAGATCAGATCGACATCAACCTGTGTACAAAACAAAAAGCCTGTGTTTCCCACCTGATTCACCTCAGGCTCAGCAAGATAGAATCTTAGCTAAATAGAATTTAACACTCGACTTGCAGAAAAGGGGGTTTGACGATTTGGGTTTATTTTGTTCTAGTTATTCATTGAAGCCTTAATTTTTAAGGTAAGGTTTGAATAGGGTGCATTATTTTGAAGAGGTTCTATGATCGGGGCTAAAAGGTCCTGCTAAAGCTGTTATTTTTTTTATTTTAAGGAGAGAGAGGGTGATATTTTAGGGATGTGATTGTAGCCCGCCTCCCTCCAAAAAGCTTGTGAATTTTAGATCCTGGAGTGGCTTTAGTAAAATCCCTCTTCCCGTGTTTATACCGTTAAAAAAAATAGCTATATTGAGAAACTGCCACGGTGCAAGCAGAATTTCATTCAACAGAACGACTGTTAACCAGGGTTAACTTCCATGGTTAAACCATTCACCACTGAACCATCTAATCCTGGTCGAAGCGGTTAGCGTGCGCTCTGATGTCCATGTATGAACCAGAGAGGGAGACAGAGATATATGTGTCTGTTAGACCTCAGCTATCACCAACAAAGGGGGAAATATGAAGCGGATCCATTGCTGTTTCTCACATTGTACGTTTAGCAACAGATAACAAACCATAGCTTACACGGGTCTGTCCCTTTATTTTTGTAAGAATGTTACTCATGTGTTCACCTCCAACGTGCTAGATGTCAAATATTAAATTGGAAGTGGAATTCTGAATAAAACCAAATACTAGAATCCGGTGTGATTTTATGTAGAGGCTAATAATGTGTCTTTAATAAAATTACCGCCAAACTTTGAAAACTGGACCAATTCCTGCTTGCTTTTTAATCTAATTGTTTTTAGAGTGAGCACTTAAAGTCTCTATTTGTTTTCAACATGTTTCTACGGGTTAACAATGGATTTAAATCGTCACCCTTTGGCCCCAAACGAATTTTAATTCAGTCACACCTGCGCTGTGATGTTTGGTATCTGTCAGGAATTACCAGAGTGGTGTGTGTGGGGGAACTCCCCTGTGTCCTAGTGCCCGTCGGATATTGACAGTTTTATTTTGTAAGTTACTGCTAATTATTTCAGACGGTAACTCTTTTTTCCTTCGCTTCAAAAGACAAAAATGTGTGCAAATTCAGACGCGCACATTCTGCGCTGTCCTCAGTCCTGTTGTATTGAGGCCATCCATAAACTTCTTACAACTTTTAAAACAATCAGACCCGCTTGAAACACTTCAATCCTTGAAACAAGCAGCAGCGTAATCTCATCCTTTCATTGACTTTTGCAATGTGTTGGGATTGTTGTCAGTTCAATTAAAATAACCAAGAGCGGAAAGCAGAAGATTCCGTTAACTGGATGTTATAGTGAGGGAAGAAATAAGAGTAGGCCATTCGGCCTTTCGAGCAAGGAACAGGCTCCCGAGGCTGAATGGTCTACTCCTGTTCCTAAGTTCGAGCCTACTCTGTGTCATTCAATTCGATCGTGGCTGATCTGTACCTCAATTCCATTAACCCACATTAGCTCCATATCCCTTGATGCCCTTACCTAACAAAAATCTATCTCAGTCTCGAAAACTCCAATTGTACCAGCACCCACGACCTTTTTGGGGTAGAAAATTCCAGATTTCTACTACCCTTTGTGTGAAAAAGTGCTTCCTGATTTCCCTTCTAAAAGGCCTAGCTCTAATTTTAAGATTATGTCCCCTGGTTCTTGATTCCCTCATCATGGAGGAAAGCGTTTCTCTCTATCTACCCTAGCAAATCCTTTTAACATTTTAAACACCTCCATCAGATCACCCCTCAATCTTCTATACTTAGGGGAATACAAGCCAAGTCTGTGCAACCTGTCCTCAATGTTTAACCCTCTTAGCACTAGTATTACTCTGGTGAATCTGTGCTGCACCCCTTCCAAGGCCAATATATCCTTCCTGAGGTGAGTAGAAATACCTGGACTGGTTTAGACAAACTGTTCTAACAATGTAAAAAGGAACATGGAAGAAAACGAGTGTGTGCTGAGGTTAAATGGATGCAATTGTTTTTAATATGCCACATGGGTCACCTTAACAGCACTTAATCCAAAATCAAGAACAGGACTTGAGGGATGGGGGCCTCGGATGTGATATCTGCTTGGCTGCTAGTGAAAATTAATTTGAAAAACGTAATCAACCTTAATAACTAATGGCCTCCACATAATAAGACATAACAGTAAATGGAATAATCCGACTTCTGTAAAAAATAAATCCTCGGTGTCCTTTTAAGGCAAATTTCCAGACATCCCACCCAAAAACTGCCCAGTGCAAAATTAGGCCGATTTTGGCCACTTTTTTTGTCTAAACTGGACCCAGTTCCTAATTATCAAATTTGACAAGTCTTCCCTTTTGGTGGGCGAAATGGAGCGAATGTTTAAACTTGAAACCCGGAACTGAATTCATCTACAACTTACTCCCTTGCTGGATGTTTGGTTGTTAATTCCTCTATTTCGAACAAAGCTTATTTGGAAACACTCCCGAGATGGGATATAAAAACAGCCAACTCTTTGTGGGTAATGAAAACAAGTACTATACTCCAGGGAGATTACTCCAGCGGCGGTTCCCCACTTTACTTAAATCTTTGTGATGATCGTACATTAAACGGTGTTGCAGCATTCTGGTATTGTATATCTCAATAGATGTTCACTGTGCAATATTAAGGCTGCAAACTCTTAACTTTCACACGACGCAGCACCCAAACCGTAGGAAAGGCTCAACTTCTACCTGACAGCAGGTTTTTGGGAGATTGTTCATTACATAACTGTGTTTTAGTAGACTTTTAAGAATTGCAGTAGTTTTGTGGGTTTGTTTATATGGAATCATAGAATCGTACAGCACAAAAGACGCCATTCGGCCCATCGTACCTATGCCGGCTCTTTGAAAGCGTTATCCAATTAGTCCCACCTACCTTGCCCTTTCCCCAAAGCTCTGCAAAAAAAATTCATTTCAAGTATCTAACCAATTCCCTTTTGAAAGTTACCACTGAATGTGCTTCCAGCACCCTTTCAGGCAGTGCATTCCAGATCATAACAATTCCCTGCGTCAAAAAAAATCTCCTCATCTCCCCTCTGGTTCTTTTGCCAAAAATCTTATATGTATCTCACGCAGAGATGTGGATCTTTATTTAATTGCAGAACGACGAAAGCAGCAATCAGATAAATGATTTGCATTTAAAGAGACAAGGTCACATTTACTAGATTTATACTCAAATTCGCCAGCCACTTCTGAAGGCAGGGTAACGCACCCAGAGTAAAACTCCTTCTGGAGCTAACTCGTTTTTTATATCTTTTTTTGAAAGTGTCGGATGCGTCTTTTCAGTTGACGTTGCGCCTTGGAAGAAGTGCAAAGGAGTCGGTGCAGATTCCTATGCAAGTGAGCAATTGCAATCAATTGGACAGTAACAATTAGCAGTGGCAAAGTTCCTCTTTCACCATAGATTCTCAAGCATGAGGGGACATCTTCCTAGAAGCGCCAGCAACCAGCAACGATTAGTTTTAACATGGATTATATGTTTATAGATAAATGTCCCTTTACCAGCAATGCACTCGTGTCCTGTACCTACATTGCTTAAAATGCCTTGTACCACTATTTGCACTTTCCTTAGGAAGTTGAAACTATCAGATTCGTCGAAGTCTCCCCCTGGCCGTTACTATTTGTTATCTTTTGCAAAACAACTTCGATGAATAGATCACAAACGCCTTGCTAACCGCACAGAGTAATTTCACACCTTCACTTGGCTGAATGTTGGTCTATTGCACGCACACGCTCTTGTGCAAAACAAGACCCTCGTCATTTCTTTCTCTTAACTTCAGAGCTCTCAGCATCCCGTGGCCCACCGCCATCCCATAGTGGTTGTTAGTTTTGCTTTGATCACTGCCTAAATTGTCATCTAATTTTTCAGTCATTCTCCTTCTGAGTAACTGTTCCCATTTGCCACCGTTGCCCTCCCTTCATTCCCCTATGCCTTATCGCCAAAAGTGTTCCAAGTGTGATTTACCGGAGAATGGTTAAAACCTCTGTCTAAAACTAATAAAACTAAACGAGTAAAATAAAAGTTAGCCTTTGGTCAAATCTATATTTTCTTTCTCTCTTTCCTGTTTTTTCTCTCTCTTTCCTTGTTTCTGTACATCTATCCGGTTAGCTATTTAGTTAATTCGAATATTTTATAGGGTCACAATAACATTTATATAAATAGATAGAGAAACATACTATTGTTTAAATATAAGTCCAGAATGAAGACTGCAAGCATTGGCGCAGTACACCGAACTGGGAGTATGCTCATATACAGCGACTTTGTAACATCCTCAATGAATTATAAATACGCTATGTGGAATTTAACAAGCCTGTGATTTAAGTATCTAATTATTCATCAATGCATTCCTCCAGGTAAAACTTTTGTCATTGAAACACTGGGAGTGCTGTTTGTCCTGGGTCTATTTTTCTTTGGAGTATAAAGGATACGCACGGATCCCCTGGGGGATAGGTGCAAGGGTCCTGATTGTGGTTGCACTTAACGTGTATGCGGGCCATGACCGAAACAACATCCATTGGGTATTTAATGTGGTTCCGCAGCTTTCGAAAAGACATTTAAAACTGCAGTTTTCACTTGGCGAGTTTAAAACGTGACATTTTGGACGCGACTCCCCATAGTTTGAATTTCCTGATCTTTTATCTGGTTGCGAACTCGTTGCCAATAAACGCTGCATTTCAACGTTTGAACTATCAGATCACAGGTCGGAACAAGCTGTGTAGAAGCGACTTTAAAAGTTCTTTGCGCTCACTTTGGCCGGCGTTTCGTCGATATGGACATAGACAACTGACCCGTCATATTTCCACAGTCATTTCACTGCAGTAAAGCGCCATGAATTGAATTATATTTAGATGTTAAAAGTCAACAACGGGGTGAAAAAACATATTTAATTGGTCTTTTTTTCTGCATCATTCTGGAAAAAAATAGATTTAATTTGGAAAACCCACTGTTCGTGTCGCTGGTATTTAAAAACACATTTAGAAACTAATAGACAATTATTGATGACTGCGGAATCGATTGATTGTTTCCAGCCCAAAAAATTTTTAAATAGAAATTTGTTTTGTCTTCATTTTATTGTAATTCTGAAAATGTATTACATTCAAAACTTGCACAAGGGGGGAACTTGTGGCCATTTTGGGGGATATAGTTTGCAAACCGTTAAACGATCGCGGTCCGAGAGAATAAAGAGCCTTGTACTCTGCCAGTTTTAACTTATTGCTAAAGTGTCAGAGGTCACGGTTCTTGGAGTCACATGTCAGATAAACAAGTTGACTGACGGGCCCTAAACACTCCTCACCCCGACCAGGCAGTTTATCAATCAAAAAATAAATACAACTTTACAAAACGATTGATCTGACCCCTACATGCTTTAAAACCCACTCAGCAGCAGCGTGCTGTTTGCATTGGATTCTAATGTCATGCCCCCTGAATGTAATTGATGTGCCTTCTGGAACCCCCTCGATGGGCTCGCTCTTACTCAGCTCCCACCCGAATGTCTGCCTGACTGGCTTGCGCAGTGACTCAAAACTGGTTTCATTTCTACTGATATATTGGGGGGAAAAAAAGTTCGAATTGTAATGTAGCCAATTATTTAGCACCGAAAAAATCTCAAATCGCTTCACACAATGAATTACTTTTTGAAACCCAGTGATAGTCCCGGGACGTTGTTGCAAGTTAAGGAATGAAAGAACTTACATTTATATAAGGCCCCTCGCGACCTTAGGACGTCCCAAAGCGCTTCACAGCCACTGAGGTACTTTTGAACTGTAGTCACTGTTGCAATGTAGGAAACGTGGTAGCCAATTCGCGCACAGCAAGATCCCACAAACAACAATTAGATAAATGACCAGATAATCTTTTAGTGATGTTGGTCGAGGGTTAAATATTGGCCAGGACACTGGAGAGAACTCCCCTGCTCTTCTTTGAAATAGTGCCATGGAATATTTGGACAGAGCGTCTGACAGTGCAGCACTTCCTCAGTACTGCACTAAGATGTCAGCCTAGATTAAGGGCTCAAGTCCTGGAGCGGGGCTTGAATCCATCTTCTGACTCAAAGGCGACAAGTGCTACCACTGAGCCACGACTAACGTAAGTTCCTCTTACGTTAAAGAGGCGTCCTATGATTCGTATCTCCTGGGATAAATTGGTTTATTTCTTAAATACAGAAAAAGGTTGTATTAGAACATGACATTAGTTCGTCCAGGTCCAATTTGATTTTAAAGAACTAAAACAATGTTAACTTTTCCGACTTTTTGCACGTTTGCTCTGACTTAAAACCGCTTCACTGAAAGTGTAGTATTTACAATCGACCTCTCACTCACCCCGACACCCCGCGAATTAAAGTTTGTTTCTGAGAACTCTCCTCTTTCGAACCCAATTGTAACGTTTAATGGGGACACGCCCAACTGCACAATAAAAGTTTAAAACCTGAACTGTGCGTGCAGGTCATTAAAGGACTTTATATTTTAACAGGATTAAAGAATGTTTAAAGATATCGATCATCCAAAATAAACGACATCTTGTTAAACCCCATTGTTGAAAACATTCAGACTCCCGAAATCAACAGTTCCGGATCTCAATGCCCAAATGAAGCCGATTCACTTTGCTCTGCTCTGCTCTGGCTGTCCGTCTGAATGACATCACCCGCTGAGAAGTTAGCACAAGGGAGCTTCACACCAGTAATATCACTTAAGTCTGCTGAAAGCAAAATACATTTGACAATAAAACAATTGAATCTGTATCTTCCAGACTTAAAACCTCTGAACTTAAATCTTCCCATTATTTACCAGGATTTCGTTTCTATTAACAAGGCTTTCATCAATTATTTAAATTGCAAGACAACTGTACAAAACACCCCTGCCACCCATCTTTTCTTTTGTGGATCGGACCTATTTTTAGAATGAACTACTTGGACAATAACAGTTAAATTGTACTTTCCATTTGATTTTTTAAAAAGTACTCATTTAAAATCGTAAAACGTGCTGTAAAGCGGTACCTACCTGCTAAATGGCTATTGAAATATGATGCAAAATTTTGTTCTGAGAATGTATATTCACAGTATTCCAGCCCAAACGGTATAACA